>NC_056436.1:3061581-3142216 GCF_018296145.1 Oncorhynchus tshawytscha | reverse complement strand
TCATTTCCCTTAAAGGCTTTGACAAGGTTGTACATCTGATGTGTAAAAAGGCCCTTCCCTTGTAGTTTGGAGTTCAGTTCATTCATGAGGCCATGATGTCCACTGGGAAGGCAAAATAAACCAACCATTCTTCATCTTGCAGTTGAGGGAAATCCACCTATTTTCTTTTCATTTGAAAAAAATTCAGCCATCTCCGACTTCAGGTGCCACACCCTTTTAAGCACCTTCTCCAAACTCAGCCATCTCCGACTTCAGGTGCCACACCCTTTTAAGCACCTTCTCCAAACTCAGCCATCTCCGACTTCAGGTGCCACACCCTTTTAAGCACCTTCTCCAAACTCAGCCATCTCACGTTTGTATGGTAAGGGAGATCTGCATGACCCGACTCTCTCTTCCAACAGTGAGACAAACTGCCTGTGGTTTTAAGATTTTGCTCTTTATGAAGTTGACCACTTTAGTGCCTGTATCCACAACATGGCTCATTTTCAGAACACATTGACAGAGCAACTCCCGATGAACAATGCAATGCAGGAAAATAATTTTCTGATCTGGGTTCAGCTCAGCTTCTTGAGTTCTCGAAAAGGCCAGTTTTCCTTCATGAGGCCCATCAGAGGTCCCACTGGGAAGGCAAAATCAAATGTTTTTTTCCAGTCACAGATTTGCCATCACTTTTAACCCTCCTCCAATAAATCTTTCCCTGTGGTTGTGCTCTTTATTGACTGCACTGAAGCCATCTCCGTCATTTCAGGTGACCTCAAGAATATTTGTGCAAAAGTCTCAGCCATCTCACGTTTGTATGGTAAGGGAGATCTGCATGACCCGACTTGACTCTCTGCTTCCAACAGTGAGACAAACTGCCTGTGGTTTTAAGATTTTGCTCTTTATGAAGTTGACCACTTTAGTGCCTGTATCCACAACATGGCTCATTTTCAGAACACATTGACAGAGCAACTCCCGATGAACAATGCAATGCAGGAAAATAATTTTCTGATCTGGGTTCAGCTCAGCTTCTTGATCTCATATCCTTCTCGAAAAGGCCAATGTTTTTTTCCTGTCAAGTTGAGGCACCATCAGAGGTCCCACTGGATAACATTTCAAAACTCAGTCACAGATTTGCCACACACTTTTTAACCTCCTCCAATAAATCTTTCCCTGTGGTTGTGCTCTTTATTGACTGCACTGAAGCAAGCTGCTCTGTCATTTCAAAGTTATGACCTCGTAAGAATATTTGTGAAAAGTCTTTGCTGCTTTTGCAACTGAGGAAGCAACTCTTTCGATGCACTTGCCCTCTGCTCAGAAGACATATTCCTATATTTCTCTGCATGCTTTGTCTGGAAGTGTCGGGACAAGTTGTAGTCTTTGAAGACAGCGATGGTCTCTTTGCACACTAAGCACACAGCTTTCCCTGACACCGAAATAAATAAATGTTTCGATGTCCACACTTGCTGGAACACCCTACATTTGTTGTCTACTTTCATTTTCTTTGAAATGTTTGAAAAACAATTTTTTACAGAATTTCTAGCTAGCTACTATTTGTAACTGTGGTGTGTGTGTCAACCTGTCAGTCACCTGTCAGTTTGTGTTCTGTACTGTCTGTCCTTGTGTTCAGTTTGTGTTCTGGAACGGTTCTGTGTTCTGGATTTATTTTTCTTTGTGTTCTGGAACGTAGTCAACCTTTTCTTTGTGTTCTGGAACTGCCCTGTTTCTTTGTGTTCTGGAACGTTGCCCTGTTTCTTTGTGTTCTGGAACGTAGCCCTGTTTCTTTGTGTTCTGGAACGTAGCCCTGTTTCTTTTGTGTTCTGGAACGCTTTTGTGTTCTGGAACGTTGCCCTGTTTCTGTGTGTTCTGGAACATAGCCCTGTTTCTTTGTGTTCTGGAACGTAGCCCTGTTTCTTTGTGTTCTGGAACGTAGCCCTGTTTCTTTGTGTTCTGGAACGTAGCCCTGTTTCTTTGTGTTCTGGAACGTAGCCCTGTTTCTTTGTGTTCTGGAACGTAGCCCTGTCTTTCATGTTTGTTCATTGATTTAACCTGTTAGTTACTCACCTGGTCTCATCAGCTCCTTATTTAGTTCAGTTCATTCTGTTTGTGCCTTTGTGAGGTATTGTTTGCCTTTTCCCAGCTCGTTTGTGAGAACCAGTTACAGCCTTCAGTCCTAGTTGTGACTCATCTGCCTGTTTGTCCACCTGTGTATGAGGATTGCTTGCCTGTGACCACGATTCCTGCCTTCTGCCAAGGCGAAATAAACACCTGCCGTGCTCTACGTGTGAATCTATACCTTTTTCTCCCTGAGTATTCACTACACAGTTGTTATTTATACGTGCTTTCAAAATAAATGGCCCACAATTGGTGAGAGTTAAATCATTTCACAAAGAAGAATTTGAATAACAAATATGTTTTTCACAACTTTTTTTTTGCGCAAATTCCTTATGTGTTCTGAGCGTGATTCCACAGGCCGTATTGAATCAGGTCGCGGGTCGCAT
Source organism: Oncorhynchus tshawytscha (assembly GCF_018296145.1). Lineage (NCBI taxonomy): Eukaryota > Metazoa > Chordata > Actinopteri > Salmoniformes > Salmonidae > Oncorhynchus > Oncorhynchus tshawytscha. The sequence continues at coordinate 3,139,736 of NC_056436.1, read as the reverse complement.
ATGGCCCCCGGGCCGACCTTTGCTCAGGCCTGTCTTATGCCATAGTTTGTACATATCAATTGTCAGGAGAACCCATATTTGTTCAAGTAAGTCAGCCATATCAGCTCTGTTTCTTTTAAAGGCAGTAAATGAGGCTGAATTAACTGTTTCGCTGCCAGACAAGTCTCTGCTGATAGCCAAGTGTAGCAGTGGTAAGGTGTTGGGACAGCTTTATGTAGGCCCTAACAGTTTGTGGGCCCACACCATTTTAGTGCAAATAATGTATTGTTTTGTGTTGTGTTGTAGTGTAGTGGCTTTGCCACACGAAGAGTTACGTACTAAAATCGCCACTGGGCCCTTACAGTATTCTCCCTGTACAAGTCAGAACCATAGGATAAATAAAGGGGGCATATATAAGCAGACAATGAAAGTGCTTACAATATTTGAATATGTTTCTCTAAAACAGGCTATAGGCTACATGTGCACCACCAAGTCAGAACAGTAAGCTAAATTATAAGGGGGAAAGGGACCACATTATTATCAAATTCTGGAAAAAAACACAGTTGAATCATGACGTTGTCAGTGATTTTCAGGTTGTAGCTCTAGAAAGAGGTCAGAGTTCCCGACTTGGAATTCCAAGTTGGATGACCGTTCAAAACGCATTCTCCCAGTCAGAGCTCGCCCCCCCCCGAGTTCCCAGATGTCTTGAATTCACTGAAGTCTGCGATTTTCCAGTTGTTTTGAGTGCGGAAGAAGTCATGTTGGATTGAAAGCATGGCCAATGTTAAATGTTTATCCTTTTAAACTTGGAAAAGAGACCCTTAAACCCAGACTTGGACCACACATCCACTCCACTGAATAGCAGGCTAGTGATTGCTTTGCAATGCTTGCAGTTAGAGACTGATTCCTTCCAAACCACTCATTTCTAACTTGTGTAATGTTTATGTGCAATGGCCTAAGAGCACCGAAATGTTTTATATATAATTTCTCTTCATTATTTCTCTTCATATGACAAGGATTGAATAGGATTTGCCAGTAGATTGTCGACTTAATTCACGATGACTTCTAGCTAGCTAAGATTTTGAAAGTATGATGTTGACATGATCAGTCCAATCAAAGCTTTTGTAGATATAATGTGATTTGTAGATATAATGTGATTTCACATCAAATTACATTGAGCCTCCTTGGATGGACACTTTTAATGTAACTATGGCAGCATCCAAGGGGCTTGAATTTTCCAGCTCTCCCCGTAGATTTTGCAGTGATGGAGTGTCCCCATGAGTGACAGAACACTGAGCCAATCACGGCGCAACTAGAGAACATTACCAACCCCAACCCCTCTGTATTTTCCACCCGCTGCCCCACCACCACAGAAAGCACTGAGCTAGGCTGAAACACCTGCACTTTGGAGCTGCCTTACTCAAGAAAGCAAAGAAAGAGACCGTAGCTGCGTTCAAATACTCATACTAAACTGCACTATGTGTGACGTAAAATTGACTATGTAGTCGGCTTATTAGTCATAGTATGGATATAGTAAGTGTGCCAAAAGTTCCCTAAATATGAAGTATAAAAACAGAGGACACTCTTTCTGTACTTTTAGGGCCCATAATGCAATTCTTCACAAAATGGGCGTGGCTTCACGACGTCTTCAGATGTGAAGAAAATGCCCGGAAATTATGTAGCCGAAATCCGACGAGAACTGATACAAATTCATTGCTTTGTGTCAAAATGTTGAGAAAATTTAATAATAAAGTAATGAATTTTCAAATAAGTTACGTTACACGTTTTGTTGGCTGACAATTTGTTAGCTACGCTATCCTTACGAACCGCATAGTATTACATCAGTGTGTTCCGCTATGTTACCTAGTTACCTAACGTTAGCTGGTTACTAATACATCGAACTTGCCAGGCAGTGCATTAACTTTAATATAACTAACACAGATCACTGCACATGTGCATAGCTCATCTGTAATTAGCCCATCCAACTACCTCATCCCCATACTGTTATTTATTTATTTATCTTGCTCCTTTGCACCCCCAAGTATCTCAATTTGCACATTGATCTTCTGCACATCCTACCATTCCAGTGTTTAATTGCTATATTGTAATTACTTTGCCACCATGGCCTATTGATTACCTTACCTCTCTTATCCTACCTCATTTGCACATGCTGTATATAGACTTTTCTACTGTATTATTGATTGTATATTTGTTTATTTCATGTGTAACTCTGTGTTGTTGATTGTGTCGAACTGCTTTGCTTTATCTTGGCCAGGTCGCAGTTGCAAATGCGAACTTGTTCTCAACTGGCCAACCTGGTTAAAGAAAGGTGAAATATATATATATTATATATTTTTTAATGCCCAATGTTTATTGACTTGATTATTCATGTAATTCTTAGCTAAGTGGTATAGTTGTGGTGCGTTCTCAATGGACATGGTTAATTCTGGCTATCTACTCCGATTTCAGAGCCACTCATCTGAGTGTGCCAGAGCGCAGAATAACTGATGAATTTACAAACGCTCAACACCCGTTGAATATGGCCGGTGTCAGTAAAACGATGGCAAAACAAAAAGCGTAATTCAATTGTTGCCAGCAGCACAGTTACAGTCACCGACGCTCTGGATAACAGGAAAACAGACTAACCAGCTCTGCTACGATGAGTAGAATGGTCAGAGTGAGGTGTTGTGTCTGGAAGTAGCTAGCAAGTTAGCCAGTTAGCTTGGGTGCCGTTGTTAGGTCAGAACTCTCAGATCAACCCTACTCCTCGGCCAGAGCGCTCTGAATTTACAAACAGACAATCTGATACCGCTCTGAATTTACAAACAGACAATCTGATACCGCTCTGAATTTAGAAACAGACAATCTGATACCGCTCTGAATTTACAAACGGACAATCTGATACCGCTCTGAATTTACAAACGGACAATCTGATACCGCTCTGAATTTACAAACGGACAATCTGATACCGCTCTGAATTTACAAACGGACAATCTGATACCGCTCTGAATTTACAAACACCCAGAGCACACTCTGAAGGCACTCTGGCACTCCACATTTAATTTACGAACACAACCCGAAATCAGAAAATATCTAGCTAGTCATTTGTTATGCTAACAAGCTAGCAAGAGGTTGAATAGCAACAGCATCAACTTCCAGTAGACAGACGAAGCGCTAGTACACTCAACTGAAAGGATATGGTTTGTTTACAGTATACTAAAATGAACTAATAGTATGTAGTATATATACTCATTAAGTATGTAGTGAGTATGGGTATTCAAACACAGCTCATGTTTATATGCGGCTTTATTAAATCAATTATTTATTTATTTTTTACATTGTTTTCAAACTGATATGTGACACGTATTAATGCCAAAATAACATGTAAAACAGGCCCAAACAGGTGGAATGACGGTTCGCCACTGGACCAGAGCACTGGATTTTGTGTTTCCTAAAGAGGAGAAAGACCGTATTTACGAGGCGTATTCAAACTTTAACAGAGTTATGAGAGACATTTCCGGTTGCAATGGCTGACGACATAATTGACTTTGAACAGCGGTACAAAAGAATGCGAAAAAGAATGCGCGAGTACAACATGGTTCTCCCGGATGCAGTGTTGGGGGGGGGGGGACAGAGCCGTTCAGCACTACACACAACGAGAAAAGCGGTCACTGAAGCAGAATGTTCAGAGAGAATTCTCAGAGCTCTGCGTAAACAACTTTGCCCCATAGATGAGAAGTCTGCGACTGGAGACAAAGTGTACTACAAACACTTCGACTGTCGAGTGGAAAGGACCCGAGTCGTCATTAATATATAGGGGTTGTTTCTGGACAGGGCATATGACTGACGTAATGTCCTCTGCTCTCAGGCCAAAGGTGCAGCAGAACGAGGTGGCAGGACACACCGTGATCCTCCATTTCTCTGGTGTATCTGCCTTTCTGTGGCTGGATGTGGGTGACGACACAGGACGATTCAGCACCAGCGTATTCCTCATGGTCACCAGGAACAGAACACTGATTTGATTTGACTGACCTTTGACACCTGGGGTCTCACTAGGACCCAGCACCTAGCCCAGGCCTTAACCATTACTACCCTCAGAGATGTAACCATGACTACCCTCAGAGATGTAACCATCACTACCCTCGGAGATGTAACCATGACTACCCTCAGAGATGTAACCCTTACTACCCTAAGAGATGTAACCATGACTACCCTCAGAGATGTAAACCTTACTACCCTCAGAGATGTAACCATCACTACCCTCAGAGATGTAACCATCACTACCCTCGGAGATGTAACCATCACTACCCTCGGAGATGTAACCATCACTACCCTCAGAGATGTAACCCTTACTACCCTCGGAGATGTAACCCTCACTACCCTCAGAGATGTAACCATGACTACCCTCAGAGATGTAACCATGACTACCCTCTGAGATGTAACCCTCACTACCCTCAGAGATTGAACCATCACTACCCTCAGAGATGTAACCATCACTACCCTCAGAGATTGAACCATCACTACCCTCAGAGATGTAACCATCACTACCCTCAGAGATGTAACCATCACTACCCTCAGAGATGTAACCCTTACTACCCTCAGAGATGTAACCATCACTACCCTCAGAGATGTAACCATCACTACCCTCAGAGATGTAACCATCACTACCCTCAGAGATGTAACCAGCACTACCCTCAGAGATGTAACCATCACTACCCTCAGAGATGTAACCATCACTACCCTCAGAGATGTAACCATCAGTAGTGAGGTCTGCACAACGCATCACCGGGGGCAAACTACCTGCCCTCCAGGACACCTACACCACCCGATGCTACAGGAAGGCCATAAAGATCATCAAGGACATCAACCACCCGAGCCACTGCCTGTTCACCCCGCTGTCATCCAGAAGGCGAGGTCAGTACAGGTGCATCAAAGCTGGGACCGAGAGACTGAAAAACAGCTTCTATCTCAAGGCCATCAGACTGTTAAACAGCCACCACTAACATTGAGTGGCTACTGCCAACACACTGTCAATGACACTGACTCTACTCCAGCCACTTTAATCATGGGAATTGATGGGAAATGATGTAAATATATCACTAGCCACTTTAAACAATGCTACCTTATATAATGTTACTTACCCTACATTGTTCATCTCATATGCATACGTTGATACTGTACTCTATATCATCGACTGCATCCTTATGTAATACATGTATCACTAGCCACTTTAACTATGCCACTTGGTTTACATACTTATCTCATATGTATATACTGTACTCGATATCATCTACTGTATCTTGCCTATGCTGCTCTGTACCATCACTCATTCATATATCCTTATGTACATATTCTTTATCCCCTTACACTGCGTATAAGACAGTAGTTTTTTTGGAATTGTTAGTTAGACTACTTGCTCGTTATTACTGCATTGTCGGAACTAGAAGCACAAGCATTTCGCTACACTCGCATTAACATCTGCTAACCATGTGTATGTGACAAATAAAATTTGATTTGATTTGATCACTACCCTCAGAGAGGTAACCATCACTACCCTCAGAGAGGTAACCATCACTACCCTCAGAGAGGTAACCATCACTACCCTCAGAGAGGTAACCATCACTACCCTCAGAGATGTAACCATCACTACCCTCAGAGAGGTAACCATCACTACCCTCAGAGATGTAACCATCACTACCCTCAGAGATGTAACCATCACTACCCTCAGAGATGTAACCATCACTACCCTCAGAGATGTAACCCTCACTACCCTCAGAGATGTATACTGACACTGAGAGACCCTATCCTGTACCCTGTCTGTACCCTGTCTGTGCCCTGTGGTCTATACCCTGTATAGTGTTCTGCTTTTGACCAGAGCCCCACGGGTCTTGGTTGGTCTTGGTTGGAGCCCCACGGGTCTTGGTTGGAGCCCCACGGGTCTTGGTTGGAGCCCCACGGGTCTTGGTTGGAGCCCCACAGGTCTTGGTTGGTCTTGGTTGGAGCCTCACGGGTCTTGGTTGGTCTTGGTTGGATCCCCACAGGTCTTGGTTGGTCTTGCTTGGAGCCCCACGGGTCTTGGTTGGTCTTGCTTGGAGCCCCACGGGTCTTGGTTGGTCTTGGTTGGAGCCCACGGGTCTTGGTTGGAGCCCTACAGGTCTTGGTTGGAGCCCCATGGGTCTTGGTTGGTCTTGGTTGGAGCCCCACGGGTCTTGGTTGGAGCCCCACAGGTCTTGGTTGGAGCCCCAAGGGCCCTGGTCAAAAGGTGTGCACTATATAGTGATTGGGTGCCATTTCGGACATACTTACTGATCCTCTACCCAATACCCAACAGCTAAACCCTCTCTATCACCTCTTTGAGAGATGTATACTGATCCCCTACAGTACCCAGTACACCCAGAAATTCCTAAACTAAAATAATACTGCGATATACTTTATCTTGGAAGTTGAACACTCCTACTCAGGTATGTGGATGAACAATGTTGTTTGTGAGATTCAATGTAAATAAGGAATTTGCAATAATAAAGTAAATGTAGATACATTTTAGATTAGTATTTCAGACTAGATTCGTCTATTTCAGATTAGATTAGTCTATTTCAAACTAGATTAGTATTTCAGATTAGATTAGTCTATTTCAGATTAGATTAGTCTATTTCAAACTAGATTAGTCTATTTCAGATTAGATTAGTCTATTTCAGACTAGATTAGTCTATTTCAGATTAGATTAGTCTATTTCAGATTAGATTAGTCTATTTCAGATTAGATTAGTCTATTTTAGATTAGTCTATTTCAGATTAGATTAGTCTATTTCAGACTAGATTAGTCTATTTCAGACTAGAATATAATGCCAATGTTCTGGGTGAGGTTTTTAGTACGGTTACTGTGTCATTGGGTGAAGTGATATCCACTATCCACAACGAGGCAGTAAGAACATTACCTAAGAAGTTCCCTTTATATTCCACAAGGCCTTCAGTGTCCCTGCTCCACAAACTACACATGTTAACACACGGATTGAAGCAACAGTCCATTTTACCATTAGGAATTTGGCACTCCCTGTTACATGTGCGTTTTTCTCATAGGGGGCTCTCAATTTATCCCCATTTAACCCGCCGTTTTAATGTTGTAATACGGTAATTCAGTGAACACGTTGGCAAGCAAGTGAAAAAGTCACAAAGAACCCATTGAAACAGCCCCCCCTGTGCCACTAAATGTCGTAGAAACAGTCACCTCAATATTCGCCTTCCAACCGGCTCATGCCGAGGTGATCTTTGAACCGCTGGAGCGCTTTCTAATCTCTGCAACTACTGATAGCAATGCCCTGCTAGGATTCATTCAGTGAACATCCCAGAGCGAACGGAGTCGAATGTGCAACAGGACCTGTCTTTATCAGTGCAGTCCTTATTATGACATGTAACGGAAAGTTAAAGGAAATAGCTTTGGATCGATGAACACTTTGCCTCGCTGAAAAGCGTTCCTTCCGTTTTTCTGTAGGATTGTAAGCATATTTATTTCAATGAAAACTCCATGCAGTATTTCCACGTTTTCTCTTTAGAGCAAGCGACGCATCGAAACTTTCTCCAGCGCGACTCCAGGTTCAGTCCTCGCCAGATATAATGTATTACTTCAGATCTTTAGTGACGTGCGCGCTTCTTTTTATTTCATTGTCGTATTGTGTACAAGTGGACAGTAAGAAAGGACAAGGCTTTCTTGAGGACATATTGCGGTTTTACGGTGAAAATGGCTCTATTTCAACAGCACACCTTGAACACTTTCTGCTGCTAATATCAACCAGAAGACCAGCTTTTATTGTGGATGAGGAAAACCCACTTATCAATTCTGAGGTACAGTGCGCCATATATTTAAGGCCATTTAACAACTTTCCTCCCAAAACAGTGTCCCCCCCCCCCCACCATGAATATTGTATTGATCTTCTTATTCACTACTATTCTGCTAGCAGTCCTAACGATGACGTCACTTTCCGATGGTAATGAGGAAACCGTGAAAATAAAAACCTTGCGTTTCAAGGTTTTTAAATGTCAAGGTGGATAACTCATTCAAAGATATTACATTTTAATCCGTTTCTACGGTGCTTATAAGCAAATGCAAGAAGGTATCAATAGAAGAAAAAAATTGAAATAGGTTATCAATTTTTTTATTTTTAAGACCACTGTTGAAAAATACAATGTTCAGTAATTACTTACTCAGCACAATGTAATGCAATTAACGGTCTTATTTTTATGGAAACCTATTGAGATAGTAAGTCATAATAATGACAAAGTAAGTCATAATCATGAGATAGCACGTTTTTATTATGCAATAGTAACCCAGCTAGCTCATTTGATTCCTTGGAAGTTGTTGGAACGTACAATGTTTGGTTTCCCATTGGTTCTGGGAACGAAGCCATACATTTCTTGACCGGTAAAACTGAACTTTTTTCCCAATGTTCTGAGAACTGAAGCGAAAATGCCTTTCTGGAAACATTTATTTGTAGGTTGCAGGGATGTTCTGAGAACGTTTTACTCTGGTTCCTTGAAAGTGTTCCTGGGAGGAAAATTAAAATTATGAAAACTGAAATTATCTTTAAAACTTTCACCGAATGTTTCAATTAGACTTTTATTAACACTGCTAGCTTCTTTTGGGTAAACTTTTTTAAATAATTCCAAGCACAGATAGGACACTTGGAAATTCATTACCTTAGGCATTAATCATGCAAACACACATTTCTTTATTGTGACACGGCATCAATGAGATTTGAACCTATAATCCTCTATTCTCTGTCAATGGAATTAATCCACTGGGCAACCAAGATGGAGCTAACATTTTAATCTATTCGAACCACTGAAACTAAAACAAAAAACAATCATTAAAAAACTATTTAGTCATCTAAAATAATTAACAAACCCGTTTGAAAAAATAAGCTATCTTTGACTCTAAAATAAAAATAGAAACATAATTCATTATGTTCAATTAGTTTCACTCTAAATAGTTTCCTCATTGGTTCTGTTTTAACGTCATGTTCTCAGAACATTAAGAAAACGTTCCATTAAAAAAAAAAAAACACATGAAAACATTTAGTAACGTTCAAAGAAGGTTCTAAGAATGTTATTTTTTTTTAAACGCATACGGTACATTCCTTTTTCAGCTTAAAAAAAGACCCCTCTATCTTCTATCTTGTTAAGTCTGTTCAGGTGTGTTGGCTAATTGGCAACACCTGATCTGAGTGCTTGTTTTCTTTGAAATGTGGTCTGTTTGAATGGACTAAAATAAACAGCTTTTTATGAGTAAACAAAAACATGTTGGTACATGTTTATGTTGTCTTTATGGGAAGGAGTCATCCAATCCAGTGCAACCTTACAAATAACGACACTATTATCAATGTGGAAACAGACACCCAGCTCATTTTACAGCCTTGTTACTACAAATATAAAAGGTAAGATGAGAAGATGACTTCAAGGTAGGTTATAGGTAATTACGTGGTAATAAATGATACATGACCATGTATATTCATTGATGTTTCTTAGGTATTACTTTGAAACAGCCTTCCAGGACTGTATTACCAGTAATACGCTAGTCCTTACTTGTACTTACCTTTGGGACTAAAATGTGTTACCATATAATTACATTTTGTGAGTATTTTCCTTGGTATTTCATATATATATTACATTGAAATAGTGGTGTGACTTGGTTTTATCTGGTACTAGTGGTGTGACTTGGTTTTATCTGGTACTAGTGGTGTGACTAGGTATTATCTGGTACTAGTGGTGTGACTAGGTATTATCTGGTACTAGTGGTGTGACTAGGTATTATATGGTACTAGTGGTGTGACTAGGGAGTGGTGTGACTAGGTATTATCTGGTACTAGTGGTGTGACTAGGTAGTGGTGTGACTAGGTATTATATGGTACTAGTGGTGTGACTAGGTATTATATGGTAGTAGTGGTGTGACTAGGTATTATCTGGTACTAGTGGTATGACTAGGTATTATCTGGTACTAGTGGTGTGACTAGGTAGGTGTGGTGTGACTAGGTAGTGGTGTGACTAGGTATTATCTGGTACTAGTGGTGTGACTAGGTAGTGGTGTGAGTGGTGGTGTGACTAGGTATTATCTGGTACTAGTGGTGTGACTAGGTTTTATCTGGTACTAGTGGTGTGACTAGGTTTTATCTGTGGTACTAGGTAGTGGTGTGACTAGGTATTATCTGGTACTAGTGGTGTGACTAGGTTTTATCTGGTACTAGTGGTGTGACTAGGTATTATCTGGTACTAGTGGTGTGACTAGGTACTAGGTATTATCTGGTACTAGTGGTGTGACTAGGTATTATCTGGTACTAGTGGTGTGACTGGTACTAGGGACTAGGTATTATCTGGTACTAGTGGTGTGACTAGGTATTATCTGGTACTAGTGGTTTGACTAGGTAGTGGTGTGACTAGGTATTATCTGGTACTAGTGGTGTGACTAGGTATTATCTGGTACTAGTGGTAGTAGTGGTGTGACTAGGTATTATCTGGTACTAGTGGTGTGACTAGGTATTATCTGGTACTAGTGGTGTGACTAGGTAGTGGTGTGACTAGGTAGTGGTGTGACTAGGTATTATCTGGTACTAGTGGTGTGACTAGGTATTATCTGGTACTAGTGGTGTGACTAGGTTTTATCTGGTACTAGTGGTGTGACTAGGTATTATATGGTACTAGTGGTGTGACTAGGTTTTATCTGGTACTAGTGGTGTGACTAGGTAGTGGTGTGACTAGGTATTATCTAGTACTAGTGGTTTGACTAGGTATTATATGGTACTAGTGGTGTGACTAGGTAGTGGTGTGACTAGGTAGTGGTGTGACTAGGTATTATCTAGTACTAGTGGTGTGACTAGGTATTATCTGGTACTAGTGGTGTGACTAGGTATTATCTGGTACTAGTGGTGTGACTAGGTAGTGGTGTGACTAGGGACTGGTGTGACTAGGTATTATCTGGTACTAGTGGTGTGACTAGGTATTATCTGGTACTAGTGCTGTGACTAGGTATTATATGGTACTAGTGGTGTGACTAGGTATTATCTGTTACTAGTGGTGTGACTAGGTATTATCTGGTACTAGTGGTGTGACTAGGTATTATCTGGTACTAGTGGTGTGACTAGGTATTATCTGGTACTAGTGGTGTGACTAGGTAGTGGTGTGACTAGGGAGTGGTGTGACTAGGTATTATCTGGTTACTAGTGGTGTGACTAGGTATTATCTGGTACTAGTGGTGTGACTAGGTATTATCTGGTACTAGTGGTGTGACTAGGTATTATCTGGTACTAGTGGTGTGACTAGGTAGGTGTGTGTGACTAGGTATTATCTGGTACTAGTGGTGTGACTAGGTATTATCTGGTACTAGTGGTGTGACTAGGTATTATCTGGTACTAGTGGTGTGACTAGGTATTATCTGGTACTAGTGGTGTGACTAGGTATTATCTGGTACTAGTGGTGTGACTAGGTAGTGGTGTGACTAGGGAGTGGTGTGACTAGGTATTATCTGGTTACTAGTGGTGTGACTAGGTAGTGGTGTGACTAGGTATTATCTGGTACTAGTGGTGTGACTAGGTAGTGGTGTGACTAGGTATTATCTGGTACTAGTGGTGTGACTAGGTATGGTATCTGGTACTAGTGGTGTGACTAGGTATTATCTGGTTACTAGTGGTGTGACTAGGTATTATCTGACTAGTGGTGTGACTAGGTATTATATGGTAGTAGTGGTGTGACTAGGTATTATCTGGTACTAGTGGTGTGACTAGGTATTATCTGGTACTAGTGGTGTGACTAGGTATTATCTGGTACTAGTGGTGTGACTAGGTTTTATCTGGTACTAGTGGTGTGACTAGGTATTATCTGGTACTAGTGGTGTGACTAGGTATTATCTGGTACTAGTGGTGTGACTAGGTATTATCTGGTACTAGTGGTGTGACTAGGTTTTATCTGGTACTAGTGGTGTGACTAGGTATTATATGGTAGTAGTGGTGTGACTAGGTATTATCTGGTACTAGTGGTGTGACTAGGTATTATCTGGTACTAGTGGTGTGACTAGGTAGTGGTGTGACTAGGTAGTGGTGTGACTAGGTATTATCTGGTACTAGTGGTGTGACTAGGTAGTGGTGTGACTAGGTAGTGGTGTGACTAGGTATTATCTGGTAGTAGTGGTGTGACTGGGTATTATCTGGTACTAGTGGTGTGACTAGGCAGTGGTGTGACTAGGTATTATCTGACTAGTAGTGGTGTGACTAGGTATTATCTGGTACTAGTGGTGTGACTAGGTAGTGGTGTGACTAGCTAGTGGTGTGACTAGGTATTATATGGTACTAGTGGTGTGACTAGGTAGTATCTGGTACTAGTGGTGTGACTAGGTATTATCTGGTACTAGTGGTGTGACTAGGTATTATCTGGTACTAGTGGTGTGACTAGGTAGTGGTGTGACTAGGTATTATCTGGTACTAGTGGTGTGACTAGGTATTATCTGGTACTAGTGGTGTGACTAGGTATTATCTGGTACTAGTGGTGTGACTAGGTAGTATATATATAGGTATATATATAGGTATATATATATATATATATATATATATATATGAATATATTGGATCGTATTAATGTCTTATTCAATCATCATCACTGCTGCATCTGGAATGATCCCTTATTGTTCCATTATATCACAGTTATAAACATAACACATGGCTAAATGGCACCATGCTGTCTTATATCCTAATGTTGTCAGTAATGTGAACCCCTTCTCTCTGTCCCCTGCAGTGTCCCTCTGTGGGCCAGATCTTGTCCCACTATGGGCTGACTAACGCCAGTCAGCTGACAGTGGAGCATCTGGAGAGGATCTGTCCTGCTGTGTTGACTCAGGTGCTGCTGCCCTCCTGCCCATATAAAACCCCCACGGCCCTGCATCCTGTTACCTACCACGGTGAGTACCATATTAACCCACGGCCCTGCATCCTGTTACCTACCACGGTGAGTACCATATTAACCCACGGCCCTGCATCCTGTTACCTACCACGGTGAGTACCATATTAACCCTCGGTACTGAAACCTGTTACTTACCACGGTGAGTACCATATTAACCCTCGGTACTGAAACCTGTTACCTACCATGGTGAGTACCATATTAACCCTCGGTACTGAAACCTGTTACCTACCAGGGTGAGTACCATATTAACCCACGGTACTGAAACCTGTTACCTACCACGGTGAGTACCATATTAACCCTCGGTACTGAAACCTGTTACCCACCATGTTACCCACATGACCTACCATGTTACCCACATGACCTACCATGTTACCCACCATGTTACCCACATGACCTACCATGTTACCCACCATGTTACCTACATGACCTACCATGTTACCTACATGACCCACCATGTTACCCGCATGACCTACCATGTTACCCCATGACCTACCATGTTACCCACCATGTTACCCACATGACCTACCATGTTTACCCACCATGTTACCCACATGACCTACCATGTTACCCACATGACCTACCATGATACCCACACGACCTACCATGTTACCTACATGACCTACCATGTTACCCACATGACCTACCATGTACCTACATGACCCACCATGTTACCCACATGACCTACCATGTTACCCACCATGTTACCCACATGACCTACCATGTTACCCACCATGTTACCTACATGACCCACCATGTTACCCACATGACCTACCATGTTACCTACATGACCTACCATGTTAACTACCATGTTACCCACATGACCTACCATGTTACCCACATGACCTACCATGTAACCCACATGACCTACCATGTTACCTGCATGACCTACCATGTTACCCACCATGCTATCTACATGACCTACAATGTTACCCACCATGTTACCTACATGACCTACCATGTTACCTACCATGTTACCCACATGACCTACCATGTTACCCACATGACCTACCATGTTACCCACCATGCTACCTACATGACCTACCATGTTACCTACCATGTTACCTACATGACCTACCATGCTACCTACCATGTTACCTACATGACCTACCATGTTACCTACATGACCTACCATGTTACCCACAAGACCTACCATGTTACCTACATGACCTACCATGTTACCCACATGACCTACCATGTTACCCACCATGTTACCTACATGACCTACCATGTTACCTACATTACCTACCATGTTACCTACATGACCTACCATGTTAACTACCATGTTACCCACATGACCTACCATGTTACCTACCATGTTACCTACATGACCTACCATGTTACCTACATGACCTACCATGTTAACTACCATGCTACCTACCATTACCTACAATGTGCTGAATTTGAGCCAGATCTTCCCAGAACTGGATCTGGTACCTCTCAGTTTTGGACTGTTTCGTTCTGGAACACATTTACCAGGATCCGGTACCTCTCAGTTTTGGACTGTTTCGTTCTGGAACACATTTACCAGGATCCGGTACCTCTCAGTTTTGGACTGTTTCGTTCTGGAACACATTTACCAGGATCCCGGTACCTCTCCTGGCATGAAAAATAATTGTCACTATTTGCAATGTAAAAATTCTAATAAACACAATCAGAGTTAATTCAAATTCAATTCAAATTCTCCTGCCCCCTAAAAAACATAATGTGAAAATGGGTTTGATATTTGAAGAATTGATTCATGTTGGACTGGCCCGGGTTTGATATTTGAAGAATTGATCCATGTTGGACTGGCCCGGGTTTATGGTTTGCGAATATTGTGGCCTATGTAGACCAACGCATGGCCATTGCTGTGGTGAGAGAGAGAAGCAAATAGAAAATGTACCTGAATTAATGCTTGATGCCCCTGTGCTATACGAACCACGAGTTAAAGCTTGATACACCTGTTCTGGTCCATATGGACCTGAGACTCAGCTTTATAATCAACCTCATTGTTCTTGGGGACAGAGGGAGCATGAAGGAATGAGATGATTATCTGGGCTGTTGAGAACACACACACATACACACATACACACATGAACACACATGAACACACACACACACAGACACACGCTCACTGATAGCTAGCTGATGATAGCAGCAAGGTTTCAGATGCACATTCCTGCAGGGAGCAATTCCTGTGTGTGATCAAAGAAAACCCAAAGTACCCTAATACTGTCATAAGATATCCTTACTACCCCAAAGTACCCTATAACCTAATACTGTCATAAGATATCCTTAATACCCCAAAGTACCCTATAACCTAATACTGTCATAAGATATCCTTACTACCCCAAAGTACCCTATAACCTAATACTGTCATCAGATATCCTTACTACCCCAAAGTACCCTATAACCTAATACTGTCATAAGATATCCTTACTACCCCAAAGTACCCTATAACCTAATACTGTTATATATGAGCTTTGATCTGCTGCTGTCTGATCTTAGGTAGATGTTGGACATCTTGATGCTGTGATGGTATTGATGCTGTGATCAGTATTGATGCTGTGATGGGTATTGATGATGTGATGGGTATTGATGCTGTGATCAGTATTGATGCTGTGATCAGTATTGATGCTGTGATCAGTATTGATGCTGTGATGAGTATGGATGCTGTGATGAGTATGGATGCTGTGATAGGTATTGATGCTGGGGTCAATATTGATGCTGGGGTCAATATTGATGCTGTGGTCAGTATTGATGCTGTGGTCAATATTGATGCTGTGGTCAATATTGATGATGTGGTCAATATTGATGATGTGGTCAATATTGATGCTGTGGTCAGTATTGATGCTGTGATGAGTATTGATGCTGTGATAGGTATTGATGCTGTGGTCAGTATAGATGCTGTGATAGGTATTGATGCTGTGATCAGTATTGATGCTGTGATGAGTATTGATGCTGTGATGAGTATGGATGCTGTGATGAGTATTGATGCTGTGATCAGTATTGATGCTGTGATCAGTATTGATGCTGTGATGAGTATGGATGCTGTGATCAGTATTGATGCTGTGATGATTATGGATGCTGTGATCAGTATTGATGCTGTGATGAGTATTTATTTTGCTCCCCTCCCCTCTGTCACTATGGTTGGATAATGGTTGGTGTGTTGGGTCAGTAACACTGTGGTTATAGGATGGGTCAGTAACACTGTGGTTATAGGATGGGTCAGTAACACTGTGGTTATAGGATGGGTCAGTAACACTGTGGTTATAGGATGGGTCAGTAACACTGTGGTTATAGGATGGGTCAGTAACACTGTGGTTTTAGGATGGGTCAGTAACACTGTGGTTATAGGATGGGTCAGTAACACTGTGGTTATAGGATGGGTCAGTAACACTGTGGTTATAGGATGGGTCAGTAACACTGTGGTTATAGGATGGGTCAGTAACACTGTGGTTATAGGATGGGTCAGTAACACTGTGGTTATAGGATGGGTCAGTAACACTGTGGTTATAGGATGGGTCAGTAACACTGGTTATAGGATGGATCAGTAACACTGTGGTTATAGGATGGGTCGGTAACACTGTGGTTATAGGATGGGTCGGTAACACTGAGTGTCATAACCTACTGTAACATCCTTCATAGACCTAGTCTACGGAGCCTTCATGATATAACCTACTGTAACATCCTTCATAGTCCTAGTCTACGGAGCCTTCATGCTATAACCTACTGTAACATCCTTCATAGACCTAGTCTACGGAGCCTTCATGATATAACCTACTGTAACATCCTTCATAGACCTAGTCTACGGAGCCTTCGTGATATAACCTACTGTAACATCCTTCATAGACTTAGCCTACGGAGCCTTCTTGATATAACCTACTGTGACATCCTTCATAGACCTAGTCTACGGAGCCTTCATGATATAACCTACTGTGACATCCTTCATAGACCTAGTCTACGGAGCCTTCATGATATAACCTACTGTAACATCCTTCATAGACCTAGTCTACGGAGCCTTCATGATATAACCTACTGTAACATCCTTCATAGACCTAGTCTACGGAGCCTTCATGATATAACCTACTGTAACATCCTTCATAGACCTAGTCTACGGAGCCTTCATGATATAACCTACTGTAACATCCTTCATAGACATAGTCTACGGAGCCTTCATGATATAACCTACTGTAACATCCTTCATAGACCTAGTCTACGGAGCCTTCATGATATAACCTACTGTAACATCCTTCATAGACCTAGTCTACGGAGCCTTCATGATATAACCTACTGTAACATCCTTCATAGACCTAGTCTACGGAGCCTTCATGATATAACCTACTGTAACATCCTTCATAGACATAGTCTACGGAGCCTTCATGATATAACCTACTGTAACATCCTTCATAGACCTAGTCTACGGAGCCTTCGTGATATAACCTACTGTAACGTCCTTCATAGACCTAGTCTACGGAGCCTTTGTGATATAACCTACTGTAACATCCTTCATAGACCTAGTCTACGGAGCCTTCTTGATATAACCTACTGTGACATCCTTCATAGACCTAGACTACGGAGCCTTCGTGATATAACCTACTGTGACATCCTTCATAGACCTAGTCTACGGAGCCTTCGTGATATAACCTACTGTGACATCCTTCATAGACCTAGTCTACGGAGCCTTCGTGATATAACCTACTGTAACATCCTTCATAGACCTAGTCTACGGAGCCTTCGTGATATAACCTACTGTAACATCCTTCATAGACCTAGTCTACGGAGCCTTCATGATCTGTGGTTTTACGACATTGAGTGTATTTACATGCACACTAACAATTCAACATTTAACCTACTATGTTAATAGACCAATTATAGCATTAACCTTGTAATCACCTTATCTTAATCAGCGTACGGTCAACATCAAAGTAAGCACATCCTGATTAAAAACAACCTGGTTTTCTGAGCAATCTATGAAATTATTAGGACATGTGACCAGTTTTAAATCATTAGGACACTTGGCCAGTTTTAAATCATTAGGACACTTGGCCAGTTTTAAATCATTAGGACATGTGAACAGTTTTAAATCATTAGGACACGTAAACAGTTTTAAATGTTTAGGACACGTGAACAGTTTTAAATTTTTAGGACACGTGAACAGTTTTAAATTATTAGGACACGTGAACAGTTTTAAATTATTAGGACACGTAAACAGTTTTAAATTTTTAGGACACGTGAACAGTTTTAAATGATTAGGACATGTGGACAGTTTTACATGATTAGGACATGTGGACAGTTTTAAATGATTAGGACACGTGAACAGTTTTAAATGATTAGGACACGTGACCAATTTTAAACAGGGTTCCAGAGGTGGATCTGATCTGGGCCAGCAGCAGGTTTTAATCAGGGTTCCAGAGGTGGATCTGATCTGGGCCAGCAGCAGGTTTTAATCAGGGTTCCAGAGGTGGATCTGATCTGGGCCAGCAGGAGGTTTTAATCAGGGTTCCAGAGGTGGATCTGATCTGGGCCAGCAGCAGGTTTTAATCAGGGTTCCAGAGGTGGATTTTATCTGGGCCAGCAGGAGGTTTTAATCAGGGTTCCAGAGGTGGATCTGATCTGGGCCAGCAGCAGGTTTTAATCAGGGTTCCAGAGGTGGATCTGAAAACTGGGCCAGCAGGAAGTTTTAATCAGGGTTCCAGAAAATGGATCTGATCTGGGCCAGCAGCAGGTTTTAATTTGAGGGTTTTTTTAGATGGATTTGATCTGGGCCAGCAGCAGGTTTTAATCAGGGTTCCAGAGGTGGATCTGATCTGGGCCAGCAGAAGCAGCCTCTTATTCACCGCTGAAGTGAGTTTTGAAAAACTGAAAATATGCAGAAAGTTTTCACTTACAAATCAATTAGGCTTTACAAAAAATGACATGGTCATTGTGGTAGAATGTTTATTTTGATTGGTGATTTTTTTAATGCATTTATCCAAAGTGCCATCAGGCAGCCTGATTTCAGATGTGTCCAAGTAAACAGGATTATTAGGGAAATCATTCTTCATGAAAAAGTTTTACACAAATGAATGTTTTAATCTGACTATCCACAATAATCGTATTATTCTGTGCATGTAACCATGCTCAATATGTATCTCTTTCTCTTGTCCTGTCCAGTGTGGGGTTATGGCTTCCTGTCTGTCACCATTATTAACCTGGCCTCTCTCCTGGGCCTGGCACTCATCCCCTTCACCAAGAAGCCGTACTTTCCCAAGGTGCTCACCTACTTCATCGGCCTGGCCATCGGCACACTCTTCTCCAATGCTGTCCTGCAGTTAATACCAGAGGTAGGATCTCTCTAATGCTGTTAATACCCGAGGTAGGATCTCTGTAATGCTGTTAATACCAGAGGTAGGATCTCTCTAATGCTGTTAATACCAGAGGTAGGATCTCTCTAATGCAGTTAATACCAGAGGTAGGATCTCTGTAATGCTGTTAATACCAGAGGTAGGATCTCTGTAATGCTGTTAATACCAGAGGTAGGATCTCTGTAATGCTGTTAATACCAGAGGTAGGATCTCTGTAATGCTGTTAATACCAGAGGTAGGATCTCTGTAATGCTG
This sequence comes from Oncorhynchus tshawytscha, assembly GCF_018296145.1. Lineage (NCBI taxonomy): Eukaryota > Metazoa > Chordata > Actinopteri > Salmoniformes > Salmonidae > Oncorhynchus > Oncorhynchus tshawytscha. The sequence continues at coordinate 3,120,241 of NC_056436.1, read as the reverse complement.
TTAATACCAGAGGTAGGATCTCTGTAATGCTGTTAATACCAGAGGTAGGATCTCTGTAATGCTGTTAATACCAGAGGTAGGATCTCTGTAATGCTGTTAATACCAGAGGTAGGATCTCTGCTGTAATACCAGAGGTAGGATCTCTGCTGTTAATACCAGAGGTAGGATCTCAGCTGTTAATACCAGAGGTAGGATCTCTGTAATGCTGTTAATACCAGAGGTAGGATCTCTGTAATGCTGTTAATACCAGAGGTAGGATCTCTGTAATGCTGTTAATACCAGAGGTAGGATCTCTCTAAAGCAATGTTAATACCAGAGGTAGGATCTCTCTAATGCAGTTAATACCAGAGGTAGGATCTCTCTAATACCAGAGGTAGGATCTCTCTAATGCTGTTAATACCCGAGGTAGGATCTCTGTAATGCTGTTAATACCAGAGGTAGGATCTCTGTAATGCTGTTAATACCAGAGGTAGGATCTCTGTAATGCTGTTAATACCAGAGGTAGGATCTCTCTAAAGCTGTTAATACCAGAGGTAGGATCTCTGTAATGCTGTTAATACCAGAGGTAGGATCTCTCTAATGCTGTTAATACCAGAGGTAGGATCTCTGTAATGCTGTTAATACCAGAGGTAGGATCTCTCTAATGCTGTTTAATACCAGAGGTAGGATCTCTCTAATGCTGTTAATACCAGAGGTAGGATCTCTCTAATGCTGTTAATACCAGAGGTAGGATCTCTCTAATGCAGTTAATACCAGAGGTAGGATCTCTCTAAAGCAGTTAATACCAGAGGTAGGATCTCTCTAAAGCAGTTAATACCAGAGGTAGGATCTCTCTAATGCTGTTTAATACCGTGATATCATAAATGTGATCGGTGGAGATGTCACACAGGCAGCTAACAAAAATATATGTAAATGTCCTGCTCTACCCAAAATGACAACCGACTAGAGGGGAAAAGTAAGGAACCTGTCTGTCGACTCTGCATTAAAGACCAAAAATTGGTTCAAGAAAATTGCGATGAATAAAAAATACATACCAGTTTACTTTAAAGGACCGAACAATGTTTAGCGATGCCATATAGATGAGAAAATAGTTGGAGATTTTGGAGGTACCGATTTCACGGCACATGGTTTATGAACTGACACATAAAAAGACACTGGATTCAAAACATAATTTGTCCATTTAAATGATTGTTATATTATATATATATATATATATATGGGGGATACAACCTTCTCAGCTCTGCAGATTTTGCTGTGAAGAGGCAGAATCATTAGATCATTTGTTTTGGTATTGTCCATATGTTTTGGTATTGTCCATATGTTTTGGTATTGTCCATATGTTTTGGTATTGTCCATATGTTTTGGTATTGTCCATATGTTTTGGTATTGTCCATATGTTTTGGTATTGTCCATATGTTTTGGTATTGTCCATATGTTTTGGTATTGTCCATATGTTTTGGTATTGTCCATATGTTTTGGTATTGTCCATATGTTTTGGTATTGTCCATATGTTTTGGTATTGTCCATATGTTTTGGTATTGTCCATATGTTTTGGTATTGTCCATATGTTTTGGTATTGTCCATATGTTTTGGTATTGTCCATATGTTTTGGTATTGTCCATATGTATTGGTATTGTATGTAGCTCGTTGTTTGGTCACAGGTCCAGGAATGGCTGAAGAATTACAACATTTACCTACAACTAACTCTGGGTGATCACTCTGATCTGAAAAGTCAATCTTATCAATAATATAATAATTATTTTAGCAAAAATTGTTTTTTCATCTTTCCTTTACAATCTGTAGAAACTTTGAGAATAGAAAGGTTCAGAACTTGTGAAACATCACAACACAGTTAAACATATATATGGCAAATAGAAATCTAATGTGGATGGTGTTGTGTGTGTCTTTTATGTGTGTATGTATGGGAATGTGTATATATTTGTATGTACAGTGGGGCAAAAAAGTATTTAGTCAGCCACCAATTGCGCAAGTTCTCCCACTTAAAAACATTAGAGAGGCCTGTAATTGTCATCATAGGTACACTTCAACCATGACGGACAAAATGGGGGAAAAAATCCAGAAAATCACATTGTAGGATTTTTTATGAATTTATTTGCAAATTATGGTGGAAAATAAGTATTTGGTCGATAACAAAAGTTTATCTCAATACTTTGTTATATACCCTTTGCTGGCAAAGACAGAGGTCAAACGTTTTCTGTAAGTCTTCACAAGGTTTTCACACACTGTTGCTGGTATTTTGGCCCATTCCTCCATGCAGATCTCCTCGTGTTGTGTATGTCTTTCATGTGTGTATGTATGGGAATGTGTATATATTTGTATGTATGTATATATGTGTTTATGTATGTATGTATGTACAGTACCAGTCAAACGTTTGGACACACTTACTCATTCCAGGGATTTTCTTTATCTTTTATTATTTTCTACATTGTGGAATAATAGTGAAGACAATCAAAACTATGAAATAACACATGTGGAATCATGTAGTAGCCAAAAAAGTGTTAAACAAATCAAAACATTTGTTTATATTTGAGAAAATTTCAAAGTAGCCACCCTTTTGCCTTGATGACTGCTTTGTGCACTCTTGGCATTCTCTCAACCAGCTTCCTGAGGTAGTCACCTGGAATGCATTTCACTTAACAGGTGTTAACTGTGGAATTTCTTTCCTTCCTAATGCGTTTGAGTCAATCAGTTGTGTTGTGACTGGTAGGGGGGGTATACAGAACATATCCCTGTTTGGCAAAAGACCAAGTCCATATTATGGCAAGTACAGCTCAAATAAGCAAAGAGAAACAACAGTCCATCATTACTTCAAGACATGAAGGTCAGTCAATCCAGAACATTTCAAGAACTTTTAAAGTTGTTTTCAAGTGCAGTTGCAAAAACCATCAAGGTCTATGATGAAACTGGCTCTCATGAGGACCGCCACAGGAAAGGAAGACCCAGAGCTTTTTGGTTCCAACTGCCTTGTCTACAGTGTAGAAAATAGTAAAAAATAAAGAAAAACCCTTGAATGAGTAGTTGTCCAAACTTTTGACTGGTAGTGTATGTACGTATGTACAGTGCAATTGGAAAGTATTCAGACCCCTTCCATTCTTCCACATTTAGTTATGTTACAACCTTACTCTAAAATGGATTACATTTTTAAAAATCCTCATCAATCTACGCACAATACCCCTTAAAGACAAAGCAAAAACAGGGTTTTAGACATTTTTGCAAAAAAAAAAACACAGAAATACTTTATTTACATAAGTATTCAGACTATGAGACTTGGAAGATTCTTCAACTTGATTGGAGTCCACCTGTGGTAAATTCAATTGATTGGACATGATTTGGAAAGGCACACACCTGTCTATATAAGGTCCCACAAATTGACAGTGCATGTCAGAGCAAAAACCAAACCATGAGATTGAAGGAATTGTTCGTAGAGCTCAGAGACAGAATTGTGCCAAGCTACAGATCTGGGGAAGGGTACCAAAACATTTCTGCATCATTGAAGGTCCCCAAGAACACAGTGGCCTCCGTCATTCTTAAGTGGAAGAGGTTTGGAACCACGAAGACTCTTCCTAGCTCTGGCCGCCCAGCCAAACTGAGCAATCAGAGGAGAAGGGCCTTGGTCAGGGAGGTGACCAAGAACCCAATGGTCACTCTGACAGAGCTCTAGAGTTCCTCTGTGGAGATGGGAGAACCTTCCAGAAGGACAATCATCTCTGCAGCACTTCACCAATCAGTCCTTTATGGTAGAGTGGCCAGACGGAAGCCACTCCTCAGTATAAGGCACATTACACCCCGCTTGGAGTTTTCCAAAAGGCACCTAAAGGACTCTCAGACCATGAGAAACAAGATTCTCTGGTTTGATGAAACCAAGATGGAACTCTTTGGCCTGAATGCCAAGCGTGACGTCTTGAGGAAGCCAGGCACCATCCCTACGGTGAAGCATGGTGGTGGCAGCATCATGCTGTGGGGATGTTTTTTCAGCGGCAGGGACTGGGAGACTAGTCAGGATCGAGAGAAAGATGAACGGAGCAAAGTAGAGATCCTTGATGAAAACCTTCTAATATTAAGGGACCAAATTACCCCCAAAATAATCTCACAATTGAAAAGTACAGTAGGAGCCAAAATGTCCTTTCAGTCGGTGCTACCCTAGAAAAGAATACATTATAAATGTTTCATAATAGTTGGTCTTTGAGCTTTTTCATCAAAGTTGTTATTAAGTGTCACCGGCGTTGATTGAATATGGAGACTGAGTCTTAGTGATCAAATGGAGGGAGAAGAGATGGTTGTGTTAAATAATGGATCTCTGTTACTGTTTTAATCTTTCAACTCTATTCATGCTTAATTTACTGTGTTACTGCTACCTAGGGTTGTAAAATGACTGCTACCCAGGGTTGTAAAATGACTGCTACCTAGGGTTGTAAAATGACTGCTACCTAGGGTTGTAAAATGACTGCTACCCAGGGTTGTAAAATGACTGCTACCTAGGGTTGTAAAATGACTGCTACCTAGGGTTGTAAAATGACTGCTACCCAGGGTTGTAAAATGACTGCTACCTAGGGTTGTAAAATGACTGCTACCTAGGGTTGTAAAATGACTGCTACCCAGGGTTGTAAAATGACTGCTACCTAGGGTTGTAAAATGACTGCTACCCAGGGTTGTAAAATGACTGCTACCTAGGGTTGTAAAATGACTGCTACCTAGGGTTGTAAAATGACTGCTACCTAGGGTTGTAAAATGACTGTGTTACTGCTACCTAGGGTTGTAAAATGACTGTGTTACTGCTACCTAGGGTTGTAAATTGACTGTGTTACTGCTACCTAGGGTTGTAAAATGACTGTTACTGCTACCTAGGGTTGTAAATTGACTGTGTTACTGCTACCTAGGGTTGTAAAATGACTGTGTTACTGCTACCTAGGGTTGTAAAATGACTGTGTTACTGCTACCTAGGGTTGTAAATTGACTGTGTTACTGCTGCCTAGGGTTGTAAAATGACTGTGTTACTGCTGCCTAGGGTTGTAAAATGACTGTAACTTTCCCCACATTCCCTGGATTTCCTGCTTTTCCCCCCCCCTCATAATTCCAGGAATCTCCCACTCTTACCTCATGCATGTTTTCCCAACACCAACAGGCCCTGGGATTTGATCCCAGAGCGGATGACTACATTCTCAAAGCCGTTGGAATATTTGGTGGATTCTACTTGCTGTTCTTCACAGAGAAAGTACTGAAGTTGGCACTAAGAACAGAGCATGAGGTATTGTCTTCTTTAAACCATTTATATATATATATATATATACATATATACACTGTACCTGTAACTTCGCATTAATCAGAGACGTAGCAATGTTACAAGTTGCTTTCTCTAGGGTGTGTATTTCCTGTCTGTTTTTTTGAGAGCCTTATGATTGATTAATTGATTGATTTAATTAATTGATTGATTGTGACAAGGTTCTGTGCCTACTACACTGTGTCGATTTGGCCCGGGTTTATTTCCTGTCTGTACATCTCTGGTCATCTAGCCAGCGTCATTTCCTGTCTGTACATCTCTGGTCATCTAGCCAGCGTCATTTCCTGTCTGTACATCTCTGATCATCTAGCCAGCGTCATTTCCTGTCTGGTCATCTAGCCAGCGTCTGTGTGTTCCGTCTCTGTATGTTTACCATAGGGCCCTGGTCAGAGCTCGTACAGGGAGTACTGTAGGGTACCCTTTGAGACATACCCATGCTCTCAGTTTTTAACCACAAAACTATGTATAAAAAATTATGTCTTTGCAGCATGGCCACAGCTGTTCAGTGCCTGTACTGTGCCGATTTGACCAGACTTCGTTTATTGTCTCTCTGTACATCTATCATCTTTGTCCTGTCTCTAGTATGTTTAACATCTTTGTCCTGTCTCTGTATATTTAACATCTTTGTCCTGTCTCTGTATATTTATCATCTTTGTCCTGTCTCTGTATGTTTAACATCTTTGTCCTGTCTCTGTATGTTTAACATCTTTGTCCTGTCTCTGTATATTTAACATCTTTGTCCTGTCTCTGTATGTTTAACATCTTTGTCTTGTCTCTGTATATTTATCATCTTTGTCCTGTCTCTGTATGTTTAACATCTTTGTCCTGTCTCTGTATATTTAACATCTTTGTCCTGTCTCTGTATGTTTAACATCTTTGTCCTGTCTCTGTATATTTAACATCTTTGTCCTGTCTCTGTATATTTAACATCTTTGTCCTGTCTCTGTATATTTAACATCTTTGTCCTGTCTCTGTATGTTTAACATCTTTGTCCTGTCTCTGTATATTTAACATCTTTGTCCTGTCTCTGTATATTTAACATCTTTGTCCTGTCTCTGTATATTTAACATCTTTGTCCTGTCTCTAGTATGTTTAACATCTTTGTCCTGTCTCTGTATATTTAACATCTTTGTCCTGTCTCTGTATATTTAACATCTTTGTCCTGTCTCTGTATATTTACATCTTTGTCCTGTCTCTGTATATTTAACATCTTTGTCCTGTCTCTGTATATTTAACATCTTTGTCCTGTCTCTGTATATTTAACATCTTTGTCCTGTCTCTGTATATTTAACATCTTTGTCCTGTCTCTAGTATGTTTAACATCTTTGTCCTGTCTCTGTATATTTAACATCTTTGTCCTGTCTCTGTATGTTTAACATCTTTGTCCTGTCTCTATATATTTAACATCTTTGTCCTGTCTCTGTATGTTTAACATCTTTGTCCTGTCTCTATATATTTAACATCTTTGTCCTGTCTCTGTATATTTAACATCTTTGTCCTGTCTCTGTATGTTTAACATCTTTGTCTTGTCTCTGTATGTTTAACATCTTTGTCCTGTCTCTCTATGTAAAACTTCTTAGGGCTAGGTCCTTTTTTATCTCCACTTCCTGTCTGAATGATGTGCCCAAAGTAAACTGCCTGTTACTCAGGCCCTGAAGCCAGGATATGCATATAATTGGTACCATTGGAAAGAAAACACTTTGAAGTATGTGGAAATGTTAAAATAAAGTATGACACAATTGATATGGTGGGAGACAATCCAAAGAAAAACCAACCCAATTTTTATTTTTTGAGATCCCATGCTCTTACAATGGAAAGCTATGGGTCCTATGCAATTCCAGCTCCCAGATTGCAATTCCTATGGCTTCCACTAGATGTCAACAGTCTTTGTTCAAGGTTCCAGGCTTGTTTTTTCCAAAATGAGGAAGATTTTTGAGTTTGGTACAGGGAGTCACAGTTGGAAATGGACGAAGGAGACTCGCACTTGCTAATTTCACTTTTCTATTGAACATACTTCTTTCCGTATGAAATATTATAGTTCATTTAAATTTTAGGGTACCTGAGGATTGGTTAGAAACATAGTTTGACTTGTTTTAACAAAGTTTAGCGGTAGCTTTTTGGACTCCTTTGTCTGCATGTTGAACTCAAATCAATGGTGCCAACTAAACTGACTTTTTGGGATATAAACAAGGATTTTATCGAACAAAACGACCATGCATGTTGTAGCTGGGACCCTTTGGATTACAAATCAGAGGAAGATTTTCAAAAAGTAAGTGATTTTATTTAATTGCTATTTGTGATTTTATGAAGCATGTGTTGGTTGAAAAATATGTTGACGTGGGGTGCCGTCCTCAACCAATCACATGGCATGCTTTCGCTGTAAAGCCTTCTGAAAATCGGACAATGCAGTTAGATTAAAAAGAATTTAAGGTTTTAACCGATATAAGACACTTGTATGTACAGAGATCTTTAATATCTGTAATTTTTGCGATTATTTACTTGAATTGCGTGCCCTCCAATTTCACTGGAAATTGTCGACCGGTGTCCCGCTGACGGGACGCCTAGCCCTAAGTTATTTTAACATCGTTGTCCTGTCTCTCCAGCAGTAACCTTAAGCCTGCATCCCAAATTACACCCTATTCCAAATATAGTACACTTCTTTTGACCGCAGCCAATAGGAACAGGGTGCGCCATCTGGAATACACAAATGCTCTCTTTTTAACCATCTTCTTTGTCCTGCCTCTGCAGCATGGCCACAGTCACTTCTCCCCTCCAGGTCAACTGAGGCAGAACTCTCTCCAGAATGGAGATGTGTCTGAGAAGAAAGAGTCTATCACCATGACTACGTGTACCATCAGCAGCATCAGTACAGACAACACCAGCCCAGACCCTCCAGTGTCATCCACGGAACCACCACCTCAGGTACCAGCTCTGACGTTTCCTATAGGTACTGACATCAGGTCAGCTTCCCCTAATCCTAACCTACAAAGAATACAAAACTGACCCCAGATCAACGTCTAGGGGCAACTTCATCCTACACCGGCTACCAAGCAGTGTTCTGTTCACTAGACAGAAAAGAGGAGAAAACATTTTGAAAGGGAGGAAGTACTTCTGTGAATTTGAACAGTCATAGCTGTCTATGGCTATCTGTAGCCTGTCTGTGGCCTGTCTGTGGCCTGTCTGTGGCCTGTCTGTATCCTGTCTGTATCCTGTCTGTAACCTGTCTGTAACCTGTCTGTGGCTTTCTCACCAAAGACAGAGGGGTTAGACGGGGTTAAATGAGAGAGGTCAATACTCACAGTAGTAACACTGTAGTAACACTGTAGTAACACTGTAGTAACACTGTAGTAACACAGTAGTACAGTAATAACACTGTAGTAACACAGTAGTAACACAGTAGTACAGTAATAACACTGTAGTAACACAGTAGTAACACCGTAGTAACAGTAGTAGTAACAGTAGTAGTAACAGTAGTAGTAACAGTAGTAGTAACAGTAGTAGTAACAGTAGTAGTAACACCGTAGTACAGTAATAACACAGTAATAACACCGTAGTAACACCGTAGTAACACCATAGTAATAACACAGTAGTAACACAGTAGTAGTACAGTAATAACATAACAGAAATATGACAAACACATAGATGGCCTGCAACAGGGATCACCAGTCTATTGATATCAAACCACCCGCGGGACACACTGGGGCCTGAGGGATGCCAGTTGGGGCATCCTGACCTAGAACGACATTTACAGCAGCGCCGAGTATTAAGCCTAGTTATTGATTGAGCTGCTATCTGTGACGTTATTGATTGGGGAAATCATGTTAATTATTAATGTATAACCATTAGTTATCTGGCTCAAGTGGAGGAGAATGGCCTTGTTACACATCACAGATACTGAGCAAAATGGACGAGACTGACGCTGTCACACAGGGCTAAGGGAAATGGGACTCTGTTCATAGTCTCCTGTGGGACAGAGTCTGCATGCCAAATGGGAAACCTATTCTCTTTTTGGAGTATGGACTCTGGTCAAATGTCGTTCCCTCCAGGGAATAGGGTACCATTTGGCATGCTGCCTCTGTCACACAGGAGACTATGAACAGAGTCCCATTTCCCTTAGCCCTGTGTGACAGCGTCAGTGGGACTGATCACAGGCCTGCGTATCCTAGACTCTTGATAAAAGCAAGAATTGTCTCGCTTGTACACAAAGACGGCTTGTTCTGGCCTGGGCCAATAAGGAGTTGGTTTGTCACGGCAGCAGAGAAGCTACCGACCGACCATCGTGTTATTTACATACTGCATCAGATAGTTGTTTACATACTGCATCAGATTGGTGTTTACATACTGCATCAGATAGTTGTTTACATACTGCATCAGATAGTTGTTTACATACTGCATCAGATTGGTGTTTACATACTGCATCAGATTGTTGTTTACATACTGCATCAGATTGGTGTTTACATACTGCATCAGATTGGTGTTTACATACTGCATCAGATTGTTGTTTACATACTGCATCAGATTGTTGTTTACATACTGCATCAGATTGTTGTTTACATACTGCATCAGATTGTTGTTTACATACTGCATCAGATTGGTGTTTACATACTGCATCAGATTGTTGTTTACATACTGCATCAGATTGGTGTTTACATACTGCATCAGATTGTTGTTTACATACTGCATCAGATTGTTGTTTACATACTGCATCAGATTTTTCAGATTGAAGTGAAAAAAACAACATAATTCTGTTACATAGTAAACGTGTTATATAGTAAATATGTTGTATTAATTAGAATATGACATTATATAGTAAATATGTTGTATTAATTAGGATATGACATATTATATAGTAAATATGTTGTATTAATTAGGATATGACATATAGTATATATGTTGTATTAATTAGGATATGACATATTATATAGTAAATATGTTGTATTAATTAGGATATGACATATTATATAGTAAATATGTTGTATTAATTAGGATATGACATATTATATAGTAAATATGTTGTATTAATTAGGATATGACATATTATATAGTAAATATGTTGTATTAATTAGGATATGACATATTATATAGTAAATATGTTGTATTAATTAGGATATGACATATTATATAGTAAATATGTTGTATTAATTAGGATATGACATATTATATAGTAAAAAATATGTTATATTAACTAGACTATGACATTATATAGTAAATATATATATTTACTAGGCTATGACATATTGTAAATATATGTTGTATTAATTAGGATATGACATTATATAGTAAATATATGTTATATTAATTAGGATATGACATATTATATAGTAAATATGATATATTAATTAGGATATGACATATTATATAGTAAAAATATGTTATATTATCTAGACTATGATATTACTTTCATGTACAATCCAGTTTTACTCCCCTTTACTCTTCCTCCTTCCTCTGTGACTTCCTGTCCCAGCAGGAAGTCCATGTCAATAATGTGATGTGCCACTGGCTGCGGGGTCAGCGCATCGCTAACATAAAGACGGTGGCCTGGATGATCACACTGAGTGACGCTCTGCACAACTTCATCGACGGCCTGGCGATCGGAGCCTCTTTTACCGTGTCTGTCGTCGCTGGTTTCAGTACCTCCATCGCCATCGTCTGTGAGGAGTTCCCCCACGAGCTAGGTGAGAGATCAATCAATCATATGGGACGGCAGGGTAGCCTAGTGGTTTGAGCGTTGGGCTAGTAACCGGAAGGTTGCAAGTTCAAATCCCCGAGCTGACAAGGTACAAATCTGTCGTTCTGCCCCTGAACAGGCAGTTAACCCACTGTTCCTAGGCCGTCATTGAAAATAAGAATTTGTTGTTAACTGACTTGCCTAGTAAAATAAAGGTAAAATTAAAAAATGTAAAAAATATGTATCTAGAATTGCCTTCATTTTTTACAAGCAGTTGTCATTAAGTGATTGTACAGTAACAACAGTAAGCAACTTGGCTGAACTAAACCGACCTTCATCTGAAAAGACGATAGATTCATTTTTTAAATAACTTGGCTATTTTTTGTTTGTTAATAAACATAACTAAAAGTCGTGCTGGTTCCTCGATGTGTCTACTGTGTTCCTGAACCTGTCGCTGTCTCTCCGGCCCTTCCTGCAGGGGACTTTGTGATCCTGCTGAATGCTGGGATGAGTATCCCCCAGGCCGTCTTCTTCAACCTGCTGTCAGCCATGTCCTGCTACATCGGCCTGGCCTTCGGCATCCTGCTGGGGAGCAACTTCGCCCCCAACGCCATCTTCGCCATCGCTGGGGGAATGTTCCTCTACATAGCACTGGCAGATATGGTGAGTAGAATGTTCCTGGTAGACATGGCGAGTAGAATGTTCCTGGTAGACATGGTGAGTAGAATGTTCCTGGTAGACATGGTGAGTAGAATGTTCCTCTACATAGTACTGGTAGATATGGTGAGTAGAATGTTCCTGGTAGATATGGTGAGTAGAATGTTCCTGGTAGACATGGTGAGTAGAATGTTCCTGGTAGACATGGTGAGTAGAATGTTCCTCTACATAGTACTGGTAGATATGGTGAGTAGAATGTTCCTGGTAGATATGGTGAGTAGAATGTTCCTGGTAGATATGGTGAGTAGAATGTTCCTGGTAGATATGGTGAGTAGAATGTTCCTGGTAGATATGGTGAGTAGAATGTTCCTGGTAGATATGGTGAGTAGAATGTTCCTGGTAGATATGGTGAGTAGAATGTTCCTGGTAGACATGGTGAGTAGAATGTTCCTCTACATAGTACTGGTAGATATGGTGAGTAGAATGTTCCTGGTAGATATGGTGAGTAGAATGTTCCTGGTAGACATGGTGAGTAGAATGTTCCTGGTAGACATGGTGAGTAGAATGTTCCTGGTAGACATGGTGAGTAGAATGTTCCTGGTAGATATTGTGAGTAGAATGTTCCTGGTAGATATGGTGAGTAGAATGTTCCTGGTAGACATGGTGAGTGACATGGGAGAATCTCAATTGCATTTCCTTGAATCCTTGCATTTCTCACAGAGCGGGGGGTCTTGAGGTGAGGAGAGAGGATGCTAGGAATCAAGGAAATGCAATTGAGATTCTCCCATGATGCTTCCTCCACCTTCAATGCCACCTGATCTGCTTCAACTCCCAGATTACAAGGCTTATCCTTTAGATCCCCAACTGACTGACTAACTGAATTTACTTCAGTCTTTAACTTGTATGTGCTGTGCTCTGCCGTTCATCAACCTCAAGCAGGGCGTACATGTAGTAGAGAATCAGGACCTAACTTTTCAATAGCTCAGTAGTATATCTATTGAGTTTAGTATGAAGGTTCTCTGGTCTTGCAGGGAGAGCAGACGGGTCATTATTTTTTTTAAGGACCCAACCACTGAATGACCCAGTGGACAGTCAGTTTCTCATCATACCATACTGTACGTGTTATCACAGCTGCAGAGCTGCTTCTACCCCCCACCCCAGGAGGGAGGGAGGGAGGGAGAGACTGAGGGAGGGAGAGACTGAGGGAGGGAGAGACTGAGGGAGGGAGAGAGAGAGACTGAGGGAGGGAGGGAGCACAGCTTTATTGACTGTAAAACAGTGTGACCTGATGATAGCTGCTGTCACGTCCTGACCATAGAAAGCTTTTATTTTCTATGGTAGAGTAGGTCAGGGCGTGACTGGGGGCTTGTTCTAGTTTATATTTTCTATGTGGGGTTCTAGGTTCATTTTCTATGTTGGTGATTTGTATGATTCCCAATTAGAGGCAGCTGGTTATCGTTGTCTCTAATTGGGGATCATACTTAAGTTGCATTTTTTTCCCCACCTGTGGGTTATGGGATATAGTTTATGTTTAGTTCGCTCTGCATTGTCGTCACGGTTCGTTTATTCTTTATTGTTTTGCTTAAGTTTCACTTCTTTCATTAAAATATGTGGAACTCTACGTACGCTGCGCCTTGGTCCGACCATCATTACTACGAACATTGTGACAGCGACAATGGAGAGATAGAGAGAGGGAGGACGGTAGAACGAGGGAGAGAGCGGGAGTGAAAGAGACTGAAATTATTCTGATGTTTTGGGAAGAAACAGAATGCGATATTTAACTGTTGGTTTAAAACCGGTTGGTTCTGATTTCAGTTCCCAGAGATGAACGCCATCATGAATGAACAGGACGGGTCGACGGTGACCAATGTTATCTTCTTCCTGATCCAGAACGCCGGGCTGCTCACCGGGTTCGCTATCATCCTGCTCATCACCATGTTCGTTGGTGAGATCAACCTGGGTTAGAGCCGATGCTGTAGCTATAGTAACACTAGATGACTGACAGGGGGGTTGTTTTGAAGCCACTGCGCCACCATCTTTAAAAAATAATTGAAATACCGTAGACTTAATTTAATTCCTATGGAGGACTGCTCCTTCTGAGGAGTACCAATATGGTGGACAGTGGCTTCAGAGCCTGTCATTGACCAATATATAGCATCGGGCAATCTAGTGTTTATACACATCATTGGGTAGAGCTGGGTGAGAGGGAAGAGAAGAACAAGGGAGGGAGAGAAAAACGAGAATGAGAGGAACATATCATTTCAAAGAACAAAACGTGAATGAACAGAGCAGCTTTCATCACATCGGCCCACGTCTTGTCTTACACTAATTGTTTACTGGGAAACGGAATACTTGTCCTTTTTGTTTTGTTTTTTTCTTCTGACTATCATTATATTTAAATAGAGGGAACAATCACGTAACTAGTGTAAATGAAATAAAGAAACAATGTATTTAAAACAAACGTTTTCAATAAATTATTTTTTCAGTCTTTGCAATGTTCTTGCGAACTTGTCTTGCTTTTACTTGAACTGATTGACTGGATCTGTTGTCTCCACCAATGATTTATAGATACACTAGATGACTGATAGGGGGCGCTGTTGAATCACCGTGCCTCCATCTTGGAACTCCCCCATTTTTTATTTATTTTTTATTTCACCTTTATTTAACCAGGTAGGCCAGTTGAGAACAAGTTCTCATTTGCAACTGCGACCTGGCCAAGATAAAGCATAGCAGTGTGAGCAGACAACACAGAGTTACACATGGAGTAAACAATTAACAAGTCAATAACACAGTAGAAAACAAAGGGGGGAGTCTATATACAATGTGTGCAAAAGGCATGAGGAGGTAGGCGAATAATTACAATTTTGCAGATTAACACTGGAGTGATAAATGATCAGATGGTCATGTAGAGGTAGAGATATTGGTGTGCAAAAGAGCAAGTAAATAAATAAAAACAGTATGGGGATGAGGTAGGTGAAAATGGGTGAGCTATTTACCAATAGACTAGCGATCGGTTAGCTGCTCAGATAGCAGATGTTTGAAGTTGGTGAGGGAGATAAAAGTCTCCAACTTCAGCGATTTTTGCAATTCGTTCCAGTCACAGGCAGCAGAGTACTGGAACGAAAGGCGGCCAAATGAGGTGTTGGCTTTAGGGATGATCAGTGAGATACATGGAAGTCGAGGATCGGAAGGATAGTCAGTTTTACTAGGGTAAGTTTGGCGGCGTGAGTGAAGGAGGCTTTGTTACGGAATAGAAAGCCGACTCTTGATTTGATTTTCGATTGGAGATGTTTGATATGAGTCTGGAAGGAGAGTTTGCAGTCTAGCCAGACACCTAGGTACTTATAGATGCCCACCATAGTAACAAGTATTTAGAAATCTATAGAAATCCATTTATGAATGTCTACATTCGTCTTTGCCACATTTCTTCTATTACAGACACCTTCATTCATACTTTTAAATGATATTATGTGAGCTAAACATAACAAATAAAAACAACAGTATATAAAAACATTTTCTTTCAAGTAATATCTAACAATTTCACAACAAATACCCAATACACATAAAATCTAAGTAATGGAATTAAGAATATATAAATATATGGATGAGCAATGTCAGCGCGGCATTGACTAAGATGCAATAGTATAGAATACAGTATATACATATGAGATGAGTAATGCACAGACTAAGATACAGTAGAATATAATACAGTATATACATATGAGATGGGTAATGCCAGATGTGTAAACATTATTAAAGTGACATTAAAAGTGACTAGTGTTCCATTCCTTAAAGTGGCCAGTGATTCCTAATCTGTCTATAGGCTGCAGCCTCTCATGTTTATTACATCCAATTTTTCCATTATTAAAGTGGCTGGAGTTGAGTCAGTGTGTTGGCGGCAGCAGCCACTCAATGTTAGTGGTGGCTGTTTAACAGTCTGATGGCCTTGAGATAGAACCTGTTTTTCAGTCTCTCGGTCCCAGCTTTGATGCACCTGTACTGACCTCGCCTTCTGGATGACAGCGGGGTGAACAGGCAGTGGCTCGGGTGGTTGTTGTCCTTGATGATCTTTATGGCCTTCCTGTGACATCGGGTGGTGTTGGTGACCTGGAGGGCAGGTAGTTTGCCCCCGGTGATGAGTTGTGCAGACAGCACCACCCTCTGGAGAGCCCTGCGGTTGTGGGCGGAGCAGTTGCCGTTCCAGGCGGTGATACAGCCCGACAGAATGCTCTCAATTGTGCATCTGTAGAAGTTTGTAAGGGTTTTAGGTGACAAACCAAATTTCTTCAGCCTCCTAAGGTTGAAGAGGCACTGTGGCGCCTTCAGCACCCTGTCTGTGTGGGTGTTTGTCAGTGATATGTACACCGAGGCTAAATGAATAAATTGGCCCCAAAAAAAAATGTAATGGACAATTCTGTATACTGTCTTGTGTAAGATTTAAATTGACACAATACCTGTTAGCAAAGGTGTCAGCTAGAGATGATGTGCAGGAGCTTTTGCAGGGATTTGTAGTTTTAAATCACGATTTTGTAGTCTTCAACGATGTCTACTTTGACGCTAATTAGCATTTTCAAAATCTGAGAGTAAATAGAGCCGAATATATTGATAAGTGTCACCTTGTCCTAGAGAGAGTTTTACATGGTTAAAAAAGATGTCTCGCCAGGGTAGGTCTACACGAAACACTGCCCTTATTTTCAGTGTTTCCCTATGGGGAAACAATGGAAGGGTGGAAAAAAAACGATTGGAACTATTTCCCTGTTTGACTGCTAGGATTTACAGGTATTATGACTCATACTGTGGGGCTCTATGGCCAATACATACTGTAGCATCAGCAGTTCAGGGTTTATATACAATAAGGGTACTAAACTCATTCCAAGGAATCAAATTGTATTGGTCAGTTAAGCCCTAGACAACCAGGTGAGGGGAGGTCTTTACTAATTAGTTACTTTAATTCATCAATCAAGTACAAGGGAGGAGCGAAAACCTGCAGACACTTGGTCCTCCGTGCAATGAGTTTGACAGGTGATATTTATTGAACAAAAATATAAACTCAACATGCAGCAATTTCAACGATTTTACTGAGTTACAGTTCATATAAGGAAATCTGTTAATTGAAATCAATTCATTAGGCCCTAATCTATGGATTTCCCATGACTGGGCAGAGGTGCAGCCTGGGAGGGCAGGCCCAGCCAATCAGAATGAGTTTTTCCCCACAAAAGGGCTTTATTACAGACATAAGTACTCCTCAGTTTTATCAAGCTGTCTGGGTGGCTGATCTCAGATGATCCAGCAGGTGAAGAAGCCGGGTGTGGAGGTCCTGGGTTGACGTGGTTACACCTGGCCTGTGGTTGTGAGGCCGGTTGGACGTAGTGCCAAATTCTCTAAACGACGTGGGAGGTGGCTTATGGTAGAGAAATTAACATTAAATTCTCTGTCAACAGCTCTTGTGGACATTCCTGCAGTCAGCATGCCAATTGCACACTCTCTGGAAACTTGAGACATCTGTGGCATTGTGTTGTTTGACAAAACTGCACCTTTTTAGTAGCCTTTTATGGGTCCCCAGCACAAGGTACACCTGTGTAATGATCATGCTGTTTAATCAGCTTCTTGATATGCCACACCTGTCAGATGGACGGATTATCTTGGCAAAAGAGAAATGCTCACTAACAGGGATGTAAACAAATTTGTGCACAACATTTTAGAGAAATAAACTTTTTGTGCGAATGGAACATTTCTATAATCTTTTATTTCAGCTCATGAACCATGGGACACATGTTACGTTTGTACTTATGTTCAGTAATAAATAAATAGTTCTCCACCGGACTCAATCTCTTTAGAAAAATGATTCAATAATGTGAGAGCTAGGCCATTTAACATACGCTCTTATGCAGAGCGATTTAGAACAGTGAGTAACTACAAATCAAATCAAAGTTTATTTGTCACGTGTGCCGAATACAACCTTCACCTTACAGTGAAATGCTGAATACAACAGGTGTAGTAGACCTTACAGTGAAATGCTGAATACAACAGGTGTAGTAGACCTTACAGTGAAATGCAGAATACAACAGGTGTAGTAGACCTTACAGTGAAATGCTGAATACAACAGGTGTAGTAGACCTTACAGTGAAATGCAGAATACAACAGGTGTAGTAGACCTTACAGTGAAATGCTGAATACAACAGGTGTAGTAGACCTTACAGTGAAATGCTGAATACAACAGGTGTAGTAGACCTTACAGTGAAATGCTGAATACAACAGGTGTAGTAGACCTTACAGTGAAATGCTGAATACAACAGGTGTAGTAGACCTAGTGAAATGCTGAATACAACAGGTGTAGTAGACCTTACAGTGAAATGCAGAATACAACAGGTGTAATACAGTGAAATGCAGGTGTAGTAGACCTTACAGTGAAATGCTGAATACAACAGGTGTAGTAGACCTTACAGTGAAATGCTGAATACAACAGGTGTAGTAAATGAAATGCTGAATACAGACAGGTGCTGAATACAACAGGTGCAGTAGACCTCACAGTGAAATGCTGAATACAACAGGTGTAGTAGACCTTACAGTGAAATGCTGAATACAACAGGTGCAGTAGACCTTACAGTGAAATGCTGAATACAACAGGTGTAGTAGACCTTACAGTGAAATGCTGAATACAACAGGTGTAGTAGACCTCACAGTGAAATGCTGAATACAACAGGTGTAGTAGACCTGATAGGGAAATGCTGAATACAACAGGTGTAGTAGACCTTACAGTGAAATGCTGAATACAACAGGTGTAGTAGA
Organism: Oncorhynchus tshawytscha; assembly: GCF_018296145.1. Classification (NCBI taxonomy): domain Eukaryota; kingdom Metazoa; phylum Chordata; class Actinopteri; order Salmoniformes; family Salmonidae; genus Oncorhynchus; species Oncorhynchus tshawytscha. The sequence goes on along the minus strand of NC_056436.1, from coordinate 3,101,828 downwards.
CCTCACAGTGAAATGCAGAATACAACAGATGTAGTAGACCTCACAGTGAAATGCAGAATATAACAGGTGTAGTAGACCTCACAGTGAAATGCTGAATACAACAGGTGTAGTAGACCTTACAGTGAAATGCTGAATACAACAGGTGTAGTAGACCTGATAGTGAAATGCAGAATACAACAGGTGTAGTTGATAGAGGAATTCTAAATTCCTTTTGTTTTAATTGCCAAAACCAATTTCGCACTCGTGTCTAATTCATTAATGATGTGTAAGTTCATTAATTATGCATGAAGTAGATCGAGACCAGTCTTAAAAGCCAGGTAAGAGCGTTTAATTCCAGAGAGTACTGAAGCATACACATTTTTCCACAGGTTATAAACTGAACATGACATCATCAGTTTATCCCCCCTCTCTCCGATTCTCACAAGAGCCCATTGTTCATTAGGCCTGGAACGTCTCCCAGACATTTCTTATCTGTCTGACAAGCCATAGCCTCGCTCCTCCGTTAACTTCCCAAGAGGCCCAGACAATTAATTTGTTCTGCTTACATTTTCAGTAACAGCTTAACCAATAACTTTTACTTTTCATACCATAACATAATAGTATTAGAATAAATGGTTCTAATCAATAATGTATACATAATTAATCATCTAAACTATAATTTCCTCTAACAACCCTCCCTTTGATCAAATATTATACATTCAATTCTACATCTAGTTTTATTTAATCATAAAAAATGAAAGTATAAACGAACTTAACTAACCTTTTTATAGAGGTTTATCAGATTATCATATGAATAGACACATAATCAACAAATCAATTATAAATGTTTATCCAACTCTTCACATTTCATTAATCAATTCTAACCTTAACTCCAACTGTTTTTAAACCTACATCAGAATCATAACTCTTCCTTCCGGATTTTCATCAGACTGTCACGTAGAGTAGGCCAGATGGCTAAACTGGATAACCTAACCTCTATAAAAATAAAAAGATGGCGGAACCGCAAAAGTTCTTCTGTGCAAAGGTGTTTATTTACAAGTGATTCCGGAACAGAAAATAACAGTACTGCCATCAACGTCTACCTTATGGGACAGCTTAACAACAATGCTGCCCCATCCACAGCTCAATCCAAAAAATCCCCCTTAGAGACTGGAGAGAGGCTCCTTTTGTAGGGCTAGCCCCTCCCCTCAGAACAATTAACCCTAATTAATTAATCAATTAACAATACAAACCTACATTTTCCATGAACTAAACATACTAAAGGATATACATTGCAACACGGTTTTAAACAATATCACAACATAACATTTACAACATTACATCATTACTGACAATATCTTTCAATATGCCCATATGCATTAATGAGCCATTTGGGACAGGCACTATAAAGCCAACCCAATTCCCTTAGCTCGGGTCCTTTTCCAGCATACCCAGAAGCTACAGAGATGGAGAGGGAGGAACAGAACAAACAAACAATGCGCTCATCCACAACATTGATAAGTATAATAATTATTGTATCTCTCAAATATGAACATTGACAAGTGTGAAATGCATGCACCAAGACAGAAGTTAAATTGTGTGTCGACCCACATTGTTAACTTATGGTATAATGGCGCAGGGAGGAGTGATGAATATGTGTGTGCGTTAAAGAACCAAATGCTGCCCGCGGCCAGTGACGGACTTCTACGTCACACAGACCTTCATTAAAAAAAGTTTAATCATGGAAACCAATTACAATCTAATTCCCCTTCATCTCAACACTAGCCTCATCAAACATAAATTCCCCACAAATGACAGATCCAGATTCGTCCACTTCCTCTGTAGACATGCCTTCAGTCCTCCACAGGTCAGAACCTGGAATCGGCCCATAACGCACCATCTGTAGTGTCATTGATCTCTCCAGAGTCCTGGAAACAAGGCCTCGCACACAGGGAATTAGACAACAGCCGCATAAAATTAAAACAGTCATGCAGGTGGATACAGCCCAAAACACCGTGATTATAACACTTTTCCATTTTCCAAATGTACTATCAAACCAATAGTCAGGGAAGTATCCACCCCAGAGTTTTCTGCCAACCCGTGAGCCAGGGTGGTCAAAACAGCTGAGGCTTCGGGCACTGATTCGTCCGGAGCTGTGCTACCTGGGATGTAAGACATGGTCCTGATTACCACGCCCACTTCCTCCTTTTATCTAATGCAATTCTATTCTGTCAGGTCTTCCAGCTGGTTGCTTCAGTCTGTTCTACAAAACCTTTAATAACACTTCTGGTAACTATAATTAATCCAGTCTACATTCTTATTGAGAGTAGATCACCAGAAAATGCTTGACTCTAATCCTGTTAGTATCTGATTTCTTGCCTTGAACTCATCCGGCACACCTCGTGGAACCCCAATGTTATCAATATATACTCTGTCATCAAAAGACCCAGATGGAGAATCTCTTCTCTCTCGTTTGGCTAACTTCATGTCTTGGTGTTGTATGAGTGTAAAAGGTATTCCTAACCAGTCCAATCAGTCGGCAATACTGGCCACAAACTCATTCCCCCGCACAACCACCAGATGGCGACACTGGCCCATTTTATTTTATTGAAATCCCCAGAGTTCAACCAGCCTGTCAATTCAGACATGGTCTCGTCAGTGGTCATATTCTCTGTACTAACTTGGTTCCTGGGGATATAAATAGTGCAAATCAATACAACTGTCATTATCTGGCATTCCTGCTTTCATGAACAGCTTTACCATACATGCCATTCCCTTAGGGGAATTAATTCCGTTCAGTGGGAAAGGGATAGTTGTTAACTGGGGTTTAGCATTCGCACAGGCATAACATTCTTCTTTAGCCACTGATCTGGCCATATATTGAATCCATTCCAACCATAAGTTGGACTCCCCAAACCCAGTCTCCACCTCTATAACTTCTTTAAGGTCTTTGGTCTGAACTATTCGTACTGGTCCTTTACCCTGGATGATTACACTAGGAATAGCCGTTGTTAGAGGGGTTGGTTGAACTTCGGCCAATCATATTCTCCTTATCGACTCTAACTTCTGCCACCTGGAACGGTACCATAGTATCAGTTGAAAACTGGTCGAAGCCCACATACCATAACCCGAGGTCCTGAGTATTGACCGCCTTAATGTAAATTCGCACCTTTATACAATACTTCCTCTGCTCGGGAACACAGTCCAAAACGCCAACCCTTACTATACTCCACCTGGTCCCAAATTGAGTGTATGGGTTTACGTAGCCATCCCTTTCAGTGTGAGCTATGACCTGTGTCCACGATCAATATGGGAACCTGCACTGATATCTCTTCTATTTTGGAACAAAATCCTCACCGTCTAAACCATGGGTCAAATTACCACTCTCCGCATATCTAGTAGGACGTGCTGTATCAGGAATATGTCACCCACGATAAGACAGCTCAGACGAACAGCTTCCATGTGAAACCCCACCCTTTCCCCGAGAACACATCACTAGCAAGAGCCAGACACATCTTCACTTCTATGAACAAAAACAGGGGTGACAGGACAGGGAGGGTTACTTCATTCGAGAGATGTCAATTTAAATCTTACACAAGACAGTATACAGAATTGTCCATTACATATTTTTGTTGGCTCAAAATATGTTATCTTCCCCTATTTATTCTCAATGATGAATATGACTTTCTCTCTGTTACAATACCAACTCCCTAATAGCCCATTCAAAAAAACTTCACAGCTAATTGTTATAAGACGGAATCCTGAACCACTTTCTCATTTGCGGTTCAAACAGTTATTCTAAACTCTCAACCAAAACTGCTTCATTTCTAATGAATTTACCTTAAAACTAGTAACTCAATATGACCCCATTCATTATACAAAGGACTCTCCCCTGAGGCTGATCAGACCTCAGAAGCCAGTCATGATAAGGTCAAAAGGTCATACCATATTAGACATAAAGATCCCTTTATCCTTACAATAGAAATAGTCACCTGTGTGAGCGTGCCTCTAAAACCTAATGATAATTCCCCTTTGACTCAAATCAATAATCGTCTACGGATATGTTTACTTAAATGACCATGCTACCTTTAGATACAATTAACCCGATAACATTATTATTCAATGCATTACTTTTTCTCTCTGGCGCAAATGTCGTACATTTCGCAGTGTAAGGAATCCGTAATTTAATCCCCGATATTTAATAAATATGTATTCGCATTCTCTCATGGCTCCTTTAATTTACTTATTTTGGGTAACTCTCATCCGTTCCGGAACAAAGAGTTCTATCTAAAACCCGCCAGAACACACTGTTCAACTAAGTTAAATCAAACCCTAAAATTGACTATAACCAATAAACGAATAAACAAACACTTTTATCTCAACTTCTGAAAGGTTACTCGAAGCCTCGATACACACACTAACAGCCATACAGTTTGCTCCGTTATCCCCAGTCCCTGGTGACAAAAGTGTCTCGCTAGTGACGTCATCATCAAGCGCTCAACCTGCCAATTTGTAGCGACTTCAAATGGATTGTAAATAATTCTTGTTCGATTAACCAAACCTAATTTATCACATCTGTTCAAATCCTGAATTATAATTTACCACCCCAACCAACATCTCTAAATTCGCCAATTTTATAAAAGCGTTTCGATGGGCATAAATCATAATTGTCTCTTTGTTATCATTTAGAATCCATTTTGCTCTAAATACCTGTCTCGTCTTTGACTTAGTATTTTAATTACAACTCTATTCCCAATACGTTATTCACTTGTCTAATTACAAACTCAGACTAGCTTTAGTGAGTGCACGCCTCAAAAATGCCTTGTCTCTGGGAACAGGGAAATCCCCTTAACCCAAACTTTCACTCCTACAACGACACCCAATAATTCCGATGATCCCTTCACATCGTTCGTTTTAAATCTCTTGATGTTTCATGTAACTTATTTTTCTATCTTCGATTTGTCGTCCCACAATATTTTTCCCACTGTCATACACTCAAACCCCTGTGATTGGCGTGCACTGTCCCTTTAAGATAAGACATTTTATTTGTTCCCCGCAATGAGGACGGAATTCAGATCATTTTTAGAATACGTTATTTTTTGTTCAATTTCACTGGCGTTACCTTAACCAAAAATCAATACTCGGAAAAACAATCACAACTTTTTACGATTGAACTATTCTTACCTAATTTATAGTCCAAAGCGTTGCACTATATAGCCCCATTTGAGTGTCTAGCAATTCCGTTGCTGGCTTATAGACACAAATCTGCCCGCCTTTGTAAAATATATATTCCCTATTCAGATTGAGTTCAGTTTTAAATTCTAATCATCAGAGTAAACCCAACCGAACTTCTCAACTTACTATATCCTAACATTTAAACGCCATGTTTTTGTGTTAAACTTCTCATGTCAATTGACTCACAAATAGCCACAACGTCCAGGCAGGCTGGAACTGCATCGTATCTCCCCGTTATCCCCTCCATTCAACTCCAGGCAACTCTCTCTCTTCTATGATACATCTATTTAACTACGACTCCCATCTCAATACATTATTCCACCAGATCATTTTGGGCGAAATATAGCGTTTTACATCGAAATTGTCTAGCCATTATTTTTAATGACTTCTTTTATCAATTCTTATCTAGAACACATAATATCCGTTCAGTTATATCTTTTGCAAACACTGGCGAAAGTATTTTTCAGGCAAAACATGCAAATAGGTCAATTACGATCTAAAATCAATTTTAGTTAAATACCTCGGCCGGGAACCGAACCGTGGATTACCGTTGGTGAGACTGTTGCGCTCACCACTCCCCTACTAGTACAATGGAGTTGACTGAGACTCTCCGCAAATATACCCATTTTCACAGTTATCTGTATTTGTTACTCCGACATCTAGACAACAGAAAATAGCCCAAATTTAAACGCCCAAAGTTTTCCCTCAGTTCCCTTTCTTTACTCGATTGTCGCCTCTGACTTCCCCACAGTTAAATTACAACCTGTTGACGATTTTTTCGTGGAGTGTTACACTCCCGGGCGAAATGTCCAATTTTGTTACAATTAAAACATCTTGTATTTTTCTTTTGACTTTAAACACTTATCTATGCCCTTCTATATAATTTTAAATTCTATGTGCGTGCAGTTCTATAAATTTGTAATTTACCGTTACTTAGTTACTTCTAGTTACTATTCTGTCTGCCTATGTGTGTGTCCCTTTAAAATTAATCAGTATGTATTTTCCATCCTGTGAACCGCGTCCATAGAAGACTTTTGATCGGACATCACATTTCACCCATAGGATATTCCTTTTGGGACTTTCAATGTTAATGTCTCAAATCTCACTACTCTAGACTAATCACTTATCATTTGATATTAATTTCTTTCAGCATTGTACAGGTTCATTTATTCTGTTTGCCTAGAATTACCCTGCCTTCTCACCAAGCCTAATTTATCCTCACCTGTTTTCATATATCTATCTGCTACTTTCCACAGTCCGTTTCCCATATACAGATAGACTATTAGGTAAAAACTTTATTTAGGTATGTTTATTGAATTATTGGCCACCCTATTTGTACGGAACACGCGTCCTAATTCTCCAATGCGTACTATATCACTCCTTAATAATCCTTCTGGTTTGCAAGACCAGGCTTTATTAAGCTCTAGTTTATTTGTTGGTAGCGCACCTTACCTCAGGTCAATTTCGGACCTGCTTCCATTTTATCGATATCATTTTGTTTGTTCGGAATATTCAAGCACCTATTATTGATCAAATTCAACTCCTTCATAACATTTTAATCAATAAATATCCTAAATAATCCCTCCCAAATTCGAGAATAAAAGCTACTTTACCTGTTGCCGACTGGGATAAGCATTGTTCGTTTGAATCTAGTCACCCTCTCTGTCCTCTGTGATAATACGCAGGCCTGTTTCAATTTTAACCTCAATTCAGAGGTCAGGTCTTTAGTAAAACGAGTCAAAAACGAGTCTGTGCACGATTTTCAGCGTATTACGTTCAGATAACAGGTATAACAGATATTTAGATCCGGCTCGAAGGACCAAATTGATAGAGGAATTCTAAATTCCTTTTCTGTTTTAATTGCCAGAACCAATTTCGCACTCGTGTCTAATTCATTAATGATGTGTAAGTTCATTAATTATGCATGAAGTAGATCGAGACCAGTCTTAAAAGCCAGGTAAGAGCGTTTAATTCCAGAGAGTACTGAAGCATACACATTTTTCCACAGGTTATAAACTGAACATGACATCATCAGTTTATCCCCCCTTTCTCCGATTCTCACAAGAGCCCATTGTTCATTAGGCCTGGAACGTCTCCCAGACATTTCTTATCTGTCTGACAAGCCATAGCCTCGCTCCTCCGTTAACTTCCCAAGAGGCCCAGACAATTAATTCGTTCTGCTTACATTTTCAGTAACAGCTTAACCAATAACTTTTACTTTTCATACCATAACATAATAGTATTAGAATAAATGGTTCTAATCAATAATGTATACATAATTAATCATCTAAACTATAATTTCCTCTAACAGTAGTAGACCTCACAGTGAAATGCTGAATACAAAAGGTGTAGTAGACCTGATAGTGAAATGCTGAATACAACAGGTGTAGTAGACCTTACAGTGAAATGCTGAATACAACAGGTGCAGTAGACCTGATAGTGAAATGCTGAATACAACAGGTGTAGTAGACCTTACAGTGAAATGCTGAATGCAACAGGTGTAGTAGACCTTACAGTGAAATGCTGAATACAACAGGTGTAGTAGACCTGATAGTGAAATGCTGAATACAACAGGTGTAGTAGACCTGATAGTGAAATGCTTACTTACAGGCTCTAACCAACAAGTGCAAAAAAGGTATTAGGTGAACAATAGGTAAGTAAAGAAATAAAACAACAGTAAAAAGACAGTGAAAAATATCAGTAGTGAGGCTATATACAGTAGAGAGGCTATATACAGTAGAGAGGCTATATACAGTAGAGAGGCTATATACAGTAAAGACTATATACAGTAGAGATGCTATATATGGTAGAGAGGCTGTATACAGTAGAGGGGCTATATACAGTAAAGGCTATATACAGTAGAGATGCTATAACAGTAGAGAAGCTATATACAGTAGAGAGGCTATATACAGTAGAGGCTATAACAGTAGAGAGGCTATATACAGTAGAGAGGCTATATACAGTAAAGGCTATATACAGTAGAGAGGCTATATACAGTAGAGAGGCTATATACAGTAGAGATGCTATATATGGTAGAGAGGCTGTATACAGTAGAGGGGCTATATACAGTAAAGGCTATATACAGTAGAGATGCTATATACAGTAGAGAGGCTATATACAGTAGAGGGGCTATATACAGTAAAGGCTATATACAGTAGAGATGCTATATATGGTAGAGAGGCTGTATACAGTAGAGAGGCTATATACAGTAGAGAGGCTATATACAGTAGAGAGACTATATACAGTAGCGAGGCTATATACAGTAGCGAGGCTATATACAGTAGAGAGGCTACATACAGTAGAGAGGGTATATACAGTAGAGAGGCTATATACAGTAGAGAGGCTATATACAGTAGAGAGGCTACATACAGTAGAGAGACTATATACAGTAGAGAGGCTACATACAGTAGAGAGACTATATACAGTAGAGAGGCTATATACAGTAGAGGCTATATACAGTAGAGAGGGTATATACAGTAGAGAGGCTATATACAGTAGAGAGGCTATATACAGTAGAGGTTATATACAGTAGAGAGGTTATATACAGTAGAGAGGCTACATACAGTAGAGGCTTTATACAGTAGAGAGGCTTTATACAGTAGAGAGGCTATATACAGTAGAGGGGCTATATACAGTAGCGAGGCTATATACAGTAGAGAGGCTATATACAGTAGAGGGGCTATATACAGTAGCGAGGCTATATACAGTAGAGAGGTTATATACAGTAGAGAGGCTACATACAGTAGAGGCTTTATACAGTAGCGAGGCTTTATACAGTAGAGAGGCTATATACAGTAGAGGGGCTATATACAGTAGCGAGGCTATATACAGTAGCAAGGCTACATACATACAGTCAGGCTGATTGAGGTAGTATGTACATGTAGATATGGTTAAAGTGACTATGCATATATGATGAACAGAGAGTAGCAGAAGCGTAAAAAGAGGGGGTTGCGGGACACAATGCGGACATTCTAGTGCTGGTACCGAAACCACAACCCTTGCGTTGTAAGCCTCAATGCTATACCATTTGAGCCACACGGAATCCTATGAATATAGCATAGCAAGATAACAAGATAGTGTAGAGAAATGCTATTTCTTATACAGGTGACCAAACTATTGTTAATACAGGGCTACGACTCAAAGTAAAGCCTGTGGGGTCCCCTACAGGGTAGCTCCCGCATTACACGAATTGCCAAAACCAGCGCACACACACATAATCTCCTTTGTAGCTGAACATTGTGTGCCCGAAGAGGATTCTACGATGACGGACAGACAACTGAGCCAATGGCGGAAGACTACAGACTACACCCCAGCTGAACCAATCCAAAGATCCGGTCTTCCAGAATCAACCTACTTTCTGTTCTATATATAAGTGATGTATTGATTATAACGGTCTCTTTGCCTGCAGTTCCGTACGAACCAGCGGAGGAGCCGTATTTACGCTGTTCTAGATATCTTCACTCTGAATAAACTGTCGCTTGTCATACAATTTACCACCTTGTCTGAATCGATCCTTGACCGACTCGCCCGTCTACATATCTAATTTCTAACAATAGCAAGATAATATTTAACTTGTTTAGCTGCCGCCTTGCTTTATCTTTCCACATAAACTGGCCATGTGTTTCTATTACAGCGTTTCTTCATCCTTTTTACAATGGTGCCAATAAACTGCAGAATGAAGAGTAGGATGGAGCGAATGAATGGATGGATGTTCCTGTCAGCCAATGGGAAACAAGACATACCCTAAACCCCTCCTATGTCAGTGAATGCGGACGTCAGAACCACAATCAACAGAACCGATAATTGTTCCCCTCCAACAGGATTTATATTTCTCAGAGACGTATCAACATCAGGTGGGGATTTTTCTTCTCTTACAAATCGTTTCCATTACAGCTGAAAGATGAATCATACACGTTTTTTGATGGAATGCAAATATATATGATCTGACTATCGGCCTAGTTAAATAACGGTTGGATAAAAAGATAATTTGCTATCTAGCTAGGTAACAATTCGGAGTAAATAGCTAGGTTTAGTTTTCCAGTAGAGTTACGTGCTATTTGCTAATCGATAGAAACGAATAACTAATATAGCTAGGTATCAAATAGCTAGGGAAGATCAGGTTTGATATTCGTATTAATTGGATTACTGGAATATAGGGCATTGACACTGGTCAGTTGTCTGGGACCCGACATTGAATCGCACTGAACTCTGTCAGAGATGAGCGTTTGAATAAGGACAGTTTTCTCTATAAGCCAAAATGTTGAATACAATTAGATATTTTAACGTACTTGACCAGTTTTCCGTACGGTTGGTCCTTTTTTGGCGGTAGGAATGTGAGACAATATATCCACAGGAAAGTATAATTGCATCCGTTTTTCACAGCGCTGGTGCATCGTTCAGATATATATCACATTAGCTCGTGCAGAAGATGAAAACACAGCCGCTCGGTAAGTAACGTTATGCGTGCACGTGTTTACGGTTGTGTACATGCTTCAGGTAGAAATATGAATGCTCTTCCAGCGCTTTGAAAAATTGGACATAATTATATATTCCTGTGGATATATTGTCTCACATTTCTACTGCCAAAAGGACCAACCACATGGACAACCGGTAAAGAAAGTTCAAATATAATTTTATCAAAAAATCTGGCGGCCCTTAAGCGGTCATGATAGGAAACTTTCCTGATCAAGTATTTCTACTTGCACATCTATCACTCCAGTGTTAATTGCTAAATCATAAATATTTAGCCACTATTGACCTATTTATTGCCTTACCTCCTTACTTCATTTGCACACACTGTATATATATTTCTCTATTGTGTTATTGACTGTATGTTTGTTTATTCCATGTGTAACTCTGTGTTGTTTGTGTCGAACTGCTTTGCTTTATCTTGACCAGGTCGCAGTTGTAAATGAGAACTTGTTCTCAACTGGCCTACCTGATTAAATAAAGGTGAAATAAACAATACAATTCAAATCCTAATTTCCGCCTAGGTTGGGTTTCCAGGCAATGCAGTCAGGTGACATTCAGGTGAGGCGAGAGGGCTGTGGGGGTCACAGTAATTGACTATTAATTAACACAAACACATTTAGTATCTCCTGGCTTCAACACAGCCTACAAGCCACTGAGCAGACCTTTGGAACATCTACATTTGATAAAAGTCTAATAAATCCATGTAATATATCCTACACCTTCACAATAAATCCATTATTTATTTTTAGACGGGTCTAAAGAAACATGATATGAAGAAAATGTAGTTTATTTCAGAAGAACAGAATAGCATACTCTGAGTTGTCCTTATGTTAGGTCCTGATCTGGCTGTGCCAAATGGCTGTGGGCTACACTAGTTCATTTAGCAGACAAGATTTGCTTAGAATGTCGTGGCATTATTTTATATTATTTTATAGTATGAAGAATACAATTGAACAAAGCTGTAACACGCACATACTGCTATTCTGTGTTGTTTGGTCAACAAAGAAACAGGTCCTCCTAGATGCTTAATTTAGAGTCATTAATAATGTAACTTTAGTTGTTCTACAAACGTTGGCCTGTATGTTTTTATGTTTAATACAATGTAAGGCTGCATGATGGGACTCTAATGATGATTTGAAAAAAGTTGCTTGAAATGCATGAGCTCTGCATTGTTTGTTTTTGTGAGAAGCACTTGATAATGCCTTGGATTTCCCAGCGGGATCCCGTTTGTGTGACCACGATGCACCCTAAAATATCCATACCTTTTGCAGCCCTTCTCCCTGAGTGCTGCCTGCTCCGAAGAACCTCTCGTCTCACTCACACGGCTCTCCATCACGTGATCGGGTCTTTCTCACAGACTGCAAGTGAAGACGGACACATCGAGGACGCAACTGTGCCCATCCTCATCCAATTCCGAGGTGCATATTGAAGATATTGGAAGAACTGTCCACATTTACTTTTCGTCAGGCAACAAGATGAGTAGGCCTATCAAACAGCAAAAACATTAGCCTATGTCAATCTACTATCCCCCATAGTACATATTCTGTGCGAGGAAAAATATATTCCAAACATAGTCTGGGACAGTTGTGAGATGCGATAGATCCCAAATTAATACAACCACTAGCATCAAAATCTTTTTTTTTTAAACGCAATGTGGCTGACGCAACAGATCAGAATGTTTAGCTTAAAATGCTGATGAACTATTAGACTGTTTCTTCACCTTATGTAAAGATAAACAATGTGCTTAATATTTGCATAATATTAGGAAAGTTGAGAAATAAATATAGTAGACCCAGCCTATAGAAAGCTGATGGGATCCTCTTTTTAATAGAGGCCATCACTCTGTTTTCTCACTTCACTCTGTTTTCTCACTTCACTCTGTTTTCTTCACTCTGTTTTCTTCACTCCACTCTGTTTCCTTCACTCTGTTTCCTTCACTCTGTTTTCTCACTTCACTCTGTTTCCTTCACTCTGTTTTCTCACTTCACTCTGTTTCCTTCACTCTGTTTTCTCACTTCACTCTGTTTTCTCACTTCACTCTGTTTTCTCACTTCACTATGTTTCCTTCACTCTGTTTCCTTCACTCTGTTTTCTCACTTCACTCTGTTTTCTCACTTCACTCTGTTTCCTTCACTCTGTTTTATCACTTCACTCTGTTTCCTCACTTCACTCTTTTTCCTCACTTCACTCTGTTTCCTTCACTCTGTTTCCTTCACTCTGTTTTCTCACTTCAGTCTGTTTCCTTCACTCTGTTTTCTCACTTCACTCTGTTTCCTTCACTCTGTTTCCTTCACTCTGTTTTCTCACTTCACTCTGTTTCCTTCACTCTGTTTCCTTCACTCTGTTTTCTCACTTCACTCTGTTTCCTTCACTCTGTTTTCACTCTGTTGCATACCTTATAGAAATGTTGCGCAACATTGGCTCTCATGAAGTGTTTGATTCGATTTTCAAACACATTTGCATTGATGTCAAGAGTGATTAGAGGGACAATGGAGTGATGAGAATCAGGTAGTTAGCAAGTTTGGTAGGCTACTAATGACCATCAGCATCAGAGCTCGGAGAAGCTTAATTACCGTGACTAAACGGTGACGTGGAATTTGACTACCTTTATGACTCGTGACCGCCGGTGTGGCGCTAATACGGTCACCGCAACAGCCCTTGGCGAGACCATGGAGATCCTATTAAATTACTAGAGGGGCTAGCTATTGTCATAAACCCTCAAAGTTCCAGAATGGGTTGAAAAACGGCAGCCAAATCTAGCTTCAGATTTTTACACCAAATAATGTGATTTTAACCAAAGATTTTTGGTATCCATTACTGGGAGTTCCAGGATTGGTACTGTTTGTCGTAGGCCAAGATGGACTCTTAAAGAGTCTAACCTTAACTTTTCTCCTTAATGGAAAATTCCACCCAAAAACTATATTTTGGTATTTGTTTCATTAGACCACTATTAGATCATTGTAGTCCCAGAAGGTTTTGCTTGTCAGCAATCAAGTTTTCTACATATGTAACGTAACTTTAGAAATTCAAAAATCATCACTGTAATGATGTATTTCGCACCTTTTTATGTTATTTTCAGAGGTAGACTGGCTCTGGCAGCAAACACAGCCAGATGCTCCAGGTAGACTGGCTCTGGCAGCAAACACAGCCAGATGCTCCAGGTAGACTGGCTCTGGCAGCAAAAACAGCCAGATGCTCCAGGTAGACTGGCTCTGGCAGCAAACACAGCCAGATGCTCCAGGTAGACTGGCTCTGGCAGCAAAAACAGCCAGATGCTCCAGGTAGACTGGCTCTGGCAGCAAAAACAGCCAGATGCTCCAGGTAGACTGGCTCTGGCAGCAAAAACAGCCAGATGCTCCAGGTAGACTGGCTCTGGCAGCAAAAACAGCCAGGACGCTCCAGGTAGACTGGCTCTGGCAGCAAACACAGCCAGATGCTCCAGGTAGACTGGCTCTGGCAGCAAAAACAGCCAGATGCTCCAGGTAGACTGGCTCTGGCAGCAAACACAGCCAGATGTTCCAGGTAGACTGGCTCTGGCAGCAAAAACAGCCAGATGCTCCAGGTAGACTGGCTCTGGCAGCAAAAACAGCCAGATGCTCCAGGTAGACTGGCTCTGGCAGCAAACACAGCCAGATGCTCCAGGTAGACTGGCTCTGGCAGCAAAAACAGCCAGATGCTCCATCTAAACTTGAACCGATTCTCAATTGCGATATGCTTCTAGAAATATAAAGCCCTCTACTTTCATATCACATCAAAATAAACTCACAATTGCAAAATACATTCTGTATACTGTGTTAACCCGGCTTTATCGCAGTTGCAGCCGAGAGTATTTTTCAGTGACGACACGATTTTGGTGGTCTTTTTCCAATACACACAGTTGTTTGGAGCATGCGAGATAGGTATAATTAGAACAGGCAGGATTCTTTAATGCAGGATTCTTTAATGCAGGATTCGTTAATGCAGGATTTGTTAATGCAGGATTTGCAGTAATGCAGGATTTGTTAATGCAGGATTTGTTAATGCAGGATTCGTTAATGCAGGATTCGTTAATGCAGGATTCGTTAATGCAGGATTCGTTAATGCAGGATTTGTTTGTTAATGCAGGATTCGTTTGTTATGCAGGATTCTTAGATAAAACATAGAAAAAGACCTTGCTGCAGATCTAAATAGCTTGTTATTGTATATTCTGCCCAACTTCAGTCAGGGTTCGCACCAAATCATGGAAAATAAGTAATTTCGTGCCTTAGTTGCACTTTTTCAGCTTCTGTTGCACTTTTCCACTGGGATGAATATATATTTGATCTCTTCATTGGGTCACCAGACAGCGGTCTGGCTGATGTGTAGGCTACTTTTCTCCTCTTTTTTTCCTGTAGAAAGTTCAAATTCAAGATTAACTTTTAAGCAAAACATTAGGAAATGTAGTTGGCTACATTCTTTCAATGATAAACATTATAAATATGATGGCCATTCTCAGAACACATCGTTATGTCTACTGCTCTATCACTCAGTACACTTGTTATGGTTTCCATCAGTCATTCACATTGTTCAGAGGTAAACAACCTGGCAGATGAAAATGCACACGATATACCTATTCAATGATCAATGAAATGGGTTAATAAATAGCCTAACGCATGGCTGGCTACTACTGCCTGCGTTCAGTACAGACACATTCAGATGAATGTAGGAGAACTCACTGTTCACCATATAGTGGTTCATTTTAGAGAGGAGCAAAGCTTCTCTCCTGACACTCGTCACAACATTTATACGATCAAAATAAACTATTCACATGTCATTTTGTTTTTCTAATGATCTGTTGCTTGGTAAACATGTCTGGGAGAGAATAAATAATATCAAAGGAAGCATGGGCTTGGATCACGACATGCCGCCGCATTCATGTGCTAGTCAGAACTAGGAAACTCTGAAATGTTTGACTTGCTAACTGGTTGAAGTTTCCTAGTTCCCGACTAGCACGTGAACCCGGCAATAACGACAGACGTCATCAGCAATGGAATAATAAGGACAGGTAAAGTAGCCCTACTTAACAACGCCAAGTAGGCAGACTAAAACGACCCTATGGCCTCAGCCAAGTAGGCAGACTAACACGACCCTATGGCCTCAGCCAAGTAGGCAGACTAAAAACGACCCTATGGCCTCAGCCAAGTAGGCAGACTAAAACGACCATATGGCCTCAGCCAAGTAGGCAGACTAAAAACGACCCTATGGCCTCAGCCAAGTAGGCAGACTAAAACGACCCTATGGCCTATGGCCTCAGCCAAGTAGGCAGACTAAAACGACCCTATGGCCTCAGCCAAGTAGGCAGACTAAAACGACCCTATGGCCTCAGCCAAGTAGGCAGACTAAAACGGCCCTATGGCCTCAGCCAAGTAGGCAGACTAAAACGACCATATGGCCTCAGCCAAGTAGGCAGACTAAAACGACCATATGGCCTCAGCCAAGTAGGCAGACTAAAACGACCATATGGCCTCAGCCAAGTAGGCAGACTAAAACGACCCTATGGCCTCAGCCAAGTAGGCAGACTAAAACGACCCTATGGCCTCAGCCAAGTAGACAGACTAAAACACCCTATGGCCTCAGCCAAGTAGGCAGACTAAAAACGACCCTATGGCCTCAGCAAATCAGGCAGACTAAAACGACCATATGGCCTCAGCCAAGTAGGCAGACTAAAACGATCCTATGGCCTCAGCCAAGTAGGCAGACTAAAACGACCCT
Source organism: Oncorhynchus tshawytscha (assembly GCF_018296145.1). Lineage (NCBI taxonomy): Eukaryota > Metazoa > Chordata > Actinopteri > Salmoniformes > Salmonidae > Oncorhynchus > Oncorhynchus tshawytscha. Next base: position 3,085,412 of record NC_056436.1, on the reverse strand, counting down.
ATGGCATCAGCCAAGTAGGCAGACTAAAACAACCCTATGGCATCAGCCAAGTAGGCAGACTAAAACGACCCCATGGCCTCAGCCAAGTAGGACACTAAAACGACCCTATGGCCTCAGCCAAGTAGACAGACTAAAACGACCCTATGGCCTCAGCCAAGTAGGCAGACTAAAACGACCCCATGGCCTCAGCCAAGTAGGCAGACTAAAACGACCCCATGGCCTCAGCCAAGTAGGCAGACTAAAACGACCCCATGGCCTCAGCCAAGTAGGACAGACTAAAACGACCCTATGGCCTCAGCCAAGTAGACAGACTAAAAACGACCCTATGGCCTCAGCCAAGTAGGCAGACTAAAACGACCCCATGGCCTCAGCCAAGTAGGCAGACTAAAACGACCCCATGGCCTCAGCCAAGTAGGCAGACTAAAACGACCCTATGGCCTCAGCCACCCCCCTGGCCTCAGCCAAGTAGGCAGACTAAAACCTCAGCCAAGTAGGCAGACTAAAACGACCCCATGGCCTCAGCCAAGTAGGCAGACTAAAACGACCCTATGGCCTCAGCCAAGTAGGCAGACTAAAACGACCCTATGGCCTCGGCCAAGTAGGCAGACTAAAACAACCCTATGGCCTCAGCCAAGTAGGCAGACTAAAACGATTCTGATTCAATACAAGATGTTTGGAGAAGGGAGACTTGTGCCCTGAGACGAGTGACTGTGTAAAACATTCACTAAACCCTAAACCTCAACTAAACATTGTAATGAATAATGTAGAAATTGAACAAGTTGAGGTGAATAAACTGCTTGGAGGAACCCTGGATTATAAACTGTCATGGTCAAAACATGTTGATACAACAGTAGTTAAAATGGGGAGAAGTCTGTCTATAATAAAGCGCTGCTCTACCTTCTTAACAGCACTATCAACAAGGCAGGTCCTACAGGCCCTAGTTTCTACCTTCTTAACAACACTATCAACAAGGCAGGTCCTACAGGCCCTAGTTTCTACCTTCTTAACAGCACTATCAACAAGGCAGGTCCTACAGGCCCTAGTTTCTACCTTCTTAACAGCACTATCAACAAGACAGGTCCTAGTTTCTACCTTCTTAACAGCACTATCAACAAGGCAGGTCCTACAGGCCCTAGTTTCTACCTTCTTAACAGCACTATCAACAAGACAGGTCCTAGTTTCTATCTTCTTAACAACACTATCAACAAGGCAGGTCCTACAGGCCCTAGTTTCTACCTTAACAACACTGTCAACAAGGCAGGTCCTACAGGCCCTAGTTTCTACCTTCTTAACAACACTATCAACAAGGCAGGTCCTACAGGCCCTAGTTTTGTCACACCTGGACAACTGTTCTGTCGTGTGGTCAGGTGACACAAAAAAATTACTTATTGTATTGTAATGATTTTCAAATTGTATAAACTGCCTTAATTTTGTTAGACCCCAGGAAGAGTAGCTGCTGCCTTGGCAGGAACTAATGGGGATCCATAATAAACCCCAGGAAGAGTAGCTGCTGTCTTGGCAGGAATGAATGGGGATCCATGATAAACCCCAGGAAGAGTAGCTGCTGCCTTGGCAGGAACTAATGGGGATCCATAATAAACCCCAGGAAGAGTAGCTGCTGCCTTGGCAGGAACTAATGGGGATCCATAATAAACCCCAGGAAGAGTAGCTGCCACCTTGGCAGGAACTAATGGGGATCCATAATAAACCCCAGGAAGAGTAGCTGCTGTCTTGGCAGGAAATGGATTATGGATTCATAATTACAAAGTACAGAGTAGACTCAAGTTTATGACTATGTTTGTCTGTTGGACTGAACGGTAGGTTGTACTGACTAGACTGTCAGCGTTGGACTGAACAGTAGGTTGTATTGAGTAGACTGTCCGCGTTGTCTGTTGACTGTCAGCGTTGACTGAACAGTAGGTTGTACTGAGTAGACTGTCAGCGTTGGACTGAACGGTAGGTTGTACTGAGTAGACTGTCAGCGTTGGACTGAACAGTAGGTTGTACTGAGTAGACTGTCAGCGTTGGACTGAACGGTAGGTTGTATTGAGTAGACTGTCAGCGTTGGACTGAACGGTAGGTTGTACTGACTAGACTGTCAGCGTTGGACTGAACAGTAGGTTGTATTGAGTAGACTGTCAGCGTTGGACTGAACGGTAGGTTGTACTGAGTAGACTGTCAGCGTTGGACTGAACGGTAGGTTGTACTGAGTAGACTGTCAGCGTTGGACTGAACGGTAGGTTGTACTGAGTAGACTGTCAGCGTTGGACTGAACGGTAGGTTGTACTGAGTAGACTGTCAGCTCTCACTGTGTCCTCTCTATTAAAGGACAGAGCAGTGCCACCCACCAGTGCCATGGCTGGCATCACTATCCGAAGATTTGAGGAAGATGACAAGGAGACCGTGAAGGAGATCTTCACCATGGGGATGAGCGAGCACGTCCCTTCCTCCTTCATGCACCTCCTCAAACAGCCCCTGACCCAGATGATCCTGATGGTCACGTTCTGCGCCCTGCTGGCCAGCTCCAAGTCCGTCCTGCTGCCTGTAGTAGGGGTCACTCTCCTCCTGGCCGGGGCCAAGCAGCTGGTGGGCTACCTCTTCAACAGCTACATCGACACCTCCCTGAGGAAGGACCTCGACCACATCCAGGAGACCTACCTGGAGAACAAGGACTCGTGTTTCTGGGTGGCTGAGAGCGACGGCCGGGTGGTGGCAACGGTGGCCTGCCTGCCCGCGGAGAGGGAACCAGGCTGCATGGAGCTAAAGAGGTTGTCTGTACGTCGGACACACCGGAGGATGGGCATCGCCAAGGCCCTCAGCAGGACAGTGGCAGACTTCAGCAGGGAGAGGGGCTTCCCTGCGGTCGTCCTCTACACGTCTGTAGTGCAGACTGATGCACAGAGGCTGTATGAGAACGTGGGCTACACACGGGTCAGAGAGTTCGTCATCCCTGAGCCCATCGCCAAAATCACCAACTTTACTCTGATAGAGTTTAAACTGGACTTACTGCAGGGGAGGAAATAGGAGGACTGGACTCACTGCAGGGGGGAAATAGGAGGACTGGACTGGAGGGGCGGAAATAGGAGGACTGGACTTACTGCAGAGGGGGAAATAGGAGGACTGGACTTACTGCAGAGGGGGAAATAGGAGGACTTGACTTACTGCAGGGGGACTTACTGCAGGGGGAATAGGAGGACTGGACTTACCGCCGGGGGGCCTGGACTGCAGGGGGAAATAGGAGGACTGGACTGGAGGGGGACTTACCGAAATAGGAGGACTGGACTTACTGCAGGGGGGAAATAGGAGGACTGGACTTACTGCAGGGAGGGAACTGGATGGAGGGTAAGGACTGGACTTACTGCAGGTGGGGAAATAGGAGGACTGGACTGCAGGGGGAGGACTGGACTGCAAAATAGGAGGACTGGACTTACTGCAGAGGGGGAAATAGGAGGACTTGACTTACTGCAGGGAGGGAAATAGGGTAAGGACTGGACTTACTGCAGGTGGGGAAATAGGAGGACTGGACTTACTGCAGGGGGAAATAGGATGACTGGACTTACTGCAGGGGGAAATAGGAGGACTGGACTGCAGGGGGAAATAGGAGGACTGGACTTACTGCAGAGGGGGAAATAGGAGGACTGGACTTACTGGAGGGGCGGAAATAGGAGGACTGGACTTACTGGAGGGGCGGAAATAGGAGGACTGGACTTACTGCAGAGGGGGAAATAGGAGGACGACTTACTGCAGGGAGGGAAATAGGGTAAGGACTGGACTTACTGCAGGTGGGGAAATAGGAGGACTGGACTGCAGGGGGAAATAGGAGGACTGGACTTACTGCAGAGGGGGAAATAGGAGGACTTGACTTACTGCAGGGAGGGAAATAGGGTAAGGACTGGACTTACTGCAGGTGGGGAAATAGGAGGACTGGACTTACTGCAGGGGGAAATAGGAGGACTGGACTGCAGGGGGAAATAGGAGGACTGGACTTACTGCAGGGGGGAAATAGGAGGACTGGACTGCAGGGGGAAATAGGGTAAGGACTGGACTTACTGCAGGTGGGGAAATAGGAGGACTGGACTTACTGCAGGTGGGGAAATAGGAGGACTGGACTTACTGCAGGGGGAAATAGGAGGACTGGACTGCAGGGGGAAATAGGATGACTGGACTTACTGCAGGGGGAAATAGGAGGACTGGACTGCAGGGGGAAATAGGAGGACTGGACTTACTGCAGAGGGGGAAATAGGAGGACTTGACTTACTTCAGGGGGAAATAGGAGGACTTGACTTACTTCAGGGGGAAATAGGAGGACTGGACTTACTGCCTGGGGGAAATAGGAGGACTGGACTTACTGCAGGGGGAAATAGGAGGACTGGACTTACTGCAGGGGGAAATAGGAGGACTGGACTTACTGCAGGGGGGAATAGGAGACTGACTGGAGGGGGAAATAGGAGGACTGGACTTACTGCAGGGGGAAAATAGGAGGGCTGGACTTACTGCAGGGGGAAATAGGAGGACTGGACTTACTGCAGGGGGGAAAATAGGAGGACTTACTGCAGGGAGGAAATAGGAAGAGGACAGAACTTACTGCAGGGGGGGATAGGAATGTTATAATATCTGTACATTATAGGAACACCTGTATTCACAAAAGTACAATGATTAATGTTTTACTTTAGCTTGAGATTAAGAATCAGTGGAAGAGACATTTCTAAGTGCATGAAGAGGTACAAAAGATGCCTGTTTTATTGAAACTCTACTTTCAGTTCCTGTTGATACTATGTCCAGTCTTACTTCTGCTAGCACATGATAGCAATAAGTGGAAGAAGGATTGGGAGACTAACTGCCAATAACACAAAAAGCTCAACAGAGACAGAGACATCTTTGTAATCAGGTTAAAGGACATCACCCTGGGTGGGGTGAACCTCAGTAGGGGATAAAAAGGAAGACGCCATCTTGAAAACTGAGTGTGTTTACTCTGGAGTTGCAATCCTTATTAAACAAACTAACCTCTGATCAAATAAGTTTTCTGTGGTCTCGTGTATGAACTGAGGGCAGAAATCCCTGACAGGGGGAAATGGGGTGAGGACTGGACTTACTGCAGGGAGGACTGGACTTACTGTAGGGAGGACTGGACTTACTGCAGGGAGGACTGGACTTACTACAGGGAGGACTGGACTTACTGCAGGGAGGACTGGACTTACTGCAGGGAGGACTGGACTTACTGCAGGGAGGACTGGACTTACTGCAGGGAGGACTGGACTTACTGCAGGGGAGGAAATAGGGTAAGGACTGGACTTACTGCAGGGGGGAAATAGGGTGAGGACTGGACTTACTGCAGGGAGGGAAATAGGGTAAGGACTGGACTTACTGCAGGGGAGGACTGGACTTACTGCAGGGGGAAATAGGGTAAGGACTGGACTTACTGCAGGGGGAAATAGGGTAAGGACTGGACTTACTGCAGGGGGAAAATAGGGTAAGGACTGGACTTACTGCAGGGAGGGAAATAGGGTAAGGACTGGACTCACTGCAGGGAGGACTGAAAGGACAACAGGACACAGACAGACACACTCGCAAGCACACACACACACACACAGACTCACGCTGGACATTCAGTGCATTCTGAAAGTATTCAGACCCCTTTCCCTTTTTCCACATGTTACGAATAACAGCCTTTTTCTAAAATGGATGAGATAAAAACGAGTCCTCATCCATCTCCACACAATACTCCATAATGGCTAAAGCCAAAACAGGTTTTTAGAATGTTTTGGTAAATAACAAAAGTGTGGAAAAGGTCTGAATACTTTCCAAGTGCTCTGTAGTGCTAGTAAATTCCATCTGCTGTACTGGACAGGTGCAGAAACAGGATAGGGGTCCATCTGCTGTACTGGACAGGTGCAGAAACAGGATAGGGGTCCATCTGCTGTACTGGACATGTGCAGAAACAGGATAGGGGTCCATCTGCTGTACTGGACAGGTGCAGAAACAGGATAGGGGTCCATCTGCTGTACTGGACAGGTGCAGAAACAGGATAGGGGTCCATCTGCTGTACTGGACAGGTGCAGAAACAGGATAGGGGTCCATCTGCTGTACTGGACATGTGCAGAAACAGGATAGGGGTCCATCTGCTGTACTGGACACGTGCAGAAACAGGATAGGGGTCCATCTGCTGTACTGGACAGGTGCAGAAACAGGATAGGTTTCATTCCAGCCTGTATGACTGTGTCTGGACTTTGCCATGGTTGATCTACAGTTGTTGAATAATATTTATGGTCATGAACCTCCTCAGTACCAGTGCTAGGCAGCACTGAGTGCAAATGGGACTAAATTACTGATATAATGGACATTTTAACAGTTGTTTAATTTAGTCAATTAATGTGTGTAATTTTGTGCATACTGAACATTCGTTTTGACTTAATGTGTAAATTAAAAGGGGTGGAATCATTTGTTCTGGTTCTTTTTGTTTTTCTCCTGATTTTATTGGATAAGCAGGAGGATTATGGGTCAATTCAAATCTGGACCTCAAAACCAGTCCTACCGCTGATCTTCCATGTGTCCCCTCTAATCAGGACACGTTCAGGTCTGAGACGCCCATGAGGGAGCTGGCCAGATAGACCAGAAAAACAGGGAGGACCAAGGCACTCTTCATATATTTAAAATTACTGTTATTGTTAATGGAACAAATGTGATTTATTTTTTAAAATTGACGCGCTTCAGCATAGGCCTTCGTCTTGGAGTACCTTCTATCTATAAAGATCTACTATTTTGTACCCTAGGAAAGCTTCCCTTCTGTTTTCTACAAGAAAACTAGCAGTACTTTAGATTTCAATACCCCCCTACTGTCTGCCTGTGACTCAATACCCCCCTACTGTCTGCCTGTGATTCAATACCCCCTACTGTCTGCCTATGATTCAATACCCCCTACTGTCTGCCTGTGATTCAATACCCCTACTGTCTGCCTGTGATTCAATACCCCCTACTGTCTGCCTATGATTCAATGCCCCCTACTGTCTGCCTATGATTCAATACCCCCTACTGTCTGCCTATTCAATGTCTGCCTATGATTCAATAATCCCCTACTGTCTGCCTATGATTCAATAACCCCCTACTGTCTGCCTGTGATTCAATACCCCCTACTGTCTGCCTGTGATTCAATACCCCCTACTGTCTGCCTGTGATTCAATACCCCCTACTGTCTGCCTGTGATTCAATACCCCCTACTGTCTGCCTGTGACTCAATACCCCCTACTGTCTGCCTGTGACATTCCTTATCTTAAATGTGTTATTTGTTTATCTCCAGCCCAACCTGTTTCTCTAGTGAGCGGTCTTCTCTTCACAGGGATCAGATGAGATGGACGGCTATCGGTTCTGTATATACCGAGATGAAGACTACTCCGTGGTTAGGGAGGTCCACACGGTTCGTTGAGCAACTGGATGCTGAGGCTCTCAGACAGACCTGGGTACAGCTCACCCTGTTGTGTGCCGACCAGGCCCTATATGTTTCTGTCATGGAGGCAGACCTAGGTACAGCTCACCCTGTTGTGTGCCGACCAGGCCCTATCTGTTTCTGTCATGGAGGCAGACCTGGGTACAGCTCAACCTGCTCTGTGCCGTCCTGGCCCTATCTGTTTCTGTCATGGAGACAGACCTGGGTACAGCTCACCCTGCTCTGTGCCGACCTGTTCCTATCTGTCTCTGTCATGGAGGCAGACCTGGGTACAGCTCTCTGTGCCGACCAGGCCGCGTGCGTGACGGTACCTGTTCAACCACGGGATCCAGCTAGGTCCTCCGTTTTAATTCATCAATCTACACACAATACTACACACAACACCCCATAATGACAAAGCAAAAACAGGTTTTTATACATTTCAGCAAATGCATTAGAAAAAATAAAATAAACAATATCACATTTACATAAGTATTCAGACCCTTTACTCAGTACTTTGTTGAAGCACCTTTGGCAGCGATTACAGCCTCAAGTCTTCTTGGGTATATGACGCTACAAGCTTGGCACACCTGTATTTGGGGAGTTTCTCCCATTCTTCTCTGCAGATCCTCTCAAGCTCTGTCAGGTTGGATGGGGAGAGTTGCTATTTCCAGGTCTCTCCGGAGATGTTCGATCTGGTTCAAGTCCGGGCTCTGGCTGGGCCACTCAAGGACATTTAGAGACTTGTCCCGAAGCCACTCCTGCATTGTCTTGGGTATCTGCTTAGGGTCATTGTCCTGTTGGAAGGTGAACCTTCACCCAGTCTGAGGTCCTGAGTGCTCTGGAGCAGGTTTTCATCAAGGGTCTCTCTGTACTTTGCTCCGTTCATCCATCCCTCGATCCTGACTAGTCTCCCAGTCCCTGCCGCTGAAAAACATCCCCACAGCATGATGTTGCCACCACCAAGATTCCTCCAGATGTGACAGTTGGCATTCAGGCCAAAGAGTTCAATCTTGGTTTCATCAGACCAGAGAATCTTGTATTTTGATTATTTTTTATCCCAGCCTCTGTCCCCGCAGGAGGCCTTTTGGTAGGCCTTCATTGTAAATAAGAATTTGTTCTTAACTGACTTTCCTAGTTATAAAATTAAAGTTATTACTAGTTATAAGTTAAATAAAGATTAAATAAATACAAATAAAATACACAGGTGCCTTTTGGCAAACTCCAAGCCGGCTGTCATGTGCCTTTTACTGAGGAGTGGCTTCCGTCTGGCCTCTCTACCATAAAGACCTGATTGGTGGGTTACTGTAGAGATGGTTGTCCTTCTGGAAGGTTCTCATCTCCACAGAGGAACTCTAGAGCTCTGTCAGAGTGTCCATAGGGTTGTTGGTCACCTCCCTGACCAAGGCCCTTCTCTGATTGCTCAGTTTGGCTGGGCAGACAGCTCTAGGAAGAGTCTTGGTTCCAAACTTCTTCCACTTAAGAATGATGGAGGCCACTATGTTCTTGGGGACCTTCAATACTGAAGAAATGTTTTGGTACCCTTCCCCAGATCTGTGCCTCGACACAATCCTGTCCCGGAGCTCTACGGACAATTCCTTTGACCTCATGGCTTGGTTTTTGCTCTGACATTCACTGTCAACTGTGGGACCTTCTATAGATATGTAGACAGGTGTGTGCCTTTCCAAATCATGTCCAATCAATTGAATTTACCACAGGTGGACTCCAATCAAGTTGTAGAAACATCTCAAGGATGATCAATGGAAACAGGATGCACCTCTAGTCTCATAGCAATGGGTCTGAATATTTATATAAATAAGGTATTTCTGTTTTGTTTTTGTTTTTTTACATTTGCAAAAAAAACAACATCTAAACCTGTTTTCGCTTTGTCATTATGGTATGGAACGCGGTTTGGGTCTTTGCGTGTCAAAAAAGAAAAGTCAAATAACACAAATTGAAGTGTTAAAATAAGCTTGTTGACCAATCAGGACCTAAATGACTGCACGTCAGATAATAATTTAACGCGTTCATACATTTTTTAAAAACTTAGTGTAATCAACGTGTAATAATTATCATTCGTATTTCATACGTCACAACGATTCATCGATATGTATGTTATGACGCTGGAAAGTGTTATGTCTCCATACCTGCCCTTCCCCAATCTCTGTTACGACAGTGCTGGACAAAAAAATCTGCTAGCTGATGGATGCAAACAAAGTTCTAACCCAAAAACATAGCTAACGACGTAGCTACAGCTATCTAGCTGGGTGTCATCATCTAAAATAACCCCTAATTTATAAGACAGTTCTTATTTAATTAATGGAGTTCGGACCCATCTATGTGAAGCTAGCCACAATAAGGCTTAGCCACAATAGTGGAATTTGCGTCTAACCTTCAAAATAAAGGTATGTAATTGACAGAGATGCAAATTAATATAAATATTATAATGCATGTGATAATAATTTAATAGATCATGCTAAACGAGATTGACATGTTGTATAAAATCAACAAACGACAATAATTTGTTTATTTCACAAATCTGTTGAAATCACACTGGATGTATTAGACTTTAGAATTGCATTTTGGGGGGCATCCTTATTTCACTGTACAGCCTTAACCTATGGATTGTGGATCGATGACTTGGGGGTATCAGTCTACTCAGTGACACCCAGAGAACATTAGCATCATAGCTCTCATTGCGGGACTCTGAAACAACTGTGAATTGAGCCACATTTATTGTACGAGTCAAACCTACTATGTGTATTGAACACAATACCTGAGGAAAAACAATACTGTGTGGATGTTTTGGAGTCTGATAACTCTGAGGAGGACATTGGGAAAAAAGTGTTTGGGTATTGAGTAGACTGTTACCCCATTTCATTGATCCCCAATAATTAGGTAAAGCTGTACAGTGCAATATGAATGTCAATACACACAAATAGGCTGACTCGGGAGGTGATTTCACACAGTCACTGAGCCACAACGCTAATATTTGCGTAAACTCTGCCCAGTTGTGTTCTGTCTCCTAGTAGACTGATAAACCTTTTTTTTTATTGCTCAACATTCCAACCTTGTTAAACATTATCTAGTCTAAATATGGCATGATTCCACCAATTGTAACCTTCTGAGTCACTTTCAAAGCGGGACTTTTATTTTGAAAGGGAACCGTAAATTCCACTATTGCTGTTAACCGGGTCCGGTCCAGTCTCACTAGACAGAGGAAGCAGAGCTGGCTGCTTATAAACATTCGGTTTGGGTAATAGGGTTAAGTGGCTGGCTAGCTAGTTATTTACACGAACTAAAGTAAAATGTTAATAGACGAACAACAAGTGGCAACCTAGATAATACTTACTCACAAGGATTCCTAAATCATTACTAAGAATAATGAAAATGACTGCAGGTTCTACTGGTCATTGTTTTCAGGCTGGTTGTATTGGTGCTAACTAGGTACCAAGGTAAAGCTATTTAGCTACCCCAGAAGTTGCTAAAAACATCTGTATTAAAGACATTGTTCGTTTGATCCTGAACTTATTTCAAATGCTCACAGAAACGTTTTCCCCATTCGGTGGAACAAATCATGTATTTTATTACCAACGCAGTATTGTAAACACATCTTTGTGGCCGTTGTACGCTCACGTGACCCTCAACTAACCCGTACCCCCGCACACTGACTCGGTACCCCCTGTATATAGCCTCGTTATTGTTATTTTATTGAGTTACTTTTTATTTTTTAAACTTTATTTAGTAAATATTTTCTTAACTCATCTTGAACTGCACAGTTGGTTAAGGGCTTGTAGTAAGTAAGCATTTCACTGTAAGGTCTACTACACCTGTTGTATTCAGCATTTCACTGTAAGGTCTACTACACCTGTTGTATTCAGCATTTCACTGTGAGGTCTACTACACCTGTTGTATTCAGCATTTCACTGTGAGGTCTACTACACCTGTTGTATTCAGCATTTCACTGTGAGGTCTACTACACCTGTTGTATTCAGCATTTCACTGTAAGGTCTACTACACCTGTTGTATTCAGCATTTCACTGTAAGGTCTACTACACCTGTTGTATTCAGCATTTCACTGTAAGGTCTACTACACCTGTTGTATTCAGCATTTCACTGTGAGGTCTACTACACCTGTTGTATTCAGCATTTCACTGTAAGGTCTACTACACCTGTTGTATTCAGCATTTCACTGTGAGGTCTACTACACCTGTTGTATTCATCATTTCACTGTAAGGTCTACTACACCTGTTGTATTCATCATTTCACTGTGAGGTCTACTACACCTGTTGTATTCAGCATTTCACTGTAAGGTCTACTACACCTGTTGTATTAAGTATTTCACTGTGAGGTTTAGTACACCTGTTGTATTCAGCATTTCACTGTGAGGTCTACTACACCTGTTGTATTCAGCATTTCACTGTGAGGTTTAGTACACCTGTTGTATTCAGCATTTCACTGTAAGGTCTACTACACCTGTTGTATTCAGCATTTCACTGTGAGGTCTACTACACCTGTTGTATTCAGCATTTCACTGTAAGGTCTACTACACCTGTTGTATTCAGCATTTCACTGTAAGGTCTACTACACATGTTGTATTCAGCATTTCACTGTAAAGTCTACTACACCTGTTGTATTCAGCATTTCACTGTAAGGTCTACTACACCTGTTGTATTCAGCATTTCACAGTGAGGTTTAGTACACCTGTTGTATTCAGCATTTCACTGTGAGGTTTAGTACACCTGTTGTATTCAGCATTTCACTGTAAGGTCTACTACACCTGTTGTATTCAGCATTTCACTGTGAGGTCTACTACACCTGTTGTATTCAGCATTTCACTGTAAGGTCTACTACACCTGTTGTATTCAGCATTTCACTGTGAGGTCTACTACACCTGTTGTATTCAGCATTTCACTGTAAGGTCTACTACACCTGTTGTATTCAGCATTTCACTGTGAGGTCTACTACACCTGTTGTATTCAGCATTTCACTGTAAGGTCTACTACACCTGTTGTATTCAGCATTTCACTGTAAGGTCTACTACACCTGTTGTATTCAGCATTTCACTGTAAGGTCTACTACACCTGTTGTATTCAGCATTTCACTGTAAGGTCTACTACACCTGTTGTATTCAGCATTTCACTGTGAGGTCTACTACACCTGTTGTATTCAGCATTTCACTGTGATGTCTACTACACCTGTTGTATTCAGCATTTCACTGTAAGGTCTACTACACCTGTTGTATTCAGCATTTCACTGTAAGGTCTACTACACCTGTTGTATTCATCATTTCACTGTGAGGTCTACTACACCTGTTGTATTCAGCATTTCACTGTGAGGTCTACTACACCTGTTGTATTCAGCATTTCACTGTGATGTCTACTACACCTGTTGTATTCAGCATTTCACTGTAAGGTCTACTACACCTGTTGTATTCAGCATTTCACTGTGATGTCTACTACACCTGTTGTATTCAGCATTTCACTGTAAGGTCTACTACACCTGTTGTATTCGGCGTAATAAAGTGTGATTTGATGCTTGTTTGCGGACTTTTTGTACAGTGCTACTGATAGTAGTAGAATTGCACGTGCAAATTCACCACACACAACATTCTATAATAGAATTGTGTTATTTTGACGTGTCAAATTAAAATCTTATTTATCGCGTGAAAATAGTGTATCTTTATTGACAGGCAAAGACCCAAACGCGTCCATATTATGGGGTATTGTGTGTGGATTGAAGATTTTTATTTATTTAAACCATTTTGGAATAACACCCAAGTAACAAAATGTGGGAAAAGTAAAGGGTCTGAATATTTTCCGAATGCACTGTATGTACATACTGTAACGACCCTGGGTTTATAAGCGCGGAAATCGACGCTGCCGCACGAGCATGCTTTTGCGGCACATTCGATAGCGCGCGGGACCTCGAAGGTCGAGGGTTCGAGACCTGCTCCCTGCTGGTTCTTTACAATACCATGGAAACATAACTATTTTGAATAGTGTGCTATGCCATTCGCTTACCTTTAATAGAAAAAAATAAAAGATAATAAAATGTATTTATGTTGGTGTTTCTGTCTTGATGTTGAGTCACTTGGCAAACTTCTCTCAACTGCCACATAGCTTAAGCCCACCATAGAAGCAGCACCCACGTTAAAACAGATGAGTGATCTGTTACCGGTATGGCACTATGGTTGAATACATGGCTAAATAGATAGTGGACATACAGACTAGTGCTCATACTGGTGTCTGTGCCTTCCTGTCACAGAAGCAGTGGTCACTTCCTAAGACACATATCTATGCAGTAGCTGAGCCCAGGGGACAAGGTCAGAGGTAGAGGGTCCTACATCAACTAGACGTAGGAGGTTACAAGAGGTAGAGGATCCTAGGTCAACTAGACATGGGAGGTTACAAGAGGTAGAGGATCCTAGGTCAACTAGACATGGGAGGTTACAAGAGGTGGAGGATCCTACATCGACTAGACATAGGAGGTTACAAGAGGTAGAGGATCCTACGTCAACTAGACATAGGAGGTTACAAGAGGTAGAGGATCCGACATCGACTAGACATAGGAGGTTACAAGAGGTAGAGGATCCTACATCAACTAGACATAGGAGGTTACAAGAGGTAGATGATCCTACGTCAACTAGACATAGGAGATTACAAGAGGTAGAGGATCCTACGTCAACTAGACGTAGGAGGTTACAAGAGGTAGAGGATCCTAGGTCAACTAGACATAGGAGGTTACAAGAGGTAGAGGCTCCTAGGTCAACTAGACATGGGAGGTTACAAGAGGTAGAGGATCCTAGGTCAACTAGACATGGGAGGTTACAAGAGGTAGAGGATCCTAGGTCAACTAGACATAGGAGGTTACAAGAGGTAGAGGATCCTAGGTCAACTAGACATAGGAGGTTACAAGAGGTAGAGGATCCTACATCAACTAGACAGGAGGTTATAAGAGGTAGAGGATCCTACGTCAACTAGACATAGGAGGTTACAAGAGGTAGAGGATCCGACATCGACTAGACATAGGAGGTTACAAGAGGTAGAGGATCCTACATCGACTAGACATAGGAGGTTATAAGAGGTAGAGGTTCCTACGTCAACTAGACATAGGAGGTTACAAGAGGTAGAGGATCCGACATCGACTAGACATAGGAGGTTACAAGAGGTAGAGAATCCGACATCGACTAGACATAGGAGGTTACAAGAGGTAGAGGCTCCTACATCAACTAGACATAGGAGGTTATAAGAGGTAGAGGATCCTACGTCAACTAGACATAGGAGATTACAAGAGGTAGAGGATCCGACATCGACTAGATATAGGAGGTTACAAGAGGTAGAGGATCCTACATCAACTAGACATAGGAGGTTATAAGAGGTAGAGTATCCTACGTCAACTAGACATAGGAGGTTACAAGAGGTAGAGGATCCTACATTGACTAGACATAGGAGATTACAAGAGGTAGAGGATTCGACATCGACTAGACATAGGAGGTTATAAGAGGTAGAGGATCCTACATCGACTAGACATAGGAGGTTACAAGAGGTAGAGGATCCTACATCGACTAGACATAGGAGGTTACAAGAGGTAGAGGATCCTACATCGACTAGACATAGGAGGTTATAAGAGGTAGAGGATCCTACATCGACTAGACATAGGAGGTTACAAGAGGTAGAGGATCCTACATCGACTAGGTTAGATCCAGACATGAGTGCAAAGTCACTCCCTCCTTCAACCTTCGTCTCTCCTGCCAGATGCTCCTGCCAGATGCTCCTGCCAGATGCTCCTGCCAGATGATCCTGCCAGATGCTCCTGCCAGATGCTCCTGCCAGATGCTCCTGCCAGATGCTCCTGCCAGATGCTCCTGCAAGATGCTCCTGCCAGATGCTCCTGCCAGATGCTCCTGCAAGATGCTCCTGCCAGATGCTCCTGCCAGATGCTCCTGCAAGCTGCTCCTGCCAGATACTCCTGCCAGATGCTCCTGCAAGCTGCTCCTGCCAGATGCTCCTGCCAGATGCTCCTGCCAGATGCTCCTGCCAGATGCTCCTGCAAGCTGCTCCTGCCAGATGCTCCTGCCAGATGCTCCTGCAAGCTGCTCCTGCCAGATGCTCCTGCCAGATTCTCCTGCAAGATGCTCCTGCCAGATGCTCCTGCCAGATGCTCCTGCAAGCTGCTCCTCTCTAGTGCTCTCTGATCGGAGCAGTGTAAAGGTTGGGGTGTTGAATGATGCCTGTTACATCCTGTGTCTTTGCTGCCCCCTACCTCGTCCAACTGTCCAACTGCACATTTTTTTGTTCCCTCTAATCTGGACAATAAAGTTGCATTGTGTTGTCCTGGCTGGCTGTGAGGTGGCAGCTTGCTACTGGTCTGGCCATGTGTCTGTCTGCATTGTTTTTGTGAGAGGATATGAGAGTACACCCCCCCCACCTCCATCCTCTCTGCCCTCTCCTCCTCCTCCTCCTCCTCCTCATTAGAATAGAGGTGCAGAATCACTGCAGTGATTCATTCTGCCAGCATCCCAAATGGCAACCTATTCCTATATTGTGCACTTCTCTTGAACAGGACTCTGGTCTAAAGTCGTGCACTATAAAGGAAATAGGATGTCATTTTAAATAGATGTAATCTTAAATATTCCTCTATCAGTCCTGTCCTAGTTCTGCTGCTCTCATCCCCGGCAGGCTGTATCAGGCTAACTAACTTAGCTAGCTTAGAAAACAGTAACACAAGCTCTTTATATTCATCCCTGTGTTCGGTGCCAGGGAGCAGCACTGTTTACACAGACAGAGGCCCTTGCTTCAGCATTTGCTTCCTTTACAAAAACCCATGAATAGAGATTGAATGTAGAATAAAAAAGCCTGTATCCTGCAGTTATCTGACAAAGACCACTAATCCATCTAGCAGGTGTACAGTGGGTCTGTTAGCTGTGTCTATCTAGTAGGTGTACAGTGGGTCTGTTAGCTGTGTCTATCTAGTAGGTGTCCTCTGAGGTCTGTTAGCTGTGTCTATCTAGTAGGTGTACAGTGGGTCTGTTAGCTGTGTCTATCTAGTAGGTGTACAGTGGGTCTGTTAGCTGTGTCTATCTAGTAGGTGTACAGTGGGTCTGTTAGCTGTGTCTATCTAGTAGGTGTCCTCTGAGGTCTGTTAGCTGTGTCTATCTAGTAGGTGTACAGTGGGTCTGTTAGCTGTGTCTATCTAGTAGGTGGACAGTGGGTCTGTTAGCTGTGTCTATCTAGTAGGTGTACAGTGGGTCTGTTAGCTGTGTCTATCTAGTAGGTGTACAGTGGGTCTGTTAGCTGTGTCTATCTAGTAGGTGTACAGTGGGTCTGTTAGCTGTGTCTATCTAGTAGGTGTACAGTGGGTCTGTTAGCTGTGTCTATCTAGTAGGTGTCCTCTGAGGTCTGTTAGCTGTGTCTATCTAGTAGGTGTCCTCTGAGGTCTGTTAGCTGTGTCTATCTAGTAGGTGTCCTCTGAGGTCTGTTAGCTGTGTCTATCTAGTAGGTGTCCTCTGAGGTCTGTTAGCTGTGTCTATCTAGTAGGTGTACAGTGGGTCTGTTAGCTGTGTCTATCTAGTAGGTGTCCTCTGAGGTCTGTTAGCTGTGTCTATCTAGTAGGTGTCCTCTGAGTAGGTCTCTGTTAGCTGTGTCTATCTAGTAGGTGTCCTCTGAGGTCTGTTAGCCTATCTGTAGGTGTACAGGTCTGTTAGCTGTGTCTATCTAGTAGGTCCTCTGAGGTGTGTCTATCTAGTAGGTGTACTGGGTCTGTTAGCTGTGTCTATCTAGTAGGTGTACAGTGGGTCTGTTAGCTGTGTCTAGTCTAGGTCTGTTAGGTGTCTCTAGTAGGTGTCTGTTGTTAGCTGTGTCTATCTAGTAGGTGTACAGTGGGGTCTGTTAGCTGTGTCTATCTAGTAGGTGTCCAGTGGGGTCTGTTAGCTGTGTCTATCTAGTAGGTGTACAGTGTTAGCTGTGTCTATCTAGGGTCTGTTAGCTGTGTCTATCTAGTAGGTGTACAGTGGGTCTGTTAGCTGTGTCTATCTAGTAGGTGTACAGTGGGTCTGTTAGCTGTGTCTATCTAGTAGGTGTCTGTTAGCTGTGTCTATCTAGTAGGTGTACAGTGGGTCTGTTAGCTGTGTCTATCTAGTAGGTGTCCAGTGGGTAGGTCTACAGTGTCTGTTAGCTGTGTCTATCTAGTAGGTGTACAGTGGGTCTGTTAGCTGTGTCTATCTAGTAGGTGTACAGTGGGTCTGTTAGCTGTGTCTATCTAGTAGGTGTACAGTGGGTCTGTTAGCTGTGTCTATCTAGTAGGTGTACAGTGGGTCTGTTAGCTGTGTCTATCTAGTAGGTGTCCAGTGGGGTCTGTTAGCTGTGTCTATCTAGTAGGTGTCCAGTGGGTCTGTTAGCTGTGTCTATCTAGTAGGTGTACAGTGGGTCTGTTAGCTGTGTCTATCTAGTAGGTGTACAGTGGGTCTGTTAGCTGTGTCTATCTAGTAGGTGTACAGTGGGTCTGTTAGCTGTGTCTATCTAGTGGTGTCTGTTGTTAGCTGTGTCTATCTAGTAGGTGTCCAGTGGGTCTGTTAGCTGTGTCCATCTAGTAGGTGTACAGTGGGTCTGTTAGCTGTGTCTATCTAGTAGGTGTACAGTGGGTCTGTTAGCTGTGTCTATCTAGTAGGTGTACAGTGGGTCTGTTAGCTGTGTCTATCTAGTAGGTGTACAGTGGGTCTGTTAGCTGTGTCTATCTAGTAGGTGTCCAGTGGGTCTGTTAGCTGTGTCTATCTAGTAGGTGTACAGTGGGGTCTGTTAGCTGTGTCTATCTAGTAGGTGTCCTATCTGTGTGAGGTCTGTTAGCTGTGTCTATCTAGTAGGTGTCCTCTGAGGTCTGTTAGCTGTGTCTATCTAGTAGGTGGACAGTGGGGTCTGTTAGCTGTGTCTATCTAGTAGGTGTACAGTGGGTCTGTTAGCTGTGTCTATCTAGTAGGTGTCCTGAGGTCTGTTAGCTGTGTCTATCTAGTAGGTGTCCTTCTGGTCTGTTAGCTGTGTCTATCTAGTAGGTGTCCTCTGAGGTCTGTTAGCTGTGTCTATCTAGTAGGTGGACAGTGGGGTCTGTTAGCTGTGTCTATCTAGTAGGTGTACAGTGGGTCTGTTAGCTGTGTCTATCTAGTAGGTGTACAGTGGGTCTGTTAGCTGTGTCCATCTAGTAGGTGTCCTCTGGTCTGTTAGCTGTGTCTATCTAGTAGGTGTACAGTGGGTCTGTTATTATCTAGTAGGTGGACAGTGGGTCTGTTAGCTGTGTCTATCTAGTAGGTGTACAGTGGGGTCTGTTAGCTGTGTCTATCTAGTAGGTGTACAGTGGGTCTGTTAGCTGTGTCTATCTAGTAGGTGTCCAGTGGGGTCTGTTAGCTGTGTCTACTAGTAGGTGTACAGTGGGTCTGTTAGCTGTGTCTATCTAGTAGGTGTACAGTGGGTCTGTTAGCTGTGTCTATCTAGTAGGTGTCCTCTGAGGTCTGTTAGCTGTGTCTATCTAGTAGGTGTACAGTGGGTCTGTTAGCTGTGTCTATCTAGTAGGTGTACAGTGGGTCTGTTAGCTGTGTCTATCTAGTAGGTGTACAGTGGGTCTGTTAGCTGTGTCTATCTAGTAGGTGTACAGTGGGCCTCTGTTAGTGTCCTCTCTAGAGTGGGGTCTGTTAGCTGTGTCTATCTAGTAGGTGCAGTGGGTCTGTTAGCTGTGTCTATCTAGTAGGTGTACAGTGGGTCTGTTAGCTGTGTCTATCTAGTAGGTGTACAGTGGGTCTGTTAGCTGTGTCTATCTAGTAGGTGTACAGTGGGTCTGTTAGCTGTGTCTATCTAGTAGGTGTACAGTGGGTCTGTTAGCTGTTAGCTGTGTCATCTAGTAGGTGTACAGTGGGTCTGTTAGCTGTGTCTATCTAGTAGGTGTACAGTGGGTCTGTTAGCTGTGTCTATCTAGTAGGTGTACAGTGGGTCTGTTAGCTGTGTCTATCTAGTAGGTGTACAGTGGGTCTGTTAGCTGTGTCTATCTAGTAGGTGTACAGTGGGTCTGTTAGCTGTGTCTATCTAGTAGGTGTACAGTGGGTCTGTTAGCTGTGTCTATCTAGTAGGTGTACAGTGGGGTCTGTTAGCTGTGTCTTTATCTAGTAGGTGTCCTCTGGGTCTGTTAGCTGGTGTCTATCTAGTAGGTGTACAGTGGGTCTGTTAGCTGTGTCTATCTAGTAGGTGTACAGTGGGTCTGTTAGCTGTGTCTATCTAGTAGGTGTACAGTGGGTCTGTTAGCTGTGTCTATCTAGTAGGTGTACAGTGGGTCTGTTAGCTGTGTCTATCTAGTAGGTGTACAGTGGTTCTGTTAGCTGTGTCTATCTAGTAGGTGTACAGTGGGGTCTGTTAGCTGTGTCTATCTAGTAGGTGTCCAGTGGGTCTGTTAGCTGTGTCTATCTAGTAAGTAGGTGTACAGTGGTCTGTTAGCTGTGTCTGTCTAGTAGGTGTCCAGTGGGGTCTGTGCTGTGTCTATCTAGTAGGACAGTGGTCTGTTAGCTGTGTCTATCTAGTAGGTGTACAGTGGGTCTGTTAGCTGTGTCCATCTAGTAGGTGTGCAGTGGGGTCTTAGCTGTAGGTGTACAGTGGGTCTGTTAGCTGTGTCTATCTAGTAGGTGTACAGTGGGTCTGTTAGCTGTGTCTATCTAGTAGGTGTACAGTGGGTCTGTTAGCTGTGTCTATCTAGTAGGTGTACAGTGGGTCTGTTAGCTGTGTCTATCTAGTAGGTGTACAGTGGGTCTGTTAGCTGTGTCCATCTAGTAGGTGTACAGTGGTGTCCTCTGAGGTCTGTTAGCTGTGTCTGTCTAGTAGGTGTACAGTGGGTCTGTTAGCTGTGTCTATCTAGTAGGTGGACAGTGGGTCTGTTAGCTGTGTCTCTAGTAGGTGTACAGTGGGTCTGTTAGCTGTGTCTATCTAGTAGGTGGACAGTGGGTCTGTTAGCTGTGTCTATCTTGTGTCTATCTAGTAGGTGTACAGTGGATCTGTTAGCTGTGTCTATCTAGTAGGTGGACAGTGGGTCTGTTAGCTGTGTCTATCGCTGGAGGTGTACAGTGGTTCTGTTAGCTGTGTCTATCTAGTAGGTGTACAGTGGGATCTGTTAGCTGTCTATCTGGTAGGTGTCCTCTGAGGTCTGTTAGCTGTGTCTATCTAGTAGGTGTCCTCTGAGGGTCTGTTGGCTGTGTCTATCTAGTAGGTGTCCTCTGAGGTCTGTTAGCTGTGTCTATCTAGTAGGTGTACAGTGGGTCTGTTAGCTGTGTCTATCTAGTAGATTGTACAGTGGGGTATGTTAGCTGTGTCTATCTAGTAGGTGTCCTAGGTCTGATATTGGCTATGTCTATCTAGTAGGTGTCCTCTGAGGTCTGTTGGCTGTGTCTATCTAGTAGGTGTCCTCTGAGGTCTGTTAGCTGTGTCCATCTAGTAGGTGTACAGTGGGTCTGTTAGCTGTGTCTATCTAGTAGGTGTACAGTGGGTCTGTTAGCTGTGTCCATTCAGTAGGTACAGTGTCTGTTAGCTGTGTCTATCTAGTAGGTGTACAGTGGGTCTAGCTGTGTCTATCTAGTAGGTGTACAGTGTCTGTTAGCTGTGTCTATCTAGTAGGTGTACAGTGGGGTCTGTTAGCTGTGTCTATCTAGTAGTAGGTGTACAGTGGGTCTGTTAGCTGTGTCTATCTAGTAGGTGTCCTCTGGAGGTCTGTTAGCTGTGTCTATCTAGTAGGTGGACAGTGGGGTCTGTTGCTGTGTCCATCTAGTAGGTGTACAGGGTCTGTTAGCTGTGTCCATCTAGTAGGTGTACAGTGGGTCTGTTAGCTGTGTCTATCTAGTAGGTGTACAGTGGGTCTCGTTAGCTGTGCCCATCTAGTAGGTGTACAGTGGGTCTGTTAGCTGTGTCTATCTAGTAGGTGTACAGTGGGTCTGTTAGCTGTGTCTATCTAGTAGGTGTACAGTGGGTCTGTTAGGCTGTGTCTATCTAGTAGGTGTCTTCAGAGGTTCTGTTAGCTGTGTCTATCTAGTAGGTGTACAGTGGGTCTGTTAGCTGTGCCTATCTAGTAGGTGTCCACTGAGGCCTTGCGAAGCGTGTCTCATTCCAGTAGGTGTCGCACTGAGGTCTGTTAGCTGTGCATCTAGTAGGTGTCCTCTGAGGTCTGTTAGGCTGTGTCTATCTAGTAGGTGTCCAGTGCTCTGTTAGCTGTGTCTGTCTAGTAGGTGTACAGTGTCTGTTAGCTGTGTCTATCTAGTAGTGTCCTCTGAGGTCTGTTAGCTGTGTCTATCTAGTAGGTGTACAGTGGGTCTGTTAGCTGTGTCTATCTAGTAGGTGTCCTCTGAGGTCTGTTAGCTGTGCCTATCTAGTAGGTGGACAGTGGGTCTGGTAGCTGTGTCTATCTAGTAGGTGTACAGTGGGTCTGTTAGCTGTGTCCATCTGGTAAGGTGTCCTCTGAGGTCTGCTGGCTGTGTCTATCTAGTAGGTGGACAGTGGGTCTGTTAGCTGTGCATCTCAGTAGGTGTACAGTGGGGTCTGTTAGCGTGTGTCCATCTAGTAGGTGTACAGTGTCTGTCGCAGCATGCCCATCTAGTAGGTGTACAGTGGGTCTGTTAGCTGTGTCTATCTAGTAGGTGTACAGTGGGTCTGTTAGGCTGTGTCTATCTATTAGGATGTACAGTGGGTCTGGTATCTGTGTGCCCTCTGTAGGTGTACAGTGGGTCTGTTAGCTTGTCTATCTAGTATGTGGTAGCAGTGGGTCCTGTTAGGCTGTGTCCATCTATCGTGTAACAGTGGGTCATGTTAGCTGTGTCCAGCTAGTAGGTGGTGCCTCTGAGGTCTTTAGCTGTGTCTATCTAGTACGGTGTACATGGGTCTGTTAGCTGTTGTCTATCTAGTAGGTGGACATGGGTCTGTTATCTGTGTCCTATCTAGTAGGTGTACAGTGGGTCTGTTAGCTTGTATCTAAAGGTAGGTTGGCAGTGTTGTTTTGTCTTTAGCCTGTGTCTATCTAGTAGGTGTCCAGTGGGTCTGTAGCTGTGTCTATTAGTAGGGTGGAAGTGGGTCTGTAGCTGTGTCTACTCTAGGTAGGTGTACAGTGGGTCTGTTAGCTGTGTCTATCTAGTAGGTGGACTAGTGGGTCTGTTAGTAGCTGGTCTATCTAGTAGGTTCCTCTGAGGTTTTGCTTGTGTCCATCTAGTAGGTGTACAGGGTCTGTTAGCTGTGTCTACACTATCTAGCAGGTGTACATGGCCTGTTAGCTGTGTCTATCTGGCAGGTGTACAGTGGGTCTGTTAGCTGTGTCCATCTAGTAGGTGTACAGTGGGTCTGTTAGCTGTGTCCATCTAGTAGGTGTCCTCTGAGGTCTGTTAGCTGTGCCCATCTCAGTAGGTGTACAGTGGGGTCCTGTTATCTGTGTCCTATCTAGTAGTGTAAAGATGGGGTCTGTTAGCTGTGTCTTCTAGTATGTGACATGGGTCTGTTAGGCTGTGTCTCTCTAGTGGTGTACAGTTTGTCTGTTAGCTTATCTATCTAGTATGTGTACAGTGTGGTCTGTAGCTGATGTCTTCTAGTAGGTGTTACAGGGGGGTCTGTTAGCTTTAGTCACTATCTAGTAGGTGTATCAGTGGTCTGTTAGCTGTGTCTATCTAGTAGGTGGACAGTGGGGTCTGTTAGCTGTGTCTATCTAGTAGGTGTACAGTGGGTCTGCTTGAGCTGTGCCCATCTAGTAAGGTGGACAGTGGGTCTGTTAGCTGTGTCTATCTAGTAGAGTAACAGTGGGCGTTAGCTGTGCGTCCATCTCAGTAGGTGGCGTGAGGTCTGTTAGCTGTGTCTATTAAGTAGGTGTCATCTGAGGTCTGTTAGCTGTGTCTATCTAGTAGGTGTCCTCTGAGGATCGGTTAGCTGTGTCATCTAGTAGGTGTACAGTGGTCTTACTGTTCTATCTGTAGGTGTCCTCTGATGTCTGTTAGCTGTAGTTCTATCTAGTAGGTGTGCAGTGGGTCTGGTTAGCTGTGTCTATCTGTAGGTGTACAGTGGGGTCTGGTAGCTGTGTCCTATCTAGTAGGTGTCCACTGAGGTCTGTTAGCTGTGTCTATCTAGTAGTGTACAGTGGGGGTCTGTTAGCTGTGTCCCATCTAGTAGGTGGACATGGGTCTGTTAGCTGTGTCTATCTAGTAGGTGTCCTCTCTGAGGTCTGTTAGCTGTGTCTATCTAGTAGGTGTACAGTGGGTCTGTTAGCTGTGTCTATCTAGTAGGTGTACAGTGGGGTCTGTTAGCTGTGTCTATCTAGTAGGTGTCCTCTGAGGTCTGTTAGCTGTGTCTATCTAGTGGTGGGTGTCCTCTGAGGTCTGTTAGCTGTGTCTATCTTCTAGGTGGTACAGTGGGGTCTG
>NC_056436.1:2980282-3061481 GCF_018296145.1 Oncorhynchus tshawytscha | reverse complement strand
TAATTACAAACTCAGACTAGCTTTAGTGAGTGCACGCCTCAAAAATGCCTTGTCTCTGGGAACAGGAAATCCCCTTAACCCAAACTTTCACTCCTACAACGACACCCAATAATTCTGATGATCCCTTCACATCGTTCGTTTTAAATCTCTTGATGTTTCATGTAACTTATTTTTCTGTCTTCGATTTGTCGTCCCACAATATTTTCCCACTGTCATACACTCAAACCACTGTGATTGGCGTGCACTGTCCCTTTAAGATAAGACATTTTATTTGTTCCCCGCAATGAGGACGGAATTCAGATCATTTTAGAATACGTTACTTTTTGTTCAATTTCACTGGCGTTACCTTAACCAAAAATCAATACTCGGAAAAACAATCACAACTTTTTACGATTGAACTATTCTTACCTAATTTATAGTCCAAAGCGTTGCACTATATAGCCCCATTTGAGTGTCTAGCAATTCCGTTGCTGGCTTATAGACACAAATCTGCCCGCCTTTGTAAAATATATATTCCCTATTCAGATTGAGTTCAGTTTTAAATTCTAATCATCAGAGTAAACCCAACCGAACTTCTCAACTTACTATATCCTAACATTTAAACGCCATGTTTTTGTGTTAAACTTCTCATGTCAATTGACTCACAAATAGCCACAACGTCCAGGCAGGCTGGAACTGCATCGTATCTCCCCGTTATCCCCTCCATTCAACTCCAGGCAACTCTCTCTCTTCTATGATACATCTATTTAACTACGACTCCCATCTCAATACATTATTCCACCAGATCATTTTGGGCGAAATATAGCGTTTTACATCGAAATTGTCTAGCCATTATTTTTAATGACTTCTTTTATCAATTCTTATCTAGAACACATAATATCCGTTCAGTTATATCTTTTGCAAACACTGGCGAAAGTATTTTTCAGGCAAAACATGCAAATAGGTCAATTACGATCTAAAATCAATTTTAGTTAAATACCTCGGCCGGGAACCGAACCGTGGATTACCGTTGGTGAGACTGTTGCGCTCACCACTCCCCTACTAGTACAATGGAATTGACTGAGACTCTCCGCAAATATACCCATTTTTACAGTTATCTGTGTTTGTTACTCCGACATCTAGACAACAGAAAATAGCCCAAATTTAAACGCCCAAAGTTTTCCCTCAGTTCCCTTTCTTTACTCGATTGTCGCCTCTGACTTCCCCACAGTTAAATTACAACCTGTTGACGATTTTTTCGTGGAGTGTTACACTCCGGGCGAAATGTCCAATTTTGTTACAATTAAAACATCTTGTATTTTTCTTTTGACTTTAAACACTTATCTATGCCCTTCTATATAATTTTAAATTCTATGTGCGTGCAGTTCTATAAATTTGTAATTTACCGTTACTTAGTTACTTCTAGTTACTATTCTGTCTGCCTATGTGTGTGTCCCTTTAAAATTAATCAGTATGTATTTTCCATCCTGTGAACCGCGTCCATAGAAGACTTTTGATCGGACATCACATTTCACCCATAGGATATTCCTTTTGGGACTTTCAACGTTAATGTCTCGAATCTCACTACTCTAGACTAAGTTGACCTCTCCTGTGAACCGCGTCCATAGAAGACTTTTGATCGGACATCACATTTCACCCATAGGATATTCCTTTTGGGATTTTCAACGTTAATGTCTCAAATCTCACTACTCTAGACTAATCACTTATCATTTGATATTAATTTCTTTCAGCATTGTACAGGTTCATTTATTCTGTTTGCCTAGAATTACCCTGCCTTCTCACCAAGCCTAATTTATCCTCACCTGTTTTCATATATCTATCTGCTACTTTCCACAGTCCGTTTCCCATATACAGATAGACTATTAGGTAAAAACTTTATTTAGGTATGTTTATTGAATTATTGGCCACCCTATTTGTACGGAACACGCGTCCTAATTCTCCAATGCGTACTATATCACTCCTTAATAATCCTTCTGGTTTGCAAGACCAGGCTTTATTAAGCTCTAGTTTATTTGTTGGTAGCGCACCTTACCTCAGGTCAATTTCGGACCTGCTTCCATTTTATCGATATCATTTTGTTTGTTCGGAATATTCAAGCACCTATTATTGATCAAATTCAACTCCTTCATAACATTTTAATCAATAAATATCCTAAATAATCCCTCCCAAATTCGAGAATAAAAGCTACTTTACCTGTTGCCGACTGGGATAAGCATTGTTCGTTTGAATCTAGTCACCCTCTCTGTCCTCTGTGATAATACGCAGGCCTGTTTCAATTTTAACCTCAATTCAGAGGTCAGGTCTTTAGTAAAACGAGTCAAAAACGAGTCTGTGCACGATTTTCAGCGTATTACCTTCAGATAACAGGTATAACAGATATTTAGATCCGGCTCGAAGGACCAAATTGATAGAGGAATTCTAAATTCCTTTTCTGTTTTAATTGCCAGAACCAATTTCGCACTCGTGTCTAATTCATTAATGATGTGTAAGTTCATTAATTATGCATGAAGTAGATCGAGACCAGTCTTAAAAGCCAGGTAAGAGCGTTTAATTCCAGAGAGTACTGAAGCATACACATTTTTCCACAGGTTATAAACTGAACATGACATCATCAGTTTATCCCCCCTCTCTCCGATTCTCACAAGAGCCCATTGTTCATTAGGCCTGGAACGTCTCCCAGACATTTCTTATCTGTCTGACAAGCCATAGCCTCGCTCCTCCGTTAACTTCCCAAGAGGCCCAGACAATTAATTTGTTCTGCTTACATTTTCAGTAACAGCTTAACCAATAACTTTTACTTTTCATACCATAACATAATAGTATTAGAATAAATGGTTCTAATCAATAATGTATACATCATTAATCATCTAAACTATAATTTCCTCTAACAGTAGTAGACCTCACATCCGTCATCATGAAGTGCTTTGAGAGACTAGTCAAGGACCATATCACCTCCACCCTACCTGACACCCTTGACCCACTCCAATTTGCTTACCGCCCAAATAGGTCCACAGACGATGCAATCTCAACCACACTGCACACTGCCCTAACCCATCTGGACAAGAGGAATACCTATGTGAGAATGCTGTTCATCGACTACAGCTCGGCATTCAACACCATAGTACCCTCCAAGCTCGTCATCAAGCTCGAGACCCTGGGTCTCGACCCCGCCCTGTGCAACTGGGTACTGGACTTCCTGACGGGCCGCCCCCAGGTGGTGAGGGTAGGCAACAACATCTCCTCCCCGCTGATCCTCAACACTGGGGCCCCACAAGGGTGCGTTCTGAGCCCTCTCCTGTACTCCCTGTTCACCCACGACTGCGTGGCCATGCACGCCTCCAACTCAATCATCAAGTTTGCGGACGACACAACAGTGGTAGGCTTGATTACCAACAACGACGAGACGGCCTACAGGGAGGAGGTGAGGGCCCTCGGAGTGTGGTGTCAGGAAAATAACCTCACACTCAACGTCAACAAAACTAAGGAGATGATTGTGGACTTCAGGAAACAGCAGAGGGAACACCCCCATCCACATCGATGGAACAGTAGTGGAGAGGGTAGCAAGTTTTAAGTTCCTCGGCATACACATCACAGACAAACTGAATTGGTCCACTCACACAGACAGCATCGTGAGGAAGGCGCAGCAGCGCCTCTTCAACCTCAGGAGGCTGAAGAAATTCGGCTTGTCACCAAAAGCACTCACAAACTTCTACAGATGCACAATCGAGAGCATCCTGGCGGGCTGTATCACCGCCTGGTATGGCAACTGCACCGCCCTCAACCGTAAGGCTCTCCAGAGGGTAGTGAGGTCTGCACAACGCATCACCGGGGGCAAACTACCTGCCCTCCAGGACACCTACACCACCCGATGCTACAGGAAGGCCATAAAGATCATCAAGGACATCAACCACCCGAGCCACTGCCTGTTCACCCCGCTGCCATCCAGAAGGCGAGGTCAGTACAGGTGCATCAAAGCTGGGACCGAGAGACTGAAAAACAGCTTCTATCTCAAGGCCATCAGACTGTTAAACAGCCACCACTAACATTGAGTGGCTACTGCCAACACACTGTCAATGACACTGACTCTACTCCAGCCACTTTAATCATGGGAATCGATGGGAAATGATGTAAATATATCACTAGCCACTTTAAACAATGCTACCTTATATAATGTTACTTACCCTACATTGTTCATCTCATATGCATACGTTGATACTGTACTCTATATCATCGACTGCATCCTTATGTAATACATGTATCACTAGCCACTTTAACTATGCCACTTGGTTTACATACTTATCTCATATGTATATACTGTACTCGATATCATCTACTGTATCTTGCCTATGCTGCTCTGTACCATCACTCATTCATATATCCTTATGTACATATTCTTTATCCCCTTACACTGTGTATGACAGTAGTTTTTTTTTTGGAATTGTTAGTTAGATTACTTGCTCGTTATTACTGCATTGTCGGAACTAGAAGCACAAGCATTTCGCTACACTCGCATTAACATCTGCTAACCATGTGTATGTGACAAATAAAATTTGATTTTGATTTGATTTTGATTTTGATTTACAAAAGGTGTAGTAGACCTGATAGTGAAATGCTGAATACAACAGGTGTAGTAGACCTTACAGTGAAATGCTGAATACAACAGGTGCAGTAGACCTGATAGTGAAATGCTGAATACAACAGGTGTAGTAGACCTTACAGTGAAATGCTGAATGCAACAGGTGTAGTAGACCTTACAGTGAAATGCTGAATACAACAGGTGTAGTAGACCTGATAGTGAAATGCTGAATACAACAGGTGTAGTAGACCTGATAGTGAAATGCTGAATACAACAGGTGTAGTAGACCTGATAGTGAAATGCTTACTTACAGGCTCTAACCAACAAGTGCAAAAAGGTATTAGGTGAACAATAGGTAAGTAAAGAAATAAAACAACAGTAAAAAGACAGTGAAAAATATCAGTAGTGAGGCTATATACAGTAGAGAGGCTATATACAGTAGAGAGGCTATATACAGTAGAGAGGCTATATACAGTAGAGAGGCTATATACAGTAGAGGCTATATACAGTAGAGAGGCTATATACAGTAGAGGCTATATACAGTAGAGAGGCTATATACAGTAGAGAGGCTATATACAGTAGAGATGCTATATATGGTAGAGAGGCTGTATACAGTAGGAAGGCCACATTCGAGAGATGTCAATTTAAATCTTACACAAGACAGTATACAGAATTGTCCATTACATATTTTTGTTGGCTCAAAATATGTTATCTTCCCTATTTATTCTCAATGATGAATATGACTTTCTCTCTGTTACAATACCAACTCCCTAATAGCCCATTCAAAAAAACTTCACAGCTAATTGTTATAAGACGGAATCCTGAACCACTTTCTCATTTGCGGTTCAAACAGTTATTCTAAACTCTCAACCAAAACTGCTTCATTTCTAATGAATTTACCTTAAAACTAGTAACTCAATATGACCCCATTCATTATACAAATGACTCTCCCCTGAGGCTGATCAGACCTCAGAAGCCAGTCATGATAAGGTCAAAAGGTCATACCATATTAGACATAAAGATCCCTTTATCCTTACAATAGAAACAGTCACCTGTGTGAGCGTGCCTCTAAAACCTAATGATAATTCCCCTTTGACTCAAATCAATAATCATAAGTTTTAAACATCGTCTACGGATATGTTTACTTAAATGACCATGCTACCTTTAGATACAATTAACCCGATAACATTATTATTCAATGCATTACTTTTTCTCTCTGGCGCAAATGTCGTACATTTCGCAGTGTAAGGAATCCGTAATTTAATCCCCGATATTTAATAAATATGTATTCGCATTCTCTCATGGCTCCTTTAATTTACTTATTTTGGGTAACTCTCATCCGTTCCGGAACAAAGAGTTCTATCTAAAACCCGCCAGAACACACTGTTCAACTAAGTTAAATCAAACCCTAAAATTGACTATAACCAATAAACGAATAAACAAACACTTTTATCTCAACTTCTGAAAGGTTACTCGAAGCCTCGATACACACACTAACAGCCATACAGTTTGCTCCGTTATCCCCAGTCCCTGGTGACAAAAGTGTCTCGCTAGTGACGTCATCATCAAGCGCTCAACCTGCCAATTCGTAGCGACTTCAAATGGATTGTAAAATAATTCTTGTTCGATTAACCAAACCTAATTTATCACATCTGTTCAAATCCTGAATTATAATTTACCACCCCAACCAACATCTCTAAATTCGCCAATTTTATAAAAGCGTTTCGATGGGCATAAATCATAATTGTCTCTTTGTTATCATTTAGAATCCATTTTGCTCTAAATACCTGTCTCGTCTTTGACTTAGTATTTTAATTACAACTCTATTCCCAATACGTTATTCACTTGTCTAATTACAAACTCAGACTAGCTTTAGTGAGTGCACGCCTCAAAAATGCCTTGTCTCTGGGAACAGGGAAATCCCCTTAACCCAAACTTTCACTCCTACAACGACACCCAATAATTCTGATGATCCCTTCACATCGTTCGTTTTAAATCTCTTGATGTTTCATGTAACTTATTTTTCTATCTTCGATTTGTCGTCCCACAATATTTTTCCCACTGTCATACACTCAAACCACTGTGATTGGCGTGCACTGTCCCTTTAAGATAAGACATTTTATTTGTTCCCCGCAATGAGGACGGAATTCAGATCATTTTTAGAATACGTTACTTTTTGTTCAATTTCACTGGCGTTACCTTAACCAAAAATCAATACTCGGAAAAACAATCACAACTTTTTACGATTGAACTATTCTTACCTAATTTATAGTCCAAAGCGTTGCACTATATAGCCCCATTTGAGTGTCTAGCAATTCCGTTGCTGGCTTATAGACACAAATCTGCCCGCCTTTGTAAAATATATATTCCCTATTCAGATTGAGTTCAGTTTTAAATTCTAATCATCAGAGTAAACCCAACCGAACTTCTCAACTTACTATATCCTAACATTTAAACGCCATGTTTTTGTGTTAAACTTCTCATGTCAATTGACTCACAAATAGCCACAACGTCCAGGCAGGCTGGAACTGCATCGTATCTCCCCGTTATCCCCTCCATTCAACTCCAGGCAACTCTCTCTTCTATGATACATCTATTTAACTACGACTCCCATCTCAATACATTATTCCACCAGATCATTTTGGGCGAAATATAGCGTTTTACATCGAAATTGTCTAGCCATTATTTTTAATGACTTCTTTTATCAATTCTTATCTAGAACACATAATATCCGTTCAGTTATATCTTTTGCAAACACTGGCGAAAGTATTTTTCAGGCAAAACATGCAAATAGGTCAATTACGATCTAAAATCAATTTTAGTTAAATACCTCGGCCGGGAACCGAACCGTGGATTACCGTTGGTGAGACTGTTGCGCTCACCACTCCCCTACTAGTACAATGGAGTTGACTGAGACTCTCCGCAAATATACCCATTTTCACAGTTATCTGTATTTGTTACTCCGACATCTAGACAACAGAAAATAGCCCAAATTTAAACGCCCAAAGTTTTCCCTCAGTTCCCTTTCTTTACTCGATTGTCGCCTCTGACTTCCCCACAGTTAAATTACAACCTGTTGACGATTTTTTCGTGGAGTGTTACACTCCCGGGCGAAATGTCCAATTTTGTTACAATTAAAACATCTTGTATTTTTCTTTTGACTTTAAACACTTATCTATGCCCTTCTATATAATTTTAAATTCTATGTGCGTGCAGTTCTATAAATTTGTAATTTACCGTTACTTAGTTACTTCTAGTTACTATTCTGTCTGCCTATGTGTGTGTCCCTTTAAAATTAATCAGTATGTATTTTCCATCCTGTGAACCGCGTCCATAGAAGACTTTTGATCGGACATCACATTTCACCCATAGGATATTCCTTTTGGGACTTTCAATGTTAATGTCTCAAATCTCACTACTCTAGACTAATCACTTATCATTTGATATTAATTTCTTTCAGCATTGTACAGGTTCATTTATTCTGTTTGCCTAGAATTACCCTGCCTTCTCACCAAGCCTAATTTATCCTCACCTGTTTTCATATATCTATCTGCTACTTTCCACAGTCCGTTTCCCATATACAGATAGACTATTAGGTAAAAACTTTATTTAGGTATGTTTATTGAATTATTGGCCACCCTATTTGTACGGAACACGCGTCCTAATTCTCCAATGCGTACTATATCACTCCTTAATAATCCTTCTGGTTTGCAAGACCAGGCTTTATTAAGCTCTAGTTTATTTGTTGGTAGCGCACCTTACCTCAGGTCAATTTCGGACCTGCTTCCATTTTATCGATATCATTTTGTTTGTTCGGAATATTCAAGCACCTATTATTGATCAAATTCAACTCCTTCATAACATTTTAATCAATAAATATCCTAAATAATCCCTCCCAAATTCGAGAATAAAAGCTACTTTACCTGTTGCCGACTGGGATAAGCATTGTTCGTTTGAATCTAGTCACCCTCTCTGTCCTCTGTGATAATACGCAGGCCTGTTTCAATTTTAACCTCAATTCAGAGGTCAGGTCTTTAGTAAAACGAGTCAAAACGAGTCTGTGCACGATTTTCAGCGTATTACGTTCAGATAACAGGTATAACAGATATTTAGATCCGGCTCGAAGGACCAAATTGATAGAGGAATTCTAAATTCCTTTTGTTTTAATTGCCAGAACCAATTTCGCACTCGTGTCTAATTCATTAATGATGTGTAAGTTCATTAATTATGCATGAAGTAGATCGAGACCAGTCTTAAAAGCCAGGTAAGAGCGTTTAATTCCAGAGAGTACTGAAGCATACACATTTTTCCACAGGTTATAAACTGAACATGACATCATCAGTTTATCCCCCCTCTCTCCGATTCTCACAAGAGCCCATTGTTCATTAGGCCTGGAACGTCTCCCAGACATTTCTTATCTGTCTGACAAGCCATAGCCTCGCTCCTCCGTTAACTTCCCAAGAGGCCCAGACAATTAATTTGTTCTGCTTACATTTTCAGTAACAGCTTAACCAATAACTTTTACTTTTCATACCATAACATAATAGTATTAGAATAAATGGTTCTAATCAATAATGTATACATCATTAATCATCTAAACTATAATTTCCTCTAACAGTAGTAGACCTCACATCCGTCATCATGAAGTGCTTTGAGAGACTAGTCAAGGACCATATCACCTCCACCCTACCTGACACCCTTGACCCACTCCAATTTGCTTACCGCCCAAATAGGTCCACAGACGATGCAATCTCAACCACACTGCACACTGCCCTAACCCATCTGGACAAGAGGAATACCTATGTGAGAATGCTGTTCATCGACTACAGCTCGGCATTCAACACCATAGTACCCTCCAAGCTCGTCATCAAGCTC
This sequence comes from Oncorhynchus tshawytscha, assembly GCF_018296145.1. Lineage (NCBI taxonomy): Eukaryota > Metazoa > Chordata > Actinopteri > Salmoniformes > Salmonidae > Oncorhynchus > Oncorhynchus tshawytscha. Next base: position 3,052,030 of record NC_056436.1, on the reverse strand, counting down.
GAGACCCTGGGTCTCGACCCCGCCCTGTGCAACTGGGTACTGGACTTCCTGACGGGCCGCCCCCAGGTGGTGAGGGTAGGCAACAACATCTCCTCCCCGCTGATCCTCAACACTGGGGCCCCACAAGGGTGCGTTCTGAGCCCTCTCCTGTACTCCCTGTTCACCCACGACTGCGTGGCCATGCACGCCTCCAACTCAATCATCAAGTTTGCGGACGACACAACAGTGGTAGGCTTGATTACCAACAACGACGAGACGGCCTACAGGGGGAGGAGGTGAGGGCCCTCGGAGTGTGGTGTCAGGAAAATAACCTCACACTCAACGTCAACAAAACTAAGGAGATGATTGTGGACTTCAGGAAACAGCAGAGGGAACACCCCCATCCACATCGATGGAACAGTAGTGGAGAGGGTAGCAAGTTTTAAGTTCCTCGGCATACACATCACAGACAAACTGAATTGGTCCACTCACACAGACAGCATCGTGAGGAAGGCGCAGCAGCGCCTCTTCAACCTCAGGAGGCTGAAGAAATTCGGCTTGTCACCAAAAGCACTCACAAACTTCTACAGATGCACAATCGAGAGCATCCTGGCGGGCTGTATCACCGCCTGGTATGGCAACTGCACCGCCCTCAACCGTAAGGCTCTCCAGAGGGTAGTGAGATCTGCACAACGCATCACCGGGGGCAAACTACCTGCCCTCCAGGACACCTACACCACCCGATGCTACAGGAAGGCCATAAAGATCATCAAGGACATCAACCACCCGAGCCACTGCCTGTTCACCCCGCTGCCATCCAGAAGGCGAGGTCAGTACAGGTGCATCAAAGCTGGGACCGAGCGACTGAAAAACAGCTTCTATCTCAAGGCCATCAGACTGTTAAACAGCCACCACTAACATTGAGTGGCTACTGCCAACACACTGTCAATGACACTGACTCTACTCCAGCCACTTTAATCATGGGAATCGATGGGAAATGATGTAAATATATCACTAGCCACTTTAAACAATGCTACCTTATATAATGTTACTTACCCTACATTGTTCATCTCATATGCATACGTTGATACTGTACTCTATATCATCGACTGCATCCTTATGTAATACATGTATCACTAGCCACTTTAACTATGCCACTTGGTTTACATACTTATCTCATATGTATATAATGTACTCGATATCATCTACTGTATCTTGCCTATGCTGCTCTGTACCATCACTCATTCATATATCCTTATGTACATATTCTTTATCCCCTTACACTGTGTATGACAGTAGTTTTTTTTGGAATTGTTAGTTAGATTACTTGCTCGTTATTACTGCATTGTCGGAACTAGAAGCACAAGCATTTCGCTACACTCGCATTAACATCTGCTAACCATGTGTATGTGACAAATAAAATTTGATTTGATTTGATTTGATTTGATTTACAAAAGGTGTAGTAGACCTGATAGTGAAATGCTGAATACAACAGGTGTAGTAGACCTTACAGTGAAATGCTGAATACAACAGGTGCAGTAGACCTGATAGTGAAATGCTGAATACAACAGGTGTAGTAGACCTTACAGTGAAATGCTGAATGCAACAGGTGTAGTAGACCTTACAGTGAAATGCTGAATACAACAGGTGTAGTAGACCTGATAGTGAAATGCTGAATACAACAGGTGTAGTAGACCTGATAGTGAAATGCTGAATACAACAGGTGTAGTAGACCTGATAGTGAAATGCTTACTTACAGGTTCTAACCAACAAGTGCAAAAAAGGTATTAGGTGAACAATAGGTAAGTAAAGAAATAAAACAACAGTAAAAAGACAGTGAAAAATATCAGTAGTGAGGCTATATACAGTAGAGAGGCTATATACAGTAGAGGCTATATACAGTAGAGAGGCTATATACAGTAGAGGCTATATACAGTAGAGAGGCTATATACAGTAGAGAGGCTATATACAGTAGAGATGCTATATATGGTAGAGAGGCTGTATACAGTAGAGGCTATATACAGTAGAGAGGCTATATACAGTAGAGGCTATATACAGTAGAGAGGCTATATACAGTAGAGAGGTTATATACAGTAGAGAGGCTATATACAGTAGAGAGGCTATATACAGTAGAGAGGCTATATACAGTAGAGGGGTTATATACAGTAGAGGGGTTATATACAGTAGAGAGGGTATATACAGTAGAGAGGTTATATACAGTAGAGAGGCTACATACAGTAGAGAGGTTATATACAGTAGAGAGGCTATATACAGTAGAGAGGCTATATACAGTAGAGAGGTTATATACAGTAGAGAGGTTATATACAGTAGAGAGGCTTTATACAGTAGAGAGGCTATATACAGTAGAGAGGTTATATACAGTAGAGAGGTTATATACAGTAGAGAGGTTATATACAGTAGAGGCTTTATACAGTAGAGAGGCTACATACAGTAGAGGCTTTATACAGTAGAGAGGCTATATACAGTAGAGAGGCTATATACAGTAGAGAGGCTATATACAGTAGAGAGGCTATATACAGTAGAGAGGTTATATACAGTAGAGAGGCTTTATACAGTAGAGAGGCTATATACAGTAGAGAGGCTACATACAGTAGAGAGGCTTTATACAGTAGAGAGGTTATATACAGTAGAGAGGTTATATACAGTAGAGGCTTCATACAGTAGAGGCTTTATACAGTAGAGGCTTTATACAGTAGAGGCTATATACAGTAGAGAGGCTATATACAGTAGAGAGGCTTTATACAGTAGAGAGGCTACATACAGTAGAGAGGCTTTATACAGTAGAGAGGTTATATACAGTAGAGAGGCTATATACAGTAGAGAGGCTATATACAGTAGAGAGGCTATATACAGTAGAGAGGCTATATACAGTAGAGAGGTTATATACAGTAGAGAGGCTATATACAGTAGAGAGGCTATATACAGTAGAGAGGCTATATACAGTAGAGAGGCTATATACAGTAGAGAGGCTATATACAGTAGAGAGACTATATACAGTAGAGAGGCTATATACAGTAGAGAGGCTATATACAGTAGAGAGACTATATACAGTAGAGAGGCTATATACAGTAGAGAGGTTATATACAGTAGAGAGGCTTTATACAGTAGAGAGGCTATATACAGTAGAGAGGTTATATACAGTAGAGAGGCTATATACAGTAGAGAGGCTACATACAGTAGAGAGGCTTTATACAGTAGAGAGGCTACATACAGTAGAGAGGCTTTATACAGTAGAGAGACTATATACAGTAGAGATACTATATACAGTAGAGAGGCTTTATACAGTAGCGAGGCTTTATACAGTAGAGAGGCTTTATACAGTAGCGAGGCTATATACAGTAGCAAGGCTACATACATACACCGGTTAGTCAGGCTGATTGAGGTAGTATGTACATGTAGATATGGTTAAAGTGACTATGCATATATGATGAACAGAGAGTAGCAGAAGCGTAAAAAGAGGGGGTTGCGGGACACAATGCGGACATTCTAGTGCTGGTACCGAAACCACAACCCTTGCGTTGTAAGCCTCAATGCTATACCATTTGAGCCACACGGAATCCTATGAATATAGCATAGCAAGATAACAAGATAGTGTAGAGAAATGCTATTTCTTATACAGGTGACCAAACTATTGTTAATACAGGGCTACGACTCAAAGTAAAGCCTGTGGGGTCCCCTACAGGATAGCTCCGCATTACACGAATTGCCAAAACCAGCGCACACACACATAATCTCCTTTGTAGCTGAACATTGTGTGCCCGAAGAGGATTCTACGATGACGGACAGACAACTGAGCCAATGGCGGAAGACTACAGACTACACCCCAGCTGAGCCAATCCAAAGATCCGATCTTCCAGAATCAACCTACTTTCTGTTCTATATATAAGTGATGTATTGATTGTAACGGTCTCTTTGCCTGCAGTTCCGTACGAACCAGCGGAGGAGCCGTAATTACGCTGTTCTAGATATCTTCACTCTGAATAAACTGTCGCTTGTCATACAATTTACCACCTTGTCTGAATCGATCCTTGACCGACTCGCCCGTCTACATATCTAATTTCTAACAATAGCAAGATAATATTTAACTTGTTTAGCTGCCGCCTTGCTTTATCTTTCCACATAAACTGGCCATGTGTTTCTATTACAGCGTTTCTTCATCCTTTTTACAATGGTGCCAATAAACTGCAGAATGAAGAGTAGGATGGAGCGAATGAATGGATGGATGTTCCTGTCAGCCAATGGGAAACAAGACATACCCTAAACCCCTCCTATGTCAGTGAATGCGGACGTCAGAACCACAATCAACAGAACCGATAATTGTTCCCCTCCAACAGGATTTATATTTCTCAGAGACGTATCAACATCAGGTGGGGATTTTTCTTCTCTTACAAATCGTTTCCATTACAGCTGAAAGATGAATCATACACGTTTTTTGATGGAATGCAAATATATATGATCTCACTATCGGCCTAGTTAAATAACGGTTGGATAAAAAGATAATTTGCTATCTAGCTAGGTAACAATTCGGAGTAAATAGCTAGGTTTAGTTTTCCAGTAGAGTTACGTGCTATTTGCTAATCGATAGAAACGAATAACTAATATAGCTAGGTATCAAATAGCTAGGGAAGATCAGGTTTGATATTCGTATTAATTGGATTACTGAAATATAGGGCATTGACACTGGTCAGTTGTCTGGGACCCGACATTGAATCGCACTGAACTCTGTCAGAGATGAGCGTTTGAATAAGGACAGCTTTCTCTATAAGCCAAAATGTTGAATACAATTAGATATTTTAACGTACTTGACCAGTTTTCCGTACGGTTGGTCCTTTTTGGCGGTAGGAATGTGAGACAATATATCCACAGGAAAGTATAATTGCATCCGTTTTTCACAGCGCTGGTGCATCGTGCAGATATATATCACATTAGCTCGTGCAGAAGATGAAAACACAGCCGCTCGGTAAGTAACGTTATGCGTGCACGTGTTTACACGGTTGTGTACATGCTTCAGGTAGAAATATGAATGCTCTTCCAGCGCTTTGAAAAATTGGACATAATTATATATTCCTGTGGATATATTGTCTCACATTTCTACTGCCAAAAAGGACCAACCACATGCACAACCGGTATAGAAAGTTCAAATATAATTTTATCAAAAAATCTGGCGGCCTGTAGCGGTCATGATAGGAAACTTTCCTGATCAAGTATTTCTACTTGCACATCTATCACTCCAGTGTTAATTGCTAAATCATAAATATTTAGCCACTATTGACCTATTTATTGCCTTACCTCCTTACTTCATTTGCACACACTGTATATATATTTCTCTACTGTATTATTGACTGTATGTTTGTTTATTCCATGTGTAACTCTGTGTTGTTGTTTGTGTCGAACTGCTTTGCTTTATCTTGACCAGGTCGCAGTTGTAAATGAGAACTTGTTCTCAACTGGCCTACCTGATTAAATAAAGGTGAAATAAACAATACAATTCAAATCCTAATTTCCGCCTAGGTTGGGTTTCCAGGCAATGCAGTCAGGTGACATTCAGGTGAGGCGAGAGGGCTGTGGGGGTCACAGTAATTGACTATTAATTAACACAAACACATTTAGTATCTCCTGGCTTCAACACAGCCTACAAGCCACTGAGCAGACCTTTGGAACATCTACATTTGATAAAAGTCTAATAAATCCATGTAATATATCCTACACCTTCACAATAAATCCATTATTTATTTTAGACGGGTCTAAAGAAACATGATATGAAGAAAATGTAGTTTATTTCAGAAGAACAGAATAGCATACTCTGAGTTGTCCTTATGTTAGGTCCTGATCTGGCTGTGCCAAATGGCTGTGGGCTACACTAGTTCATTTAGCAGACAAGATCTGCTTAGAATGTCGTGGCATTATTTTATATTATTTTATAGTATGAAGAATACAATTGAACAAAGCTGTAACACGCACATACTGCTATTCTGTGTTGTTTGGTCAACAAAGAAACAGGTCCTCCTAGATGCTTAATTTAGAGTCATTAATAATGTAACTTTAGTTGTTCTACAAACGTTGGCCTGTATGTTTTTATGTTTAATACAATGTAAGGCTGCATGATGGGACTCTAATGATGATTTGAAAAAAGTTGCTTGAAATGCATGAGCTCTGCATTGTTTGTTTTTGTGAGAAGCACTTGATAATGCCTTGGATTTCCCAGCGGGATCCCGTTTGTGTGACCACGATGCACCCTAAAATATCCATACCTTTTTGCAGCCCTTCTCCCTGAGTGCTGCCTGCTCCGAAGAACCTCTCGTCTCACTCACACGGCTCTCCATCACGTGATCGGGTCTTTCTCACAGACTGCAAGTGAAGACGGACACATCGAGGACGCAACTGTGCCCATCCTCATCCAATTCCGAGGTGCATATTGAAGATATTGGAAGAACTGTCCACATTTACTTTTCGTCAGGCAACAAGATGAGTAGGCCTATCAAACAGCAAAAACATTAGCCTATGTCAATCTACTATCCCCCATAGTACATATTCTGTGCGAGGAAAAATATATTCCAAACATAGTCTGGGACAGTTGTGAGATGCGATAGATCCCAAATTAATACAACCACTAGCATCAAAATCTTTTTTTTTTAAACGCAATGTGGCTGACGCAACAGATCAGAATGTTTAGCTTAAAATGCTGATGAACTATTAGACTGTTTCTTCACCTTATGTAAAGATAAACAATGTGCTTAATATTTGCATAATATTAGGAAAGTTGAGAAATAAATATAGTAGACCCAGCCTATAGAAAGCTGATGGGATCCTCCTCTTTTTAATAGAGGCCATCACTCTGTTTTCTCACTTCACTCTGTTTTCTCACTTCACTCTGTTTTCTTTCTGTTTTTCACTCTGTTTTCTTCACTCCTTCACTCTGTTTTTCCTCACTTCACTCTGTTTCCTTCACTCTGTTTCCTTCACTCTGTTTTCTCACTTCAGTCTGTTTCCTTCACTCTGTTTTCTCACTTCAGTCTGTTTCCTTCACTCTGTTTTTTCACTTCACTCTGTTTCCTTCACTCTGTTTTCTCACTTCACTCTGTTTCCTTCACTCTGTTTTCTCACTTCACTATGTTTCCTTCACTCTGTTTCCTTCACTCTGTTTTCTCACTTCACTCTGTTTCCTTCACTCTGTTTTCTCACTTCAGTCTGTTTCCTTCACTCTGTTTTTTCACTTCACTCTGTTTCCTTCACTCTGTTTTTTCACTTCACTCTGTTTTCTTCACTTCACTCTGTTTTCTCACTTCACTTTCCTTCACTCTGTTTTCACTCTGTTGCATACCTTATAGAAATGTTGCGCAACATTGGCTCTCATGAAGTGTTTGATTCGATTTTCAAACACATTTGCATTGATGTCAAGAGTGATTAGAGGGACAATGGAGTGATGAGAATCAGGTAGTTAGCAAGTTTGGTAGGCTACTAATGACCATCAGCATCAGAGCTCGGAGAAGCTTAATTACCGTGACTAAACGGTGACGTGGAATTTGACTACCTTTATGACTCGTGACCGCCGGTGTGGCGCTAATACGGTCACCGCAACAGCCCTTGGCGAGACCATGGAGATCCTATTAAATTACTAGAGGGGCTAGCTATTGTCATAAACCCTCAAAGTTCCAGAATGGGTTGAAAACGGCAGCCAAATCTAGCTTCAGATTTTTACACCAAATAATGTGATTTTAACCAAAGATTTTTGGTATCCATTACTGGGAGTTCCAGGATTGGTACTGTTTGTCGTAGGCCAAGATGGACTCTTAAAGAGTCTAACCTTAACTTTTCTCCTTAATGGAAAATTCCACCCAAAAACTATATTTTGGTATTTGTTTCATTAGACCACTATTAGATCATTGTAGTCCCAGAAGGTTTTGCTTGTCAGCAATCAAGTTTTCTACATATGTAACGTAACTTTAGAAATTCAAAAATCATCACTGTAATGATGTATTTCGCACCTTTTTATGTTATTTTCAGAGGTAGACTGGCTCTGGCAGCAAACACAGCCAGATGCTCCAGGTAGACTGGCTCTGGCAGCAAACACAGCCAGATGCTCCAGGTAGACTGGCTCTGGCAGCAAAAACAGCCAGATGCTCCAGGTAGACTGGCTCTGGCAGCAAACACAGCCAGATGCTCCAGGTAGACTGGCTCTGGCAGCAAAAACAGCCAGATGCTCCAGGTAGACTGGCTCTGGCAGCAAAAACAGCCAGATGCTCCAGGTAGACTGGCTCTGGCAGCAAAACAGCCAGATGCTCCAGGTAGACTGGCTCTGGCAGCAAAAACAGCCAGGACGCTCCAGGTAGACTGGCTCTGGCAGCAAACACAGCCAGATGCTCCAGGTAGACTGGCTCTGGCAGCAAAAACAGCCAGACGCTCCAGGTAGACTGGCTCTGGCAGCAAACACAGCCAGATGCTCCAGGTAGACTGGCTCTGGCAGCAAAACAGCCAGATGCTCCAGGTACACTGGCTCTGGCAGCAAAAACAGCCAGATGCTCCAGGTAGACTGGCTCTGGCAGCAAACACAGCCAGATGCTCCAGGTAGACTGGCTCTGGCAGCAAAAACAGCCAGATGCTCCATCTAAACTTGAACCGATTCTCAATTGCGATATGCTTCTAGAAATATAAAGCCCTCTACTTTCATATCACATCAAAATAAACTCACAATTGCAAAATACATTCTGTATACTGTGTTAACCCGGCTTTATCGCAGTTGCAGCCGAGAGTATTTTTCAGTGACGACACGATTTTGGTGGTCTTTTTCCAATACACACAGTTGTTTGGAGCATGCGAGATAGGTATAATTAGAACAGGCAGGATTCTTTAATGCAGGATTCTTTAATGCAGGATTCGTTAATGCAGGATTTGTTAATGCAGGATTCGTTAATGCAGGATTTGTTAATGCAGGATTCGTTAATGCAGGATTCGTTAATGCAGGATTCGTTAATGCAGGATTCGTTAATGCAGGATTCGTTAATGCAGGATTTGTTAATGCAGGATTCGTTAATGCAGGATTTGTTAATGCAGGATTCTTAGATAAAACATAGAAAAAGACCTTGCTGCAGATCTAAATAGCTTGTTATTGTATATTCTGCCCAACTTCAGTCAGGGTTCGCACCAAATCATGGAAAATAAGTAATTTCGTGCCTTAGTTGCACTTTTTCAGCTTCTGTTGCACTTTTCCACTGGGATGAATATATATTTGATCTCTTCATTGGGTCACCAGACAGCGGTCTGGCTGATGTGTAGGCTACTTTTCTCCTCTTTTTTTCCTGTAGAAAGTTCAAATTCAAGATTAACTTTTAAGCAAAACATTAGGAAATGTAGTTGGCTACATTCTTTCAATGATAAACATTATAAATATGATGGCCATTCTCAGAACACATCGTTATGTCTACTGCTCTATCACTCAGTACACTTGTTATGGTTTCCATCAGTCATTCACATTGTTCAGAGGTAAACAACCTGGCAGATGAAAATGCACACGATATACCTATTCAATGATCAATGAAATGGGTTAATAAATAGCCTAACGCATGGCTGGCTACTACTGCCTGCGTTCAGTACAGACACATTCAGATGAATGTAGGAGAACTCACTGTTCACCATATAGTGGTTCATTTTAGAGAGGAGCAAAGCTTCTCTCCTGACACTCGTCACAACATTTATACGATCAAAATAAACTATTCACATGTCATTTTGTTTTTCTAATGATCTGTTGCTTGGTAAACATGTCTGGGAGAGAATAAATAATATCAAAGGAAGCATGGGCTTGGATCACGACATGCCGCCGCATTCATGTGCTAGTCAGAACTAGGAAACTCTGAAATGTTTGACTTGCTAACTGGTTGAAGTTTCCTAGTTCCCGACTAGCACGTGAACCCGGCAATAACGACAGACGTCATCAGCAATGGAATAATAAGGACAGGTAAAGTAGCCCTACTTAACAACGCCAAGTAGGCAGACTAAAACGGCCCTATGGCCTCAGCCAAGTAGGCAGACTAAAACGACCATATGGCCTCAGCCAAGTAGGCAGACTAAAACGACCCTATGGCCTCAGCCAAGTAGGCAGACTAAAACGGCCCTATGGCCTCAGCCAAGTAGGCAGACTAAAACGACCCTATGGCCTCAGCCAAGTAGGCAGACTAAAACGACCATATGGCCTCAGCCAAGTAGGCAGACTAAAACAACCCTATGGCCTCAGCCAAGTAGGCAGACTAAAACGACCCTATGGCCTCAGCCAAGTAGGCAGACTAAAACGGCCCTATGGCCTCAGCCAAGTAGGCAGACTAAAAACGACCATATGGCCTCAGCCAAGTAGGCAGACTAAAACGACCATATGGCCTCAGCCAAGTAGGCAGACTAAAACGACCATATGGCCTCAGCCAAGTAGGCAGACTAAAACGACCCTATGGCCTCAGCCAAGTAGGCAGACTAAAACGACCCTATGGCCTCAGCCAAGTAGACAGACTAAAACAACCCTATGGCCTCAGCCAAGTAGGCAGACTAAAACGACCCTATGGCCTCAGCAAATCAGAGACTAAAACGACCCTATGGCCTCAGCCAAGTAGGCAGACTAAAACGATCCTATGGCCTCAGCCAAGTAGGCAGACTAAAACGACCCTATGGCATCAGCCAAGTAGGCAGACTAAAACAACCCTATGGCATCAGCCAAGTAGGCAGACTAAAACGACTATGGCCCAGCAAATGGCCTCAGCCAAGTAGGACACTAAAACGATCCTATGGCCTCAGCCAAGTAGGCAGACAGACTATGGCAAAACGACTAAAACAACCCTATGGCCTCAGCCAAGTAGGCAGACTAAAACGACCCCATGGCCTCAGCCAAGTAGGCAGACTAAAACGACCCCATGGCCTCAGCCAAGTAGGCAGACTAAAACGACCCCATGGCCTCAGCCAAGTAGGCAGACTAAAACGACCCTATGGCCTCAGCCAAGTAGGCAGACTAAAACGACCCTATGGCCTCAGCCAAGTAGGCAGACTAAAACGACCCCATGGCCTCAGCCAAGTAGGCAGACTAAAACGACCCCATGGCCTCAGCCAAGTAGGCAGACTAAAACGACCCCATGGCCTCAGCCAAGTAGGCAGACTAAAACGACCCCATGGCCTCAGCCAAGTAGGCAGACTAAAACGACCCTATGGCCTCAGCCAAGTAGGCAGACTAAAACGACCCTATGGCCTCGGCCAAGTAGGCAGACTAAAACAACCCTATGGCCTCAGCCAAGTAGGCAGACTAAAACGATTCTGATTCAATACAAGATGTTTGGAGAAGGGGAGACTTGTGCCCTGAGACGAGTGACTGTGTAAAACATTCACTAAACCCTAAACCTCAACTAAACATTGTAATGAATAATGTAGAAATTGAACAAGTTGAGGTGAATAAACTGCTTGGAGGAACCCTGGATTATAAACTGTCATGGTCAAAACATGTTGATACAACAGTAGTTAAAATGGGGAGAAGTCTGTCTATAATAAAGCGCTGCTCTACCTTCTTAACAGCACTATCAACAAGGCAGGTCCTACAGGCCCTAGTTTCTACCTTCTTAACAACACTATCAACAAGGCAGGTCCTACAGGCCCTAGTTTCTACCTTCTTAACAGCACTATCAACAAGGCAGGTCCTACAGGCCCTAGTTTCTACCTTCTTAACAGCACTATCAACAAGACAGGTCCTAGTTTCTACCTTCTTAACAGCACTATCAACAAGGCAGGTCCTACAGGCCCTAGTTTCTACCTTCTTAACAGCACTATCAACAAGACAGGTCCTAGTTTCTATCTTCTTAACAACACTATCAACAAGGCAGGTCCTACAGGCCCTAGTTTCTACCTTAACAACACTGTCAACAAGGCAGGTCCTACAGGCCCTAGTTTCTACCTTCTTAACAACACTATCAACAAGGCAGGTCCTACAGGCCCTAGTTTTGTCACACCTGGACAACTGTTCTGTCGTGTGGTCAGGTGACACAAAAAATTACTTATTGTATTGTAATGATTTTCAAATTGTATAAACTGCCTTAATTTTGTTAGACCCCAGGAAGAGTAGCTGCTGCCTTGGCAGGAACTAATGGGGATCCATAATAAACCCCAGGAAGAGTAGCTGCTGTCTTGGCAGGAATGAATGGGGATCCATGATAAACCCCAGGAAGAGTAGCTGCTGCCTTGGCAGGAACTAATGGGGATCCATAATAAACCCCAGGAAGAGTAGCTGCCACCTTGGCAGGAACTAATGGGGATCCATAATAAACCCCAGGAAGAGTAGCTGCCGCCTTGGCAGGAACTAATGGGGATCCATAATAAACCCCAGGAAGAGTAGCTGCTGTCTTGGCAGGAAATGGATTCATAATTACAAAGTACAGAGTAGACTCAAGTTTATGACTATGTTTGTCTGTTGGACTGAACGGTAGGTTGTACTGACTAGACTGTCAGCGTTGGACTGAACAGTAGGTTGTATTGAGTAGACTGTCCGCGTTGTACTGAGTAGACTGTCAGCGTTGGACTGAACAGTAGGTTGTACTGAGTAGACTGTCAGCGTTGGACTGAACGGTAGGTTGTACTGAGTAGACTGTCAGCGTTGGACTGAACAGTAGGTTGTACTGAGTAGACTGTCAGCGTTGGACTGAACGGTAGGTTGTATTGAGTAGACTGTCAGCGTTGGACTGAACGGTAGGTTGTACTGAGTAGACTGTCAGCGTTGGACTGAACGGAGGTTGTACTGAGTAGACTGTCAGCGTTGGACTGAACGGTAGGTTGTACTGAGTAGACTGTCAGCGTTGGACTGAACGGTAGGTTGTACTGAGTAGACTGTCAGCGTTGGACTGAACGGTAGGTTGTACTGAGTAGACTGTCAACGTTGGACTGAACGGTAGGTTGTACTGAGTAGACTGTCAGCTCTCACTGTGTCCTCTCTATTAAAGGACAGAGCAGTGCCACTCACCAGTGCCATGGCTGGCATCACTATCCGAAGATTTGAGGAAGATGACAAGGAGACCGTGAAGGAGATCTTCACCATGGGGATGAGCGAGCACGTCCCTTCCTCCTTCATGCACCTCCTCAAACAGCCCCTGACCCAGATGATCCTGATGGTCACGTTCTGCGCCCTGCTGGCCAGCTCCAAGTCCGTCCTGCTGCCTGTAGTAGGGGTCACTCTCCTCCTGGCCGGGGCCAAGCAGCTGGTGGGCTACCTCTTCAACAGCTACATCGACACCTCCCTGAGGAAGGACCTCGACCACATCCAGGAGACCTACCTGGAGAACAAGGACTCGTGTTTCTGGGTGGCTGAGAGCGACGGCCGGGTGGTGGCAACGGTGGCCTGCCTGCCCGCGGAGAGGGAACCAGGCTGCATGGAGCTAAAGAGGTTGTCTGTACGTCGGACACACCGGAGGATGGGCATCGCCAAGGCCCTCAGCAGGACAGTGGCAGACTTCAGCAGGGAGAGGGGCTTCCCTGCGGTCGTCCTCTACACGTCTGTAGTGCAGACTGATGCACAGAGGCTGTATGAGAACGTGGGCTACACACGGGTCAGAGAGTTCGTCATCCCTGAGCCCATCGCCAAAATCACCAACTTTACTCTGATAGAGTTTAAACTGGACTTACTGCAGGGGAGGAAATAGGAGGACTGGACTCACTGCAGGGGGAAATAGGAGGACTGGACTGGAGGGGCGGAAATAGGAGGACTGGACTTACTGCAGGGGGGGAAATACTGGAGGGGGAACTGGACTTACCGCAGGGGGAAATAGGAGGGGGAAATAGGAGGACTGGACTTACTGCAGGGGGAAATAGGAGGACTGGACTTACCGCAGGGGGAAATAGGAGGACTGGACTGGAGGGGCGGAAATAGGAGGACTGGACTTACTGCAGAGGGGGAAATAGGAGGACGACTTACTGCAGGGAGGGAAATAGGTAAGGACTGGACTTACTGCAGGTGGGGAAATAGGAGGACTGGACTGCAGGGGGAAATAGGAGGACTGGACTTACTGCAGAGGGGGAAATAGGAGGACTTGACTTACTGCAGGGAGGGAAATAGGGTAAGGACTGGACTTACTGCAGGTGGGGAAATAGGAGGACTGGACTTACTGCAGGGGGAAATAGGATGACTGGACTTACTGCAGGGGGAAATAGGAGGACTGGACTGCAGGGGGGAAATAGGAGGACTGGACTTACTGCAGAGGGGGAAATAGGAGGACTGGACTTACTGGAGGGGCGGAAATAGGAGGACTGGACTTACTGGAGGGGCGGAAATAGGAGGACTGGACTTACTGCAGAGGGGGAAATAGGAGGACGACTTACTGCAGGGAGGGAAATAGGGTAAGGACTGGACTTACTGCAGGTGGGGAAATAGGAGGACTGGACTGCAGGGGGAAATAGGAGGACTGGACTTACTGCAGAGGGGGAAATAGGAGGACTTGACTTACTGCAGGGAGGGAAATAGGGTAAGGACTGGACTTACTGCAGGTGGGGAAATAGGAGGACTGGACTTACTGCAGGGGGAAATAGGAGGACTGGACTGCAGGGGGAAATAGGAGGACTGGACTTACTGCAGGGGGAAATAGGAGGACTGGACTGCAGGGGGAAATAGGGTAAGGACTGGACTTACTGCAGGTGGGGAAATAGGAGGACTGGACTTACTGCAGGTGGGGAAATAGGAGGACTGGACTTACTGCAGGGGGAAATAGGAGGACTGGACTGCAGGGGGAAATAGGATGACTGGACTTACTGCAGGGGGAAATAGGAGGACTGGACTGCAGGGGGAAATAGGAGGACTGGACTTACTGCAGAGGGGGAAATAGGAGGACTTGACTTACTTCAGGGGGAAATAGGAGGACTTGACTTACTTCAGGGGGAAATAGGAGGACTGGACTTACTGCCTGGGGGAAATAGGAGGACTGGACTTACTGCAGGGGGGAAATAGGAGGACTGGACTTACTGCAGGGGGAAATAGGAGGACTGGACTTACTGCAGAGGGGGAAATAGGAGACTGACTGGAGGGGGAAATAGGAGGACTGGACTTACTGCAGGGGGAAAAGGAGGGCTGGACTTACTGCAGGGGGGAAATAGGAGGACTGGACTTACTGCAGGGGGAAAATAGGAGGACTTACTGCAGGGAGGAAATAGGAAGAGGACAGAACTTACTGCAGGGGGATAGGAATGTTATAATATCTGTACATTATAGGAACACCTGTATTCACAAAAGTACAATGATTAATGTTTTACTTTAGCTTGAGATTAAGAATCAGCGGAAGAGACATTTCTAAGTGCATGAAGAGGTACAAAAGATGCCTGTTTTATTGAAACTCTACTTTCAGTTCCTGTTGATACTATGTCCAGTCTTACTTCTGCTAGCACATGATAGCAATAAGTGGAAGAAGGATTGGGAGACTAACTGCCAATAACACAAAAAGCTCAACAGAGACAGAGACATCTTTGTAATCAGGTTAAAGGACATCACCCTGGGTGGGGTGAACCTCAGTAGGGGATAAAAAGGGAAGACGCCATCTTGAAAACTGAGTGTGTTTACTCTGGAGTTGCAATCCTTATTAAACAAACTAACCTCTGATCAAATAAGTTTTCTGTGGTCTCGTGTATGAACTGAGGGCAGAAATCCCTGACAGGGGGAAATGGGGTGAGGACTGGACTTACTGCAGGGAGGACTGGACTTACTGTAGGGAGGACTGGACTTACTGCAGGGAGGACTGGACTTACTACAGGGAGGACTGGACTTACTGCAGGGAGGACTGGACTTACTGCAGGGAGGACTGGACTTACTGCAGGGAGGACTGGACTTACTGCACTGGGGAGGAAATAGGGTAAGGACTGGACTTACTGCAGGGGGAAATAGGGTGAGGACTGGACTTACTGCAGGGAGGGAAATAGGGTAAGGACTGGACTTACTGCAGGGGAGGACTGGACTTACTGCAGGGGGAAATAGGGTAAGGACTGGACTTACTGCAGGGGGAAATAGGGTAAGGACTGGACTTACTGCAGGGGGAAAATAGGGTAAGGACTGGACTTACTGCAGGGAGGGAAATAGGGTAAGGACTGGACTCACTGCAGGGAGGACTGAAAGGACAACAGGACACAGACAGACACACTCGCAAGCACACACACACACACACAGACTCACGCTGGACATTCAGTGCATTCTGAAAGTATTCAGACCCCTTTCCTTTTTCCACATGTTACGAATAACAGCCTTTTTCTAAAATGGATGAGATAAAAACGAGTCCTCATCCATCTCCACACAATACTCCATAATGGCTAAAGCCAAAACAGGTTTTTAGACTGTTTTGGTAAATAAAAAAGTGTGGAAAAGGTCTGAATACTTTCCAAGTGCTCTGTAGTGCTAGTAAATTCCATCTGCTGTACTGGACAGGTGCAGAAACAGGATAGGGGTCCATCTGCTGTACTGGACAGGTGCAGAAACAGGATAGGGGTCCATCTGCTGTACTGGACAGGTGCAGAAACAGGATAGGGGTCCATCTGCTGTACTGGACAGGTGCAGAAACAGGATAGGGGTCCATCTGCTGTACTGGACAGGTGCAGAAACAGGATAGGGGTCCATCTGCTGTACTGGACAGGTGCAGAAACAGGATAGGGGTCCATCTGCTGTACTGGACATGTGCAGAAACAGGATAGGGGTCCATCTGCTGTACTGGACACTGCAAAAACAGGATAGGGGTCCATCTGCTGTACTGGACAGGTGCAGAAACAGGATAGGTTTCATTCCAGCCTGTATGACTGTGTCTGGACTTTGCCATGGTTGATCTACAGTTGTTGAATAATATTTATGGTCATGAACCTCCTCAGTACCAGTGCTAGGCAGCACTGAGTGCAAATGGGACTAAATTACTGATATAATGGACATTTTAACAGTTGTTTAATTTAGTCAATTAATGTGTGTAATTTTGTGCATACTGAACATTCGTTTTGACTTAATGTGTAAATTAAAAGGGGTGGAATCATTTGTTCTGGTTCTTTTTGTTTTTCTCCTGATTTTATTGGATAAGCAGGAGGATTATGGGTCAATTCAAATCTGGACCTCAAAACCAGTCCTACCGCTGATCTTCCATGTGTCCCCTCTAATCAGGACACGTTCAGGTCTGAGACGCCCATGAGGGAGCTGGCCAGATAGACCAGAAAAACAGGGAGGACCAAGGCACTCTTCATATATTTAAAATTACTGTTATTGTTAATGGAACAAATGTGATTTATTTTTTAAAATTGACGCGCTTCAGCATAGGCCTTCGTCTTGGAGTACCTTCTATCTATAAAGATCTACTGTTTTGTACCCTAGAAAGCTTCCCTTCTGTTTTCTACAAGAAAACTAGCAGTACTTTAGATTTCAATACCCCCTACTGTCTGCCTGTGACTCAATACCCCCTACTGTCTGCCTGTGATTCAATACCCCCTACTGTCTGCCTATGATTCAATACCCCCTACTGTCTGCCTGTGATTCAATACCCCCTACTGTCTGCCTGTGATTCAATACCCCCTACTGTCTGCCTATGATTCAATGCCCCCTACTGTCTGCCTATGATTCAATACCCCCTACTGTCTGCCTATGATTCAATAATCCCCTACTGTCTGCCTATGATTCAATAACCCCTACTGTCTGCCTATGATTCAATACCCCTACTGTCTGCCTGTGATTCAATACCCCCTACTGTCTGCCTGTGATTCAATACCCCCTACTGTCTGCCTGTGATTCAATACCCCCTACTGTCTGCCTGTGATTCAATACCCCCCTACTGTCTGCCTGTGACTCAATACCCCCCTACTGTCTGCCTGTGACATTCCTTATCTTAAATGTGTTATTTGTTTATCTCCAGCCCAACCTGTTTCTCTAGTGAGCGGTCTTCTCTTCACAGGGATCAGATGAGATGGACGGCTATCGGTTCTGTATATACCGAGATGAAGACTACTCCGTGGTTAGGGAGGTCCACACGGTTCGTTGAGCAACTGGATGCTGAGGCTCTCAGACAGACCTGGGTACAGCTCACCCTGTTGTGTGCCGACCAGGCCCTATATGTTTCTGTCATGGAGGCAGACCTAGGTACAGCTCACCCTGTTGTGTGCCGACCAGGCCCTATCTGTTTCTGTCATGGAGGCAGACCTGGGTACAGCTCAACCTGCTCTGTGCCGTCCTGGCCCTATCTGTTTCTGTCATGGAGACAGACCTGGGTACAGCTCACCCTGCTCTGTGCCGACCTGTTCCTATCTGTCTCTGTCATGGAGGCAGACCTGGGTACAGCTCTCTGTGCCGACCAGGCCGCGTGCGTGACGGTACCTGTTCAACCACGGGATCCAGCTAGGTCCTCCGTTTTAATTCATCAATCTACACACAATACTACACACAACACCCCATAATGACAAAGCAAAAACAGGTTTTTATACATTTCAGCAAATGCATTAGAAAAAATAAAATAAACAATATCACATTTACATAAGTATTCAGACCCTTTACTCAGTACTTTGTTGAAGCACCTTTGGCAGCGATTACAGCCTCAAGTCTTCTTGGGTATATGACGCTACAAGCTTGGCACACCTGTATTTGGGGAGTTTCTCCCATTCTTCTCTGCAGATCCTCTCAAGCTCTGTCAGGTTGGATGGGGAGAGTTGCTATTTCCAGGTCTCTCCGGAGATGTTCGATCTGGTTCAAGTCCGGGCTCTGGCTGGGCCACTCAAGGACATTAGAGACTTGTCCCGAAGCCACTCCTGCATTGTCTTGGGTATCTGCTTAGGGTCATTGTCCTGTTGGAAGGTGAACCTTCACCCAGTCTGAGGTCCTGAGTGCTCTGGAGCAGGTTTTCATCAAGGGTCTCTCTGTACTTTGCTCCGTTCATCCATCCCTCGATCCTGACTAGTCTCCCAGTCCCTGCCGCTGAAAAACATCCCCACAGCATGATGTTGCCACCACCAAGATTCCTCCAGATGTGACAGTTGGCATTCAGGCCAAAGAGTTCAATCTTGGTTTCATCAGACCAGAGAATCTTGTATTTTGATTATTTTTATCCCAGCCTCTGTCCCCGCAGGAGGCCTTTTGGTAGGCCTTCATTGTAAATAAGAATTTGTTTTGTTCTAGTTATAAAACTGTTATTACTTTCCTAGTTAAATAAAGATTAAATAAATACAAATAAAATACACAGGTGCCTTTTGGCAAACTCCAAGCGGGCTGTCATGTGCCTTTTACTGAGGAGTGGCTTCCGTCTGGCCTCTCTACCATAAAGACCTGATTGGTGGAGTGCTGCAGAGATGGTTGTCCTTCTGGAAGGTTCTCATCTCCACAGAGGAACTCTAGAGCTCTGTCAGAGTGTCCATAGGGTTGTTGGTCACCTCCCTGACCAAGGCCCTTCTCTGATTGCTCAGTTTGGCTGGGCAGACAGCTCTAGGAAGAGTCTTGGTTCCAAACTTCTTCCACTTAAGAATGATGGAGGCCACTATGTTCTTGGGGACCTTCAATACTGAAGAAATGTTTTGGTACCCTTCCCCAGATCTGTGCCTCGACACAATCCTGTCCCGGAGCTCTACGGACAATTCCTTTGACCTCATGGCTTGGTTTTTGCTCTGACATTCACTGTCAACTGTGGGACCTTCTATAGATATGTAGACAGGTGTGTGCCTTTCCAAATCATGTCCCATCAATTTAATTTACCACAGGTGGACACCAATCAAGTTGTAGAAACATCTCAAGGATGATCAATGGAAACAGGATGCACCTCTAGTCTCATAGCAATGGGTCTGAATATTTATATAAATAAGGTATTTCTGTTTTGTTTTTGTTTTTTACATTTGCAAAAAAAACAACATCTAAACCTGTTTTCGCTTTGTCATTATGGTATGGAACGCGGTTTGGGTCTTTGCGTGTCAAAAAAGAAAAGTCAAATAACACAAATTGAAGTGTTAAAATAAGCTTGTTGACCAATCAGGACCTAAATGACTGCACGTCAGATAATAATTTAACGCGTTCATACATTTTTTAAAAACTTAGTGTAATCAACGTGTAATAATTATCATTCGTATTTCATACGTCACAACGATTCATCGATATGTATGTTATGACGCTGGAAAGTGTTATGTCTCCATACCTGCCCTTCCCCAATCTCTGTTACGACAGTGCTGGACAAAAAAAAATCTGCTAGCTGATGGATGCAAACAAAGTTCTAACCCAAAAACATAGCTAACGACGTAGCTACAGCTATCTAGCTGGGTGTCATCATCTAAAATAACCCCTAATTTATAAGACAGTTCTTATTTAATTAATGGAGTTCGGACCCATCTATGTGAAGCTAGCCACAATAAGGCTTAGCCACAATAGTGGAATTTGCGTCTAACCTTCAAAATAAAGGTATGTAATTGACAGAGATGCAAATTAATATAAATATTATAATGCATGTGATAATAATTTAATAGATCATGCTAAACGAGATTGACATGTTGTATAAAATCAACAAACGACAATAATTTGTTTATTTCACAAATCTGTTGAAATCACACTGGATGTATTAGACTTTAGAATTGCATTTTGGGGGGGGCATCCTTATTTCACTGTACAGCCTTAACCTATGGATTGTGGATCGATGACTTGGGGGTATCAGTCTACTCAGTGACACCCAGAGAACATTAGCATCATAGCTCTCATTGCGGGACTCTGAAACAACTGTGAATTGAGCCACATTTATTGTACGAGTCAAACCTACTATGTGTATTGAACACAATACCTGAGGAAAAAAACAATACTGTGTGGATGTTTTGGAGTCTGATAACTCTGAGGAGGACATTGGGAAAAAAGTGTTTGGGTATTGAGTAGACTGTTACCCCATTTCATTGATCCCCAATAATTAGGTAAAGCTGTACAGTGCAATATGAATGTCAA
This sequence comes from Oncorhynchus tshawytscha, assembly GCF_018296145.1. Classification (NCBI taxonomy): domain Eukaryota; kingdom Metazoa; phylum Chordata; class Actinopteri; order Salmoniformes; family Salmonidae; genus Oncorhynchus; species Oncorhynchus tshawytscha. The sequence continues at coordinate 3,031,119 of NC_056436.1, read as the reverse complement.
TACACACAAATAGGCTGACTCGGGAGGTGATTTCACACAGTCACTGAGCCACAACGCTAATATTTGCGTAAACTCTGCCCAGTTGTGTTCTGTCTCCTAGTAGACTGATAAACCTTTTTTTTTATTGCTCAACATTCCAACCTTGTTAAACATTATCTAGTCTAAATATGGCATGATTCCACCAATTGTAACCTTCTGAGTCACTTTCAAAGCGGGACTTTTATTTTGAAAGGGAACCGTAAATTCCACTATTGCTGTTAACCGGGTCCGGTCCAGTCTCACTAGACAGAGGAAGCAGAGCTGGCTGCTTATAAACATTCGGTTTGGGTAATAGGGTTAAGTGGCTGGCTAGCTAGTTATTTACACGAACTAAAGTAAAATGTTAATAGACGAACAACAAGTGGCAACCTAGATAATACTTACTCACAAGGATTCCTAAATCATTACTAAGAATAATGAAAATGACTGCAGGTTCTACTGGTCATTGTTTTCAGGCTGGTTGTATTGGTGCTAACTAGGTACCAAGGTAAAGCTATTTAGCTACCCCAGAAGTTGCTAAAAACATCTGTATTAAAGACATTGTTCGTTTGATCCTGAACTTATTTCAAATGCTCACAGAAACGTTTTCCCCATTCGGTGGAACAAATCATGTATTTTATTACCAACGCAGTATTGTAAACACATCTTTGTGGCCGTTGTATGCTCACGTGACCCTCAACCTACCCGTACCCCCGCACACTGACTCGGTACCCCTGTATATAGCCTCGTTATTGTTATTTTATTGAGTTACTTTTTATTTTTTAAACTTTATTGAGTAAATATTTTCTTAACTCATCTTGAACTGCACAGTTGGTTAAGGGCTTGTAGTAAGTAAGCATTTCACGGTAAGGTCTACTACACCTGTTGTATTCAGCATTTCACTGTGAGGTCTACTACACCTGTTGTATTCAGCATTTCACTGTGAGGTCTACTACACCTGTTGTATTCAGCATTTCACTGTAAGGTCTACTACACCTGTTGTATTCAGCATTTCACTGTGAGGTCTACACCTGTTGTATTCGGCATTTCACTGTAAGGTCTACTACACCTGTTGTTTTCAGCATTTCACTGTGAGGTCTACTACACCTGTTGTATTCAGCATTTCACAGTAAGGTCTACTACACCTGTTGTATTCAGCATTTCACAGGTCTACTACACCTGTTGTATTCAGCATTTCACTATCAGGTCTACTACACCTGTTGTATTCAGCATTTCACTGTAAGGTCTACTACACCTGTTGTATTCAGCATTTCACTGTGAGGTCTACTACACCTGTTGTATTCAGCATTTCACTGTAAGGTCTACTACACCTGTTGTATTCAGCATTTCACTATAAGGTCTACTACACCTGTTGTATTCAGCATTTCACTGTGAGGTCTACTACAACTGTTGTATTCAGCATTTCACTGTGAGGTCTACTACACCTGTTGTATTCAGCATTTCACTGTAAGGTCTACTACACCTGTTGTATTCAGCATTTCACTGTGAGGTTTAGTACACCTGTTGTATTCAGCATTTCACTGTAAGGTCTACTACACCTGTTGTATTCAGCATTTCACTGTAAGGTCTACTACACCTGTTGTATTCAGCATTTCACTGTGAGGTTTAGTACACCTGTTGTATTCAGCATTTCACTGTAAGGTCTACTACACCTGTTGTATTCAGCATTTCACTGTGAGGTCTACTACACCTGTTGTATTCAGCATTTCACTGTAAGGTCTACTACACCTGTTGTATTCAGCATTTCACTGTGAGGTCTACTACACCTGTTGTATTCAGCATTTCACTGTAAGGTCTACTACACCTGTTGTATTCAGCATTTCACTGTAAGGTCTACTACACCTGTTGTATTCAGCATTTCACTGTGAGGTTTAGTACACCTGTTGTATTCAGCATTTCACTGTAAGGTCTACTACACCTGTTGTATTCAGCATTTCACTGTGAGGTCTACTACACCTGTTGTATTCAGCATTTCACTGTAAGGTCTACTACACCTGTTGTATTCAGCATTTCACTGTGAGGTCTACTACACCTGTTGTATTCAGCATTTCACTGTAAGGTCTACTACACCTGTTGTATTCAGCATTTCACTGTGAGGTTTAGTACACCTGTTGTATTCAGCATTTCACTGTAAGGTCTACTACACCTGTTGTATTTAGCATTTCACTGTAAGGTCTACTACACCTGTTGTATTCAGCATTTCACTGTGAGGTTTAGTACACCTGTTGTATTCAGCATTTCACTGTGAGGTTTAGTACACCTGTTGTATTCAGCATTTCACTGTAAGGTCTACTACACCTGTTGTATTCAGCATTTCACTGTGAGGTCTACTACACCTGTTGTATTCAGCATTTCACTGTAAGGTCTACTACACCTGTTGTATTCAGCATTTCACTGTGAGGTCTACTACACCTGTTGTATTCAACATTTCACTGTAAGGTCTACTACACCTGTTGTATTCAGCATTTCACTGTGAGGTTTAGTACACCTGTTGTATTCTGCATTTCACTGTGAGGTCTACTACACCTGTTGTATTCAGCATTTCACTGTAAGGTCTACTACACCTGTTGTATTCAGCATTTCACTGTGAGGTCTACTACACCTGTTGTATTCAGCATTTCACTGTAAGGTCTACTACACCTGTTGTATTCATCATTTCACTGTGAGGTCTACTACACCTGTTGTATTCAGCATTTCACTGTGATGTCTACTACACCTGTTGTATTCAGCATTTCACTGTGAGGTCTACTACACCTGTTGTATTCAGCATTTCACTGTAAGGTCTACTACACCTGTTGTATTCAGCATTTCACTGTAAGGTCTACTACACCTGTTGTATTCAGCATTTCACTGTAAGGTCTACTACACCTGTTGTATTCAGCATTTCACTGTAAGGTCTACTACACCTGTTGTATTCATCATTTCACTGTGAGGTCTACTACACCTGTTGTATTCAGCATTTCACTGTGATGTCTACTACACCTGTTGTATTCAGCATTTCACTGTGAGGTCTACTACACCTGTTGTATTCAGCATTTCACTGTAAGGTCTACTACACCTGTTGTATTCAGCATTTCACTGTAAGGTCTACTACACCTGTTGTATTCAGCATTTCACTGTAAGGTCTACTACACCTGTTGTATTCATCATTTCACTGTGAGGTCTACTACACCTGTTGTATTCAGCATTTCACTGTGATGTCTACTACACCTGTTGTATTCAGCATTTCACTGTGATGTCTACTACACCTGTTGTATTCAGCATTTCACTGTGAGGTCTACTACACCTGTTGTATTCAGCATTTCACTGTAAGGTCTACTACACCTGTTGTATTCGGTGTAATAAAGTGTGATTTGATGCTTGTTTGCGGACTTTTTGTACAGTGCTACTGATAGTAGTAGAATTGCACGTGCAAATTCACCACACACAACATTCTATAATAGAATTGTGTTATTTTGACGTGTCAAATTAAAATCTTATTTATCGCGTGAAAATAGTGTATCTTTATTGACAGGCAAAGACCCAAACGCGTCCATATTATGGGGTATTGTGTGTGGATTGAAGATTTTTATTTATTTAAACCATTTTGGAATAACACCCAAGTAACAAAATGTGGGAAAAGTAAAGGGGTCTGAATATTTTCCGAATGCACTGTATGTACATACTGTAACGACCCTGGGTTTATAAGCGCGGAAATCGACGCTGCCGCACGAGCATGCTTTTGCGGCACATTCGATAGCGCGCGGGACCTCGAAGGTCGAGGGTTCGAGACCTGCTCCCTGCTGGTTCTTTACAATACCATGGAAACATAACTATTTTGAATAGTGTGCTATGCCATTCGCTTACCTTTAATAGAAAAAAAATAAAAGATAATAAAATGTATTTATGTTGGTGTTTCTGTCTTGATGTTGAGTCACTTGGCAAACTTCTCTCAACTGCCACATAGCTTAAGCCCACCATAGAAGCAGCACCCACGTTAAAACAGATGAGTGATCTGTTACCGGTATGGCACTATGGTTGAATACATGGCTAAATAGATAGTGGACATACAGACTAGTGCTCATACTGGTGTCTGTGCCTTCCTGTCACAGAAGCAGTGGTCACTTCCTAAGACACATATCTATGCAGTAGCTGAGCCCAGGGGACAAGGTCAGAGGTAGAGGGTCCTACATCAACTAGACGTAGGAGGTTACAAGAGGTAGAGGATCCTAGGTCAACTAGACATGGGAGGTTACAAGAGGTAGAGGATCCTAGGTCAACTAGACATGGGAGGTTACAAGAGGTGGAGGATCCTACATCGACTAGACATAGGAGGTTACAAGAGGTAGAGGATCCTACGTCAACTAGACATAGGAGGTTACAAGAGGTAGAGGATCCGACATCGACTAGACATAGGAGGTTACAAGAGGTAGAGGATCCTACATCAACTAGACATAGGAGGTTACAAGAGGTAGATGATCCTACGTCAACTAGACATAGGAGATTACAAGAGGTAGAGGATCCTACGTCAACTAGACGTAGGAGGTTACAAGAGGTAGAGGATCCTAGGTCAACTAGACATGGGAGGTTACAAGAGGTAGAGGATCCTAGGTCAACTAGACATGGGAGGTTACAAGAGGTAGAGGATCCTAGGTCAACTAGACATGGGAGGTTACAAGAGGTAGAGGATCCTAGGTCAACTAGACATAGGAGGTTACAAGAGGTAGAGGATCCTAGGTCAACTAGACATAGGAGGTTACAAGAGGTAGAGGATCCTACATCAACTAGACAGGAGGTTATAAGAGGTAGAGGATCCTACGTCAACTAGACATAGGAGGTTACAAGAGGTAGAGGATCCGACATCGACTAGACATAGGAGGTTACAAGAGGTAGAGGATCCTACATCGACTAGACATAGGAGGTTATAAGAGGTAGAGGATCCTACGTCAACTAGACATAGGAGGTTACAAGAGGTAGAGGATCCGACATCGACTAGACATAGGAGGTTACAAGAGGTAGAGGATCCTACATCAACTAGACATAGGAGGTTACAAGAGGTAGAGAATCCGACATCGACTAGACATAGGAGGTTACAAGAGGTAGAGGCTCCTACATCAACTAGACATAGGAGGTTATAAGAGGTAGAGGATCCTACGTCAACTAGATATAGGAGGTTACAAGAGGTAGAGGATCCTACATCAACTAGACATAGGAGGTTATAAGAGGTAGAGTATCCTACGTCAACTAGACATAGGAGGTTACAAGAGGTAGAGGATCCTACATTGACTAGACATAGGAGATTACAAGAGGTAGAGGATTCGACATCGACTAGACATAGGAGGTTATAAGAGGTAGAGGATCCTACATCGACTAGACATAGGAGGTTACAAGAGGTAGAGGATCCTACATCGACTAGACATAGGAGGTTACAAGAGGTAGAGGATCCTACATCGACTAGACATAGGAGGTTATAAGAGGTAGAGGATCCTACATCGACTAGACATAGGAGGTTACAAGAGGTAGAGGATCCTACATCGACTAGGTTAGATCCAGACATGAGTGCAAAGTCACTCCCTCCTTCAACCTTCGTCTCTCCTGCCAGATGCTCCTGCCAGATGCTCCTGCCAGATGCTCCTGCCAGATGATCCTGCCAGATGCTCCTGCCAGATGCTCCTGCCAGATGCTCCTGCCAGATGCTCCTGCCAGATGCTCCTGCAAGATGCTCCTGCCAGATGCTCCTGCCAGATGCTCCTGCAAGATGCTCCTGCCAGATGCTCCTGCCAGATGCTCCTGCAAGCTGCTCCTGCCAGATACTCCTGCCAGATGCTCCTGCAAGCTGCTCCTGCCAGATGCTCCTGCCAGATGCTCCTGCCAGATGCTCCTGCCAGATGCTCCTGCAAGCTGCTCCTGCCAGATGCTCCTGCCAGATGCTCCTGCAAGCTGCTCCTGCCAGATGCTCCTGCCAGATGCTCCTGCAAGATGCTCCTGCCAGATGCTCCTGCCAGATGCTCCTGCAAGCTGCTCCTCTCTAGTGCTCTCTGATCGGAGCAGTGTAAAGGTTGGGGTGTTGAATGATGCCTGTTACATCCTGTGTCTTTGCTGCCCCCTACCTCGTCCAACTGTCCAACTGCACATTTTTTGTTCCCTCTAATCTGGACAATAAAGTTGCATTGTGTTGTCCTGGCTGGCTGTGAGGTGGCAGCTTGCTACTGGTCTGGCCATGTGTCTGTCTGCATTGTTTTTGTGAGAGGATATGAGAGTACACCCCCCCCACCTCCATCCTCTCTGCCCTCTCCTCCTCCTCCTCCTCCTCCTCATTAGAATAGAGGTGCAGAATCACTGCAGTGATTCATTCTGCCAGCATCCCAAATGGCAACCTATTCCCTATATTGTGCACTTCTCTTGAACAGGACTCTGGTCTAAAGTCGTGCACTATAAAGGAAATAGGATGTCATTTTAAATAGATGTAATCTTAAATATTCCTCTATCAGTCCTGTCCTAGTTCTGCTGCTCTCATCCCCGGCAGGCTGTATCAGGCTAACTAACTTAGCTAGCTTAGAAAACAGTAACACAAGCTCTTTATATTCATCCCTGTGTTCGGTGCCAGGGAGCAGCACTGTTTACACAGACAGAGGCCCTTGCTTCAGCATTTGCTTCCTTTACAAAAACCCATGAATAGAGATTGAATGTAGAATAAAAAAGCCTGTATCCTGCAGTTATCTGACAAAGACCACTAATCCATCTAGTAGGTGTACAGTGGGGTCTGTTAGCTGTGTCTATCTAGTAGGTGTACAGTGGGTCTGTTAGCTGTATCTATCTAGTAGGTGTACAGTGGGTCTGTTAGCTGTGTCTATCTAGTAGGTGTACAGTGGGTCTGTTAGCTGTGTCTATCTAGTAGGTGTCCTCTGAGGTCTGTTAGCTGTGTCTATCTAGTAGGTGTCCTCTGAGGTCTGTTAGCTGTGTCTATCTAGTAGGTGTACAGTGGGTCTGTTAGCTGTGTCTATCTAGTAGGTGTACAGTGGGTCTGTTAGCTGTGTCTATCTAGTAGGTGTACAGTGGGTCTGTTAGCTGTGTCTATCTAGTAGGTGTACAGTGGGTCTGTTAGCTGTGTCTATCTAGTAGGTGTACAGTGGGTCTGTTAGCTGTGTCTATCTAGTAGGTGTACAGTGGGGTCTGTTAGCTGTGTCTATCTAGTAGGTGGACAGTGGGTCTGTTAGCTGTGTCTGTCTAGTAGGTGTACAGTGGGGTCTGTTAGCTGTGTCTATCTAGTAGGTGTCCTCTGAGGTCTGTTAGCTGTGTCTATCTAGTAGGTGTCCTCTGAGGTCTGTTAGCTGTGTCTATCTAGTAGGTGTCCTCTGAGGTCTGTTAGCTGTGTCTATCTAGTAGGTGTACAGTGGGTCTGTTAGCTGTGTCTATCTAGTAGGTGTACAGTGGGGTATGTTAGCTGTGTCTATCTAGTAGGTGTCCTCTGAGGTCTGTTAGCTGTGTCTATCTAGTAGGTGTCCTCTGAGGTCTGTTAGCTGTGTCTATCTAGTAGGTGTCCTCTGAGGTCTGTTAGCTGTGTCTATCTAGTAGGTGTACAGTGGGTCTGTTAGCTGTGTCTATCTAGTAGGTGTCCTCTGAGGTCTGTTAGCTGTGTCTATCTAGTAGGTGTACAGTGGGTCTGTTAGCTGTGTCTATCTAGTAGGTGTCCTCTGAGGTCTGTTAGCTGTGTCTATCTAGTAGGTGTACAGTGGGTCTGTTAGCTGTGTCTATCTAGTAGGTGTCCTCTGAGGTCTGTTAGCTGTGTCTATCTAGTAGGTGTCCTCTGAGGTCTGTTAGCTGTGTCTATCTAGTAGGTGGACAGTGGGGTCTGTTAGCTGTGTCCATCTAGTAGGTGTACAGTGGGTCTGTTAGCTGTGTCCATCTAGTAGGTGTACAGTGGGTCTGTTAGCTGTGTCTATCTAGTAGGTGTACAGTGGGTCTGTTAGCTGTGTCCATCTAGTAGGTGTACAGTGGGTCTGTTAGCTGTGTCTATCTAGTAGGTGTACAGTGGGTCTGTTAGCTGTGTCTATCTAGTAGGTGTACAGTGGGTCTGTTAGCTGTGTCTATCTAGTAGGTGTCCTCTGAGGTCTGTTAGCTGTGTCTATCTAGTAGGTGTACAGTGGGGTCTGTTAGCTGTGTCTATCTAGTAGGTGTCCTCTGAGGTCTGTTAGCTGTGTCTATCTAGTAGGTGTCCTCTGAGGTCTGTTAGCTGTGTCTATCTAGTAGGTGTCCTCTGAGGTCTGTTAGCTGTGTCTATCTAGTAGGTGTCCTCTGAGGTCTGTTAGCTGTGTCTATCTAGTAGGTGTCCTCTGAGGTCTGTTAGCTGTGTCTATCTAGTAGGTGTCCTCTGAGGTCTGTTAGCTGTGTCTATCTAGTAGGTGGACAGTGGGGTCTGTTAGCTGTGTCCATCTAGTAGGTGTACAGTGGGTCTGTTAGCTGTGTCCATCTAGTAGGTGTACAGTGGGTCTGTTAGCTGTGTCTATCTAGTAGGTGTACAGTGGGTCTGTTAGCTGTGTCCATCTAGTAGGTGTACAGTGGGTCTGTTAGCTGTGTCTATCTAGTAGGTGTACAGTGGGTCTGTTAGCTGTGTCTATCTAGTAGGTGTACAGTGGGGTCTGTTAGCTGTGTCTATCTAGTAGGTGTCCTCTGAGGTCTGTTAGCTGTGTCTATCTAGTAGGTGTCCTCTGAGGTCTGTTAGCTGTGTCTATCTAGTAGGTGGACAGTGGGTCTGTTAGCTGTGTCTATCTAGTAGGTGGACAGTGGGTCTGTTAGCTGTGTCTATCTAGTAGGTGTCCTCTGAGGTCTGTTAGCTGTGTCTATCTAGTAGGTGTCCTCTGAGGTCTGTTAGCTGTGTCTATCTAGTAGGTGTCCTCTGAGGTCTGTTAGCTGTGTCTATCTAGTAGGTGGACAGTGGGGTCTGTTAGCTGTGTCCATCTAGTAGGTGTACAGTGGGTCTGTTAGCTGTGTCTATCTAGTAGGTGTACAGTGGGTCTGTTAGCTGTGTCCATCTAGTAGGTGTACAGTGGGTCTGTTAGCTGTGTCTATCTAGTAGGTGTACAGTGGGGTCTGTTAGCTGTGTCTATCTAGTAGGTGGACAGTGGGTCTGTTAGCTGTGTCTATCTAGTAGGTGTACAGTGGGGTCTGTTAGCTGTGTCTATCTAGTAGGTGTACAGTGGGTCTGTTAGCTGTGTCTATCTAGTAGGTGTCCTCTGAGGTCTGTTAGCTGTGTCTATCTAGTAGGTGTACAGTGGGTCTGTTAGCTGTGTCTATCTAGTAGGTGTACAGTGGGTCTGTTAGCTGTGTCCATCTAGTAGGTGTACAGTGGGGTCTGTTAGCTGTGTCTATCTAGTAGGTGTACAGTGGGTCTGTTAGCTGTGTCTATCTAGTAGGTGTACAGTGGGTCTGTTAGCTGTGTCTATCTAGTAGGTGTACAGTGGGTCTGTTAGCTGTGTCTATCTAGTAGGTGTACAGTGGGTCTGTTAGCTGTGTCTATCTAGTAGGTGTCCTCTGAGGTCTGTTAGCTGTGTCTATCTAGTAGGTGTACAGTGGGTCTGTTAGCTGTGTCTATCTAGTAGGTGTACAGTGGGTCTGTTAGCTGTGTCTATCTAGTAGGTGTACAGTGGGTCTGTTAGCTGTGTCTATCTAGTAGGTGTACAGTGGGGTCTGTTAGCTGTGTCTATCTAGTAGGTGTACAGTGGGTCTGTTAGCTGTGTCTATCTAGTAGGTGTACAGTGGGGTCTGTTAGCTGTGTCTATCTAGTAGGTGTACAGTGGGTCTGTTAGCTGTGTCTATCTAGTAGGTGTACAGTGGGTCTGTTAGCTGTGTCTATCTAGTAGGTGTACAGTGGGGTCTGTTAGCTGTGTCTATCTAGTAGGTGTACAGTGGGGTCTGTTAGCTGTGTCTATCTAGTAGGTGTACAGTGGGTCTGTTAGCTGTGTCTATCTAGTAGGTGTCCTCTGAGGTCTGTTAGCTGTGTCTATCTAGTAGGTGTACAGTGGGTCTGTTAGCTGTGTCTATCTAGTAGGTGTACAGTGGGTCTGTTAGCTGTGTCTATCTAGTAGGTGTACAGTGGGTCTGTTAGCTGTGTCTATCTAGTAGGTGTACAGTGGGTCTGTTAGCTGTGTCTATCTAGTAGGTGTACAGTGGGTCTGTTAGCTGTGTCTATCTAGTAGGTGTACAGTGGTTCTGTTAGCTGTGTCTATCTAGTAGGTGTACAGTGGGGTCTGTTAGCTGTGTCTATCTAGTAGGTGTCCTCTGAGGTCTGTTAGCTGTGTCTATCTAGTAGGTGTACAGTGGGTCTGTTAGCTGTGTCTATCTAGTAGGTGTCCTCTGAGGTCTGTTAGCTGTGTCTATCTAGTAGGTGGACAGTGGGTCTGTTAGCTGTGTCTATCTAGTAGGTGTACAGTGGGTCTGTTAGCTGTGTCCATCTAGTAGGTGTCCTCTGAGGTCTGTTAGCTGTGTCTATCTAGTAGGTGGACAGTGGGTCTGTTAGCTGTGTCTATCTAGTAGGTGTACAGTGGGTCTGTTAGCTGTGTCCATCTAGTAGGTGTACAGTGGGGTCTGTTAGCTGTGTCTATCTAGTAGGTGTACAGTGGGTCTGTTAGCTGTGTCTATCTAGTAGGTGTACAGTGGGTCTGTTAGCTGTGTCTATCTAGTAGGTGTACAGTGGGTCTGTTAGCTGTGTCTATCTAGTAGGTGTACAGTGGGTCTGTTAGCTGTGTCCATCTAGTAGGTGTACAGTGGGTCTGTTAGCTGTGTCTATCTAGTAGGTGTACAGTGGGTCTGTTAGCTGTGTCCATCTAGTAGGTGTACAGTGGGTCTGTTAGCTGTGTCCATCTAGTAGGTGTCCTCTGAGGTCTGTTAGCTGTGTCTATCTAGTAGGTGTACAGTGGGTCTGTTAGCTGTGTCTATCTAGTAGGTGGACAGTGGGTCTGTTAGCTGTGTCTATCTAGTAGGTGTACAGTGGGTCTGTTAGCTGTGTCTATCTAGTAGGTGGACAGTGGGTCTGTTAGCTGTGTCTATCTAGTAGGTGTACAGTGGGTCTGTTAGCTGTGTCTATCTAGTAGGTGGACAGTGGGTCTGTTAGCTGTGTCTATCTAGTAGGTGTACAGTGGGTCTGTTAGCTGTGTCTGTCTAGTAGGTGTACAGTGGGGTCTGTTAGCTGTGTCTATCTAGTAGGTGTCCTCTGAGGTCTGTTAGCTGTGTCTATCTAGTAGGTGTCCTCTGAGGTCTGTTAGCTGTGTCTATCTAGTAGGTGTCCTCTGAGGTCTGTTAGCTGTGTCTATCTAGTAGGTGTACAGTGGGTCTGTTAGCTGTGTCTATCTAGTAGGTGTACAGTGGGGTATGTTAGCTGTGTCTATCTAGTAGGTGTCCTCTGAGGTCTGTTAGCTGTGTCTATCTAGTAGGTGTCCTCTGAGGTCTGTTAGCTGTGTCTATCTAGTAGGTGTCCTCTGAGGTCTGTTAGCTGTGTCTATCTAGTAGGTGTACAGTGGGTCTGTTAGCTGTGTCTATCTAGTAGGTGTCCTCTGAGGTCTGTTAGCTGTGTCTATCTAGTAGGTGTACAGTGGGTCTGTTAGCTGTGTCTATCTAGTAGGTGTCCTCTGAGGTCTGTTAGCTGTGTCTATCTAGTAGGTGTACAGTGGGTCTGTTAGCTGTGTCTATCTAGTAGGTGTCCTCTGAGGTCTGTTAGCTGTGTCTATCTAGTAGGTGTCCTCTGAGGTCTGTTAGCTGTGTCTATCTAGTAGGTGGACAGTGGGGTCTGTTAGCTGTGTCCATCTAGTAGGTGTACAGTGGGTCTGTTAGCTGTGTCCATCTAGTAGGTGTACAGTGGGTCTGTTAGCTGTGTCTATCTAGTAGGTGTACAGTGGGTCTGTTAGCTGTGTCCATCTAGTAGGTGTACAGTGGGTCTGTTAGCTGTGTCTATCTAGTAGGTGTACAGTGGGTCTGTTAGCTGTGTCTATCTAGTAGGTGTACAGTGGGTCTGTTAGCTGTGTCTATCTAGTAGGTGTCCTCTGAGGTCTGTTAGCTGTGTCTATCTAGTAGGTGTACAGTGGGGTCTGTTAGCTGTGTCTATCTAGTAGGTGTCCTCTGAGGTCTGTTAGCTGTGTCTATCTAGTAGGTGTCCTCTGAGGTCTGTTAGCTGTGTCTATCTAGTAGGTGTCCTCTGAGGTCTGTTAGCTGTGTCTATCTAGTAGGTGTCCTCTGAGGTCTGTTAGCTGTGTCTATCTAGTAGGTGTCCTCTGAGGTCTGTTAGCTGTGTCTATCTAGTAGGTGTCCTCTGAGGTCTGTTAGCTGTGTCTATCTAGTAGGTGGACAGTGGGGTCTGTTAGCTGTGTCCATCTAGTAGGTGTACAGTGGGTCTGTTAGCTGTGTCCATCTAGTAGGTGTACAGTGGGTCTGTTAGCTGTGTCTATCTAGTAGGTGTACAGTGGGTCTGTTAGCTGTGTCCATCTAGTAGGTGTACAGTGGGTCTGTTAGCTGTGTCTATCTAGTAGGTGTACAGTGGGTCTGTTAGCTGTGTCTATCTAGTAGGTGTACAGTGGGGTCTGTTAGCTGTGTCTATCTAGTAGGTGTCCTCTGAGGTCTGTTAGCTGTGTCTATCTAGTAGGTGTCCTCTGAGGTCTGTTAGCTGTGTCTATCTAGTAGGTGGACAGTGGGTCTGTTAGCTGTGTCTATCTAGTAGGTGGACAGTGGGTCTGTTAGCTGTGTCTATCTAGTAGGTGTCCTCTGAGGTCTGTTAGCTGTGTCTATCTAGTAGGTGTCCTCTGAGGTCTGTTAGCTGTGTCTATCTAGTAGGTGTCCTCTGAGGTCTGTTAGCTGTGTCTATCTAGTAGGTGGACAGTGGGGTCTGTTAGCTGTGTCCATCTAGTAGGTGTACAGTGGGTCTGTTAGCTGTGTCTATCTAGTAGGTGTACAGTGGGTCTGTTAGCTGTGTCCATCTAGTAGGTGTACAGTGGGTCTGTTAGCTGTGTCTATCTAGTAGGTGTACAGTGGGGTCTGTTAGCTGTGTCTATCTAGTAGGTGGACAGTGGGTCTGTTAGCTGTGTCTATCTAGTAGGTGTACAGTGGGGTCTGTTAGCTGTGTCTATCTAGTAGGTGTACAGTGGGTCTGTTAGCTGTGTCTATCTAGTAGGTGTCCTCTGAGGTCTGTTAGCTGTGTCTATCTAGTAGGTGTACAGTGGGTCTGTTAGCTGTGTCTATCTAGTAGGTGTACAGTGGGTCTGTTAGCTGTGTCCATCTAGTAGGTGTACAGTGGGGTCTGTTAGCTGTGTCTATCTAGTAGGTGTACAGTGGGTCTGTTAGCTGTGTCTATCTAGTAGGTGTACAGTGGGTCTGTTAGCTGTGTCTATCTAGTAGGTGTACAGTGGGTCTGTTAGCTGTGTCTATCTAGTAGGTGTACAGTGGGTCTGTTAGCTGTGTCTATCTAGTAGGTGTCCTCTGAGGTCTGTTAGCTGTGTCTATCTAGTAGGTGTACAGTGGGTCTGTTAGCTGTGTCTATCTAGTAGGTGTACAGTGGGTCTGTTAGCTGTGTCTATCTAGTAGGTGTACAGTGGGTCTGTTAGCTGTGTCTATCTAGTAGGTGTACAGTGGGGTCTGTTAGCTGTGTCTATCTAGTAGGTGTACAGTGGGTCTGTTAGCTGTGTCTATCTAGTAGGTGTACAGTGGGGTCTGTTAGCTGTGTCTATCTAGTAGGTGTACAGTGGGTCTGTTAGCTGTGTCTATCTAGTAGGTGTACAGTGGGTCTGTTAGCTGTGTCTATCTAGTAGGTGTACAGTGGGGTCTGTTAGCTGTGTCTATCTAGTAGGTGTACAGTGGGGTCTGTTAGCTGTGTCTATCTAGTAGGTGTACAGTGGGTCTGTTAGCTGTGTCTATCTAGTAGGTGTCCTCTGAGGTCTGTTAGCTGTGTCTATCTAGTAGGTGTACAGTGGGTCTGTTAGCTGTGTCTATCTAGTAGGTGTACAGTGGGTCTGTTAGCTGTGTCTATCTAGTAGGTGTACAGTGGGTCTGTTAGCTGTGTCTATCTAGTAGGTGTACAGTGGGTCTGTTAGCTGTGTCTATCTAGTAGGTGTACAGTGGGTCTGTTAGCTGTGTCTATCTAGTAGGTGTACAGTGGTTCTGTTAGCTGTGTCTATCTAGTAGGTGTACAGTGGGGTCTGTTAGCTGTGTCTATCTAGTAGGTGTCCTCTGAGGTCTGTTAGCTGTGTCTATCTAGTAGGTGTACAGTGGGTCTGTTAGCTGTGTCTATCTAGTAGGTGTCCTCTGAGGTCTGTTAGCTGTGTCTATCTAGTAGGTGGACAGTGGGTCTGTTAGCTGTGTCTATCTAGTAGGTGTACAGTGGGTCTGTTAGCTGTGTCCATCTAGTAGGTGTCCTCTGAGGTCTGTTAGCTGTGTCTATCTAGTAGGTGGACAGTGGGTCTGTTAGCTGTGTCTATCTAGTAGGTGTACAGTGGGTCTGTTAGCTGTGTCCATCTAGTAGGTGTACAGTGGGGTCTGTTAGCTGTGTCTATCTAGTAGGTGTACAGTGGGTCTGTTAGCTGTGTCTATCTAGTAGGTGTACAGTGGGTCTGTTAGCTGTGTCTATCTAGTAGGTGTACAGTGGGTCTGTTAGCTGTGTCTATCTAGTAGGTGTACAGTGGGTCTGTTAGCTGTGTCCATCTAGTAGGTGTACAGTGGGTCTGTTAGCTGTGTCTATCTAGTAGGTGTACAGTGGGTCTGTTAGCTGTGTCCATCTAGTAGGTGTACAGTGGGTCTGTTAGCTGTGTCCATCTAGTAGGTGTCCTCTGAGGTCTGTTAGCTGTGTCTATCTAGTAGGTGTACAGTGGGTCTGTTAGCTGTGTCTATCTAGTAGGTGGACAGTGGGTCTGTTAGCTGTGTCTATCTAGTAGGTGTACAGTGGGTCTGTTAGCTGTGTCTATCTAGTAGGTGGACAGTGGGTCTGTTAGCTGTGTCTATCTAGTAGGTGTACAGTGGGTCTGTTAGCTGTGTCTATCTAGTAGGTGGACAGTGGGTCTGTTAGCTGTGTCTATCTAGTAGGTGTACAGTGGGTCTGTTAGCTGTGTCTATCTAGTAGGTGGACAGTGGGTCTGTTAGCTGTGTCTATCTAGTAGGTGTCCTCTGAGGTCTGTTAGCTGTGTCCATCTAGTAGGTGTACAGTGGGTCTGTTAGCTGTGTCTATCTAGTAGGTGTACAGTGGGTCTGTTAGCTGTGTCTATCTAGTAGGTGTACAGTGGGTCTGTTAGCTGTGTCTATCTAGTAGGTGTACAGTGGGTCTGTTAGCTGTGTCTATCTAGTAGGTGTACAGTGGGTCTGTTAGCTGTGTCTATCTAGTAGGTGTACAGTGGGGTCTGTTAGCTGTGTCTATCTAGTAGGTGTACAGTGGGGTCTGTTAGCTGTGTCTATCTAGTAGGTGTACAGTGGGTCTGTTAGCTGTATCTATCTAGTAGGTGTACAGTGGGGTCTGTTAGCTGTGTCTATCTAGTAGGTGTACAGTGGGGTCTGTTAGCTGTGTCTATCTAGTAGGTGTACAGTGGGTCTGTTAGCTGTGTCTATCTAGTAGGTGTACAGTGGGTCTGTTAGCTGTGTCTATCTAGTAGGTGTACAGTGGGTCTGTTAGCTGTGTCTATCTAGTAGGTGGACAGTGGGGTCTGTTAGCTGTGTCTATCTAGTAGGTGTACAGTGGGTCTGTTAGCTGTGTCTATCTAGTAGGTGTCCTCTGAGGTCTGTTAGCTGTGTCTATCTAGTAGGTGTCATCTGAGGTCTGTTAGCTGTGTCTATCTAGTAGGTGTCCTCTGAGGTCTGTTAGCTGTGTCTATCTAGTAGGTGTACAGTGGGTCTGTTAGCTGTGTCTATCTAGTAGGTGTCCTCTGAGGTCTGTTAGCTGTGTCTATCTAGTAGGTGTACAGTGGGTCTGTTAGCTGTGTCTATCTAGTAGGTGTACAGTGGGGTCTGTTAGCTGTGTCTATCTAGTAGGTGTACAGTGGGTCTGTTAGCTGTGTCTATCTAGTAGGTGTACAGTGGGGTCTGTTAGCTGTGTCCATCTAGTAGGTGGACAGTGGGTCTGTTAGCTGTGTCTATCTAGTAGGTGTCCTCTGAGGTCTGTTAGCTGTGTCTATCTAGTAGGTGTACAGTGGGTCTGTTAGCTGTGTCTATCTAGTAGGTGTACAGTGGGGTCTGTTAGCTGTGTCTATCTAGTAGGTGTACAGTGGGTCTGTTAGCTGTGTCTATCTAGTAGGTGTCCTCTGAGGTCTGTTAGCTGTGTCTATCTAGTAGGTGTACAGTGGGGTCTGTTAAACAGTGCATCCCAAACAGCACCCTGTTCCCTCTGGGCTCTGGTCCAAAGTAGTGCACTCTATTCTCTATGGGCTCTGGTCCAAAGTAGTGCACTCTATTCTCTATGGGCTCTGGTCCAAAGTAGTGCACTCTATTCTCTATGGGCTCTGGTCCAAAGTAGTGCACTCTATTCTCTATGGGCTCTGGTCCAAAGTAGTGCACTCTGTACAGGGTGGGCCCTGTACACACAACAGCAGACCCACTGATGCGTTCCAAGCCCAGAGGGAAAAGAGTGCACTACTTTGGACCAGAGCACAGAGGGAATAGAGTGCACTACTTTGGACCAGAGCCCAGAGGGTATAGGGTGGACTAAGCCAGGAGGGGACAGGCTGGCCGGGGCAACTTCACCTGGGTCTTTGTGTTGACTCCTACAACGACAAGGACAAGCAGTGTTTCATGTCACAGATCCTCATCATTCCAGAATGTGCTGAAAATGGCAGCCATTTTGGGAAATTAGTTCTATGAAATTCTATGGAACTGAAGTGAAGTGAAAGGATAGCCTCCTGGTTTACAGAGAGAGGCCCAGGCTGGGGTTGAGGCCTTTCCGTTAGAGCAGTGTTGTTTAAAGGTGTAGTAAGTTACTGGGATGTGACTATTATGGCACATGATACACAGTTTTCATTCAGTGTACGAGTGAAGGATCCATAGTACTTGTTGTTCACTGTTTACATTTTTTGGGGGAGTGTGAAACGGGTGTTCGGTCTCTCCGTCTCGTCTCTCGAACAGCCCAAAAAAACGGGGCCGTTGCTACGGAAATGGGAAGGTGGGGACAGACAGAGATTTTCTAGTTTTATAAAATTATGTTTGCATCAAATACTTTACTCCTTGAAAGTTGTGTATTCAGTATACACTGTATATGCACACAAGTATGTGGACACCCCTTCAAATTAGTGGATTCGGCTATTCCAGCCACACCGGTTGCTGACAGGTGTATAAATTTGAGCACACAGCCATGCAATCTCCATAGACAAACATTCTCAGTAGAAGGGACTTACTAAAGAGCTCAGTGACTTTCAACGTGGCACGGTCATGGAATGCCACCTTTCCAAAAAGTCAGTGTGTCAACTGTAAGTGCTGTTATTGTGAAGTGGAAACGTCTAGGAGCAACAACGGCTCAGACGCGAAGTGGTAGACCACACCAGCTCACAGAACAGGACCGCTGAGTGCTGAAGTGTGAAGCGTGTAAACAATCGTCTGTCCTCGGTTGCAGCACTCACTACCAAGTTACAAACTGCCTCTGGAAGCAACTTCAGCACAATAACTGTTCGTCCGGAGCTTTATGAAATGGGTTTCCATGGCTGAGCAGCTGCACACAAGCCTAAGATCACCATGCACAATGCCAAGTGTCAGCTGGAGTGATGTAAAGCTCGCCGCCATTGGGCTCTGGAGCAGTGGAAAGGTGTTTTCTGGAGTGATGAATCACGCATCACCAACTGGCAGTCCGACGGACGAATCTGGTTTGGCGGACGCCAGGAGAACGCTACGCGCTCCAATGCATAGTGCTAACTGTAAAGTTTGGTGGAGGCGGAATAATGGTCTGGGGCTGTTTTTCATGGTTTTCGGGCCATCACAGAAATATGTCGCCATTGGTGTGAAAGAACTTGACTGGCCTGCACAGATCCCTGACCTCAACCCTATTGAAAACCTTTGGGATGAATTGGAACGCCGACTGCAAGCCAGGCCTAATTGCCCAACATCAGTGCCCGACCTCACTAATGCTCTTGTGGCTGAATGGAAGTCCCTGCAGCAATGTTCCAACATCTAGTGGAAAGCCTTCCCAGAAGAGTGGAGGCTGTTATAGCAGCAATGTTCCAACATCTAGTGGAAAGCCTCCCAGAAGAGTGGAGGCTGTTATAGCAGCAATGTTCCAACATCTAGTGGAAAGCCTTCCCAGAAGAGTGGAGGCTGTTATAGCAGCAATGTTCCAACATCTAGTGGAAAGCCTCCCAGAAGAGTGGAGGCTGTTATAGCAGCAATGTTCCAACATCTAGTGGAAAGCCTCCCAGAAGAGTGGAGGCTGTTATAGCAGCAATGTTCCAACATCTAGTGGAAAAAACCTTCCCCGGAAGAGTGGAGGCTGTTATAGCAGCAATGTTCCAACATCTAGTGGAAAAAGCCTTCCCCGGAAGAGTGGAGGCTGTTATAGCAGCAAAGGGCGAGGACCAACCATGATTTTGGAATGAGATGTTGGACAAGCAGGTGTCCACATACTTTTGATCATGTAGTGTATATCGTACATGTGAAGAACGATGACTGTCAATAATGAACAGCTGCAGTATGTCTCGACTCTACCCCGTATTATTCTGTCATATATACGCGTGTAAAAGAATATAAAGACACATGGAATTATTTTTAATTTGATGATTGACACGACTGAAAAGTAGGCGGATATTTTCGTATCTAAAATGGTTTGTGAAATGTTGCTTCAGTATACATTTCTCGAGTTGTGAATTGTGTCGCACAAATAAATGGATGGGCTTGCGCCTGGTGAAAACCGTACAGCCTATTGTGCAATATATTCCACAACGCTAACCAAATACACCAGCGACGACACCATTTGGGAGATAAAAGGTTGCGAGTGTTTCTGATCCACAGTTATCTTCCTACAATGCCGTCTTCAGAGCACAGGATTTCCTGATTGGTTTCTTTAGAAATGCACTGAAAGAGAGACGAGCAGATAATGATCAATAATCATGATCAATAATCAATGATTAATAATCATGATTGATAATCATGGTCAATAATCAATAGTCAATAATCATGGTCAATAATCAATGGTCAATAATCATTATCAATAATCATGGTCAATAATCAATAGTCAATAATCAATGGTCAATAATCAATGGTCAATAATCATTATCAATAATCAATGGTCAATAATCATTATCAATAATCAATGGTCAATAATCATGGTCAATAATCAATGGTCAATAATCATGGTCAATAATCATGATCCATAATCAATGATCAATAACCATGATTGATAATCAATTATCATGATCAATAATCAATGATGAATAACCATGATTGATAATCAATGATCAATATTCATGGTCAATAATCAATGGTGAATAATCATGATCAAAAATCAATGATGAATAACCATGATTGATAATCAATGGTCAATAATCATGGTCAATAATCAATGGTCAATAATCATGGTCAATAATCAATCGTCAATTATCATGGTCAATAATCAATTGTCAATAATCATGGTCAATAATCAATGACAAAGTTGTTGTGAAGATGGATGTTGCGCGTTTGACACAAATCGTCTGTACTAGTTATTTTAGGCCCTGGTCTTGTCCCCGTCTTGAATACTGTCTGGTAATATGGTCAAGTGCAGCAAAGAAAGGCCTTGAAAAGCGGCAGCTCAGAACAGAGCATTATGCCTCGCCCTTTAACTGCACCTACAGAACTAACATCAACAACATGGATACCAGTCTTTCCTGGTTGAGGGTTGACAAGAGATTAACTGCCTCTCTTCTAATTTTTATGAGAAATATTACTGTGATGAAAATTCCATATAGTCTGTATAATCAAATAACATTCAGCTCAGACACCAATACATACCCCACAAGACATAGCACCAGGGGTCTCTTCAGACACTAATACATACCCCACAAGACATAGCACCAGGGGTCTCTTCAGACACTAATACATACCCCACAAGACATAGCACCAGGGGTCTCTTCAGACACTAATACATACCCCACAAGACATAGCACCAGGGATCTCTTCAGACACCAATACATACCCCACAAGACATAGCACCAGGGGTCTCTTCAGACACTAATACATACCCCACAAGACATAGCACCAGGGATCTCTTCAGACACCAATACATACCCCACAAGACATAGCACCAGGGGTCTCTTCAGACACTAATACATACCCAACAAGACATAGCACCAGGGATCTCTTCAGACACCAATACATACCCCACAAGACATAGCACCAGGGGTCTCTTCAGACACTAATACATACCCCACAAGACATAGCACCAGGGGTCTCTTCAGACACTAATACATACCCCACAAGACATAGCACCAGGGATCTCTTCAGACACTAATACATACCCCACAAGACATGCCACCAGGGGTCTCTTCAGACACCAATACATACCCCACAAGACATGCCACCAGGGGTCTCTTCAGACACCAATACATACCCCACTACACATGCCACCAGGGGTCTCTTCAGACACCAATACATATCCCACTAGACATGCCACCAGGGGTCTCTTCAGACACCAATACATACCCCACAAGACATGTCAACAGGGGTCTCTTCAGACACCAAGACATACCCCACAAGACATGCCACCAGGGGTCTCTTCAGACACCAATACATACCCCACAAGACATGCCACCAGGGGTCTCTTCAGACACCAATACATACCCCACTAGACATGCCACCAGGGGTCTCTTCAGACACCAATACATATCCCACTAGACATGCCACCAGGGGTCTCTTCAGACACCAATACCCCACAAGACATGTCAACAGGGGTCTCTTCAGACACCAAGACATACCCCACAAGACATAGCACCAGGGATCTCTTCAGACACCAAGACATACCCCACAGGACATGCCACCAGGGTCTCTTCAGACACTAATACATATCCCACTAGACATGCCACCAGGGGTCTCTTCAGACACCAATACCCCACAAGACATGTCAACAGGGGTCTCTTCAGACACCAAGACATACCCCACAAGACATAGCACCAGGGATCTCTTCAGACACCAAGACATACCCCACAGGACATGCCACCAGGGTCTCTTCAGACACTAATACATACCCCACAAGACATGCCACCAAGGGTCTCTTCAGACACCAATACATACCCCACAAGACATGCCACCAGGGGTCTCTTCAGACACCAATACATACCCCACAAGACATGCCACCAGGGGTCTCTTCAGACACCAATACATACCCCACTAGACATGCCACCAGGGGTCTCTTCAGACACCAATACATATCCCACTAGACATGCCACCAGGGGTCTCTTCAGACACCAATACATACCCCACAAGACATGTCAACAGGGGTCTCTTCAGACACCAAGACATACCCCACAAGACATGTCAACAGGGGTCTCTTCAGACACCAAGACATACCCCACAAGACATAGCACCAGGGATCTCTTCAGACACCAAGACATACCCCACAGGACATGCCACCAGGGTCTCTTCAGACACTAATACATACCCCACAAGACATGCCACCAAGGGTCTCTTCAGACACCAATACATACCCCACAAGACATGCCACCAGGGGTCTCTTCAGACACTAATACATACCCCACAAGACATGCCACCAGGGGTCTCTTCAGACACTAATACATACCCCACAAGACATGACAGGGGTCTCTTCAGACACTAATACATACCCCACAAGACATGCCATCAGGGATCTCTTCAGACACCCAGACACACCCCACAAGACACCACCAGGGGTCTCTTCAGACACCCAGACATACCCCACAAGACATGCCACCAGGGGTCTCTTCAGACACCAATACATACCCCACAAGACATGCCTTCAGGGGTCTCTTCAGACACTAATACATACCCCACAAGACATGCCATCAGGGATCTCTTCAGACACTAATACATACCCCACAAGACATGTCAACAGGGGTCTCTTCAGACACCAATACATACCTCACAAGACATGCCACCAGGGGTCTCTTCAGACACTAATACATACCCCACAAGACATGCCACCAGGGGTCTCTTCAGACACCAATACATACCCCACAAGACATGCCACCAGGGGTCTCTTCAGACACTAATACATACCCCACAAGACATGCCATCAGGGATCTCTTCAGACACCCAGACACACCCCACAAGACATGCCACCAGGGGTCTCTTCAGACACCCAGACATACCCCACAAGACATGCCACCAGGGGTCTCTTCAGACACCAATACATACCCCACAAGACATGCCTTCAGGGGTCTCTTCAGACACTAATACATACCCCACAAGACATGCCATCAGGGATCTCTTCAGACACCCAGACATACCCCACTAGACATGCCACCAGGGGTGTCTTCACAGTCCCCAAGTCCAAAACAAATTCACGGCAACTTGCGGTATTATACAGAGCCGTGATCGCATGGAACTCCCTTCCATCTCCTATTTCTCAAGCAAACAGCAAAATGACTCTTAAAGAAATCAATTAAACATCACATGGAACTGCTGAGACCGAGAGGGGACACAAATACACACACTCTTGCGAGCGAGCGCGCGCGCACGCGCGCACACACACACACACACACACAAACACACAAACACACACACACACACACTCTAGCGCACATTGTTTTTCCTAGCCACCGTGCTTCTACACCTGCATTGCTTGCTGTTTGGGGTTTTAGGCTGGGTTTCTGTACAGCACTTTGAGATATCAGCTGATGTAAGAAGGGCTATATAAATACATTTGATTTGATTTTGTAATAAATTGCAATTGCAGACAGAGATTCACATACAGATTTACCACAGTAGTCTATTGTAAAGATCTGTGTTGTGAAACAAGAGACAACACTCTTTATACTAGTTGGTGTGGACAACCTACCGTCAATCATACCTTAACATTGTTGCACTGGATTAGATACAAAGTATCTAAGATGAGAAAAACATGTCTAGACGTTGGTTTCTCAATCTACTATCTCGTCCTTGAGGCTGCGTGACTATCAGCAGTTGCAGACAATTCTCAGCCTGAGAACTAAAGCAGTACATCTCTATTTACCCAGGACTTTTCCATCATTGCACATTGCAAGCATAGAAAGATTATCACATATACACAGTAATCATGGCATTGGTGTAACCCCCACACCCGACCCCCCAGGTCAATGTAACACAGTAGACATAGAAGATGTTTCATTCAGTTCTGTCTGCTGTGCTCTGTGTGTCAGTCTGCTCTGTCAGCAGCCAGATCAGTTCTGTCAGCAGCCAGATCAGTTCTGTCAGCAGCCAGATCAGTTCTGTCAGCAGCCAGATCAGTTCTGTCTCCACTCAGATCAGTTCTGTCAGCAGCCAGATCAGTTCTGTCAGCAGCCAGATCAGTTGTCTCCACCCAGATCAGTTCTGTCTCCACCCAGGTCAGTTCTGTCTCCACCCAGATCAGTTCTGTCTCCACCCAGATCAGTTCTGTCTCCACCCAGGTCAGTTCTGTCTCCACCCAGATCAGTTCTGTCAGCAGCCAGAGTTCTCAGTTCTGTCAGCAGCCAGATCAGTTCTGTCTCCACCCAGATCAGTTCTGTCTCCACCCAGATCAGTTCTGTCTCCACCCAGATCAGTTCTGTCTCCACCCAGATCAGTTCTGTCAGCAGCCAGATCAGTTCTGTCAGCAGTCAGATCAGTTCTGTCAGTAGCCAGATCAGTTCTGTCTCCACCCAGATCAGTTCTGTCTCCACCCAGATCAGTTCTGTCTCCACCCAGGTCAGTTCTGTCTCCACCCAGATCAGTTCTGTCTCCACCCAGATCAGTTCTGTCTCCACCCAGGTCAGTTCTGTCTCCACCCAGATCAGTTCTGTCTCCACCCAGATCAGTTCTGTCAGCAGCCAGATCAGTTCTGTCAGCAGCCAGATCAGTTCTGTCTCCACCCAGATCAGTTCTGTCTCCACCCAGATCAGTTCTGTCTCCACCCAGATCAGTTCTGTCAGCAGCCAGATCAGTTCTGTCAGCAGTCAGATCAGTTCTGTCAGTAGCCAGATCAGTTCTGTCTCCACCCAGATCAGTTCTGTCTCCACCCAGATCAGTTCTGTCTCCACCCAGGTCAGTTCTGTCTCCACCCAGATCAGTTCTGTCTCCACCCAGATCAGTTCTGTCTCCACCCAGATCAGTTCTGTCTCCACCCAGATCAGTTCTGTCAGTAGCCAGATCAGTTCTGTCTCCACCCAGATCAGTTCTGTCTCCACCCAGGTCAGTTCTGTCTCCACCCAGATCAGTTCTGTCTCCACCCAGATCAGTTCTGTCAGCAGCCAGATCAGTTCTGTCAGCAGCCAGATCAGTTCTGTCTCCACCCAGATCAGTTCTGTCTCCACCCAGATCAGTTCTGTCAGCAGCCAGATCAGTTCTGTCAGCAGCCAGATCAGTTCTGTCAGCAGCCAGATCAGTTCTGTCAGCAGTCAGATCAGTTCTGTCAGTAGCCAGATCAGTTCTGTCTCCACCCAGATCAGTTCTGTCAGCAGTCAGATCAGTTCTGTCAGCAGCCAGATCAGTTCTGTCAGCAGTCAGATCAGTTCTGTCAGCAGCCAGATCAGTTCTGTCTCCACCCAGATCAGTTCTGTCAGCAGCCAGATCAGTTCTGTCTCCACCCAGATCAGTTATGCCTCCACCCAGAACAGTTCTGTCTCCACTCAGATCAGTTCTGTCTCCACCCAGATCAGTTCTGGGTGGGGGAAGAGTGCAGAGGAGGAGTGCTGATCTAGGATGAGCTCACGGACCTATCCATTATAATCTAAAAGGCTGAACTGATCCTAAATCAGCGCTCCTACTCAGAGACACTACGAATACGGTGCCCAGAGCTGCAGACTCTTTAAGAGTTAATGAATGTGGCAGCATGGTTTATTCATTAGGTCGATGGTGAGATGCTGCTATGATTAATTGATTAATCCCGCTTTTTGTTTGTCCTGGCCATGTATCATTATCTGCTGTGTGTCTACTGATATAACAGTTCTGCAAGTGTGACCTGTAGGTGGCTCTGAGAGGGGCTCAATAGTCTCTACCGTTGTTGAAGGAAAAACACAGCTACTGGGAACCTCTGAGAGGGGCCCAATAGACTCTACCGTTGTTGAAGGAAAAACACAGCTACTGGGAACCTCTGAGAGGGGCTCAATAGTCTCTACCGTTGTTGAAGGAAAAACACAGCTACTGGGAACCTCTGAGAGGGGCTCAATAGTCTCTACCGTTGTTGAAGGAAAAACACTGCTACTGGGAACCTCTGAGAGGGGCTCAGCTCAATAGGCTCTACCGTTGTTGAAGGAAAAACACAGCTACTGGGAACCTCTGAGAGGGGCCCAATAGACTCTACCGTTGTTGAAGGTCAAATTAAACAGTTTTGTCCTCTAGCTCTTCCCCGTACTGTGGAATGCAGCTCTGTGTTGTTGGAGTGTTTGCCTCTCCTATATGTCTGATGGATCATCTTTGAATAGGCTTTGTTTGTGTCATGGATGATAAAACTGGCTGCCTTTAAGACCCAGTAGCTCCCTGGGCCTAGCAATCCACCCTCCCTGCCTGCCTCCTGCAGAGAACAAGATAGAGCATACACTAGCGCAGTGCTACCTCTCTCTGCTCTCAGCTGATGCACTCACAGCACAGACAGCAGACCAACCCTGCCTGCAGTTTCTTTTTCTGCTCTGTTTTTCCTTCTCTCCATTCATCCACCTCTCCTCCGGGGCCCGGCGTCTAGTCTGAAGTCTGCAGTCGGAGGCTGAGGCTGTTTCCTGTCAGTGCAGAGCGCCGTCTGTGAGCCCAGACAGCGAGCCAGGATATACATCTCTCTCTCCCTCCTCTCTCCTGACCAGACAGGGAGGAAATCAGCAGGACCAACAAGGAGTAGGGAAGTTGTTCCTGGGCTGTGGCTGTGTGGACTAGAGGGGGTATTAGTACGAGGCCTATAGAAGAGGGGCGACCTAGAGGATTATCGAGAGAGAGACTCTCTAGAAGCATCACTGAACCCCCCCTCCACACCGGCAATACCTCCCCCCCACACCGACGACGTCACCTTCTCCTCCTCATTGTTATAAGAGCAGACAGGCCAGCGTGGAGCCTGGCAAAGACTGGAGAATCAGCATGTCGTCTCAGACTACGAGGAGGAATGTATACACCCGGGTGAGTGTCTGGTAGGGGGCTGCCTATATAGAGGAGTGGGTTAGTGTCTGGTAGAGGGCTGCCTATATAGAGGAGTGGGTTAGTGTCTGGTAGGGGGCTGCCTATATAGAGGAGTGGGTTAGTGTCTGGGAGGGGGCTGCCTATATAGAGTGGGTTAGTGTCTGGGAGGGGCTGCCTATATAGAGGAGTGGGTTAGTGTCTGGTAGGGGGCTGCCTATATAGAGGAGTGGGTTAGTGTCTGGGAGGGGGCTGCCTGTATAGAGGAGTGGGTTAGTGTCTGGGAGTGTCTGGGGGGCTGCCTATATAGAGGAGTGGGTTAGTGTCTGGTAGGGGGCTGCCTATATAGAGGAGTGGGTTAGTGTCTGGGAGGGGGCTGCCTGTGTAGAGGAGTGGGTTAGTGTCTGGTAGGGGCTGCCTATATAGAGGAGTGGGTTAGTGTCTGGTAGGGGGTCTGCCTATATAGAGGAGTGGGTTAGTGTCTGGTAGGGGGCTGCCTATATAGAGGAGTGGGTTAGTGTCTGGTTAGGGGCTGCCTATATAGAGGAGTGGGTTAGTGTCTGGTAGGGGGCTGCCTATATAGAGGAGTGGGTTAGTGTCTGGTAGGGGGCTGCCTATATAGAGGAGTGGGTTAGTGTCTGGTAGGGGGCTGCCTATATAGAGGAGTGGGTTAGTGTCTGGTAGGGGGCTGCCTGGGTTAGTGTCTGGGGGGCTGCCTATATAGCGGAGTGGGTTAGTGTCTGGTAGGGGGCTGCCTATATAGAGGAGTGGGTTAGTGTCTGGTAGGGGGCTGCCTATATAGAGAGGAGTGGGTTAGTGTCTGGGAGGGGGCTGCCTGTGTAGAGGAGTGGGTTAGTGTCTGGTAGGGGGCTGCCTATATAGAGGAGTGGGTTAGTGTCTGGAGGGGGCTGCCTATATAGAGGAGTGGGTTAGTGTCTGGTAGGGGCTGCCTATATAGAGGAGTGGGTTAGTGTCTGGTAGTGGGGGGGCTGCCTATATAGAGGAGTGGGTTAGTGTCTGGGAGGGGGCTGCCTATATAGAGGAGTGGGTTAGTGTCTGGGAGGGGGCTGCCTATATAGAGGAGTGGGTTAGTGTCTGGTAGGGGGCTGCCTATATAGAGGAGTGGGTTAGTGTCTGGGAGGGGGCTGCCTGTATAGAGGAGTGGGTTAGTGTCTGGGAGGGGGCTGCCTATATAGAGGAGTGGGTTAGTGTCTGGTAGGGGGCTGCCTATATAGAGGAGTGGGTTAGTGTCTGGGAGTGGGGGTCTGGTAGGGGCTGCCTATAGAGGAGTGGGTTAGTGTCTGGTAGGGGCTGCCTATATAGAGGAGTGGGTTAGTGTCTGGTAGGGGGCTGCCTATATAGAGGAGTGGGTTAGTGTCTGGTAGGGGGCTGCCTATATAGAGGAGTGGGTTAGTGTCTGGTAGGGGCTGCCTATATAGAGGAGTGGGTTAGTGTCTGGTAGGGGGCTGCCTATATAGAGGAGTGGGTTAGTGTCTGGTAGGGGCTGCCTATATAGAGGAGTGGGTTAGTGTCTGGTAGGGGCTGCCTATATAGAGGAGTGGGGTGTCTGGTAGGGGCTGCCTATATAGAGGAGTGGGTTAGTGTCTGGTAGGGGGCTGCCTATATAGAGTGGGGTTAGTGTCTGGAGTGGGTTAGTGTCTGGTAGGGGCTGCCTATATAGAGGAGTGGGGGGCTGCCTATATAGAGGAGTGGGTTAGTGTCTGGTAGAGTGGGGGCTGCCTATATAGAGGAGTGGGTTAGTGTCTGGGAGGGGGCTGCCTGTGTAGAGGAGTGGGTTAGTGTCTGGTAGGGGGCTGCCTATATAGAGGAGTGGGTTAGTGTCTGGGAGGGGGCTGCCTGTGTAGAGGAGTGGGTTAGTGTCTGGTAGGGGCTGCCTATATAGAGGAGTGGGTTAGTGTCTGGTATATAGAGAGGGCTGCCTATATAGAGGAGTGGGTTAGTGTCTGGTAGGGGGCTGCCTATATAGAGGAGTGGGTTAGTGTCTGGTAGGGGGCTGCCTATATAGAGGAGTGGGTTAGTGTCTGGGAGGGGGCTGCCTATATAGAGGAGTGTCTGGGTTAGTGTCTGGTAGAGGGCTGCCTATAGAGGAGTGGGTTAGTGTCTGGTAGGGGGCTGCCTATATAGAGGAGTGGGTTAGGGGGCTGTCTGGGAGGGGGCTGCCTATATAGAGGAGTGGGTTAGTGTCTGGTAGGGGGCTGCCTATATAGAGGAGTGGGTTAGTGTCTGGTAGGGGTCTGCCTGTGTAGAGGAGTGGGTTAGTGTCTGGTAGAGGGCTGCCTATATAGAGGAGTGGGTTAGTGTCTGGTAGGGGCTGCCTATATAGAGGAGTGGGTTAGTGTCTGGTAGGGGGCTGCCTGTATAGAGGAGTGGGTTAGTGTCTGGTAGGGGCTGCCTATATAGAGGAGTGGGTTAGTGTCTGGGAGGGGGCTGCCTATATAGAGGAGTGGGTTAGTGTCTGGTAGGGGGCTGCCTATATAGAGTGGGTTAGTGTCTGGGGGGCTGTTAGTGTCTGGGTTAGTGTCTGGGGGGCTGCCTATATAGAGGAGTGGGTTAGTGTCTGGGAGGGGGCTGCCTATATTAGAGGAGTGGGTTAGTGTCTGGTAGGGGGCTGCCTATATAGAGGAGTGGGTTAGTGTCTGGGAGGGGGCTGCCTATATAGAGGAGTGGGTTAGTGTCTGGTAGGGGCTGCCTATATAGAGGAGTGGGTTAGTGTCTGGTAGGGGCTGCCTATATAGAGGAGTGGGTTAGTGTCTGGTAGGGGGCTGCCTATATAGAGGAGTGGGTTAGTGTCTGGTAGAGGGCTGCCTATATAGAGGAGTGGGTTAGTGTCTGGGAGGGGCTGCCTGTTTAGAGGAGTGGGTTAGTGTCTGGGAGGGGGCTGCCTATATAGAGGAGTGGGTTAGTGTCTGGTAGGGGGCTGCCTATATAGAGGAGTGGGTTAGTGTCTGGTAGGGGCTGCCTATATAGAGGAGTGGGTTAGTGTCTAGTAGGGGCTGCCTATATAGAGGAGTGGGTTAGTGTCTGGTAGGGGTCTGCCTGTGTAGAGGAGTGGGTGAGTGTCTGGTAGGGGTCTGCCTGTGTAGAGGAGTGGGTTAGTGTCTGGTAGAGGGCTGCCTATATAGAGGAGTGGGTTAGTGTCTGGTAGAGGGCTGCCTATATAGAGGAGTGGGTTAGTGTCTGGTAGAGGGCTGCCTATATAGAGGAGTGGGTTAGTGTGTCTGGGAGTGTCTGGGGGCTGCCTATATAGAGGAGTGGGTTAGTGTCTGGTAGGGGCTGCCTATATAGAGGAGTGGGATAGTGTCTGGTAGGGGTCTGCCTGTGTAGAGGAGTGGGTTAGTGTCTGGTAGAGGGCTGCCTATATAGAGGAGTGGGTTAGTGTCTGGTAGGGGGCTGCCTATATAGAGGAGTGGGTTAGTGTCTGGTAGGGGGCTGCCTGTATAGAGGAGTGGGTTAGTGTCTGGTAGGGGGCTGCCTATATAGAGGAGTGGGTTAGTGTCTGGGAGGGGGCTGCCTATATAGAGGAGTGGGGGTTAGTGTCTGGGAGTGTCTGGGGGGCTGCCTATATAGGAGTGGGTTAGAGGAGGGGGCTGTGGGTTAGTGTCTGGTAGGGGCTGCCTATATAGAGGAGTGGGTCTTAGTGTCTGGGAGGAGGGGGCTGCCTATATAGAGGAGTGGGTTAGTGTCTGGTAGGGGGCTGCCTATATAGAGGAGTGGGTTAGTGTCTGGGAGGGGGCTGCCTATATAGAGGAGTGGGTTAGTGTCTGGTAGGGGGCTGCCTATATAGAGGAGTGGGTTAGTGTCTGGTAGGGGGCTGCCTATATAGAGGAGTGGGTTAGTGTCTGGTAGAGGGCTGTATAGAGGAGTGGGGTAGAGGAGTGGGTTAGTGTCTGGGAGGGGGCTGCCTATATAGAGGAGTGGGTTAGTGTCTGGTAGGGGGCTGCCTATATAGAGGAGTGGGGTGTGGTAGGGGTGTCTGGGTTAGTGTCTGGGGGCTGCCTGTAGAGGAGTGGGTTAGGAGTGGGTTAGTGTCTGGTAGGGGCTGCCTATATAGAGGAGTGGGTTAGTGTCTGGTAGGGGGCTGCCTATATAGAGGAGTGGGTTAGTGTCTGGGAGTGGGGGGCTGCCTATATAGAGGAGTGGGTTAGTGTCTGGTAGGGGGCTGCCTATATAGAGGAGTGGGTTAGTGTCTGGTAGGGGCTGCCTATATAGAGGAGTGGGTTAGTGTCTGGTAGGGGGCTGCCTATATAGAGGAGTGGGTTAGTGTCTGGGAGGGGCTGCCTATATAGAGGAGTGGGTTAGTGTCTGGTAGAGGGCTGCCTATATAGAGGAGTGGGTTAGTGTCTGGGAGGGGGCTGCCTATATAGAGGAGTGGGTTAGTGTCTGGGAGGGGGCTGCCTGTGTAGAGTGGGAGGGTGGGTTAGTGTCTGGTAGAGGGCTGCCTATATAGAGGAGTGGGTTAGTGTCTGGTAGGGGGCTGCCTATATAGAGGAGTGGGTTAGTGTCTGGTAGGGGTCTGCCTGTGTAGAGGAGTGGGTGAGTGTCTGGTAGGGGTCTGCCTGTGTAGAGGAGTGGGTTAGTGTCTGGTAGAGGGCTGCCTATATAGAGGAGTGGGTTAGTGTCTGGTAGAGGGCTGCCTATATAGAGGAGTGGGTTAGTGTCTGGTAGAGGGCTGCCTATATAGAGGAGTGGGTTAGTGTCTGGGAGGGGGCTGCCTATATAGAGGAGTGGGTTAGTGTCTGGTAGGGGGCTGCCTATATAGAGGAGTGGGAGTGGGTTAGTGTCTGGTAGGGGTCTGCCTGTGTAGAGGAGTGGGTTAGTGTCTGGTAGAGGGCTGCCTATATAGAGGAGTGGGTTAGTGTCTGGTAGGGGCTGCCTATATAGAGGAGTGGGTTAGTGTGGGTTAGTGTCTGGTAGGGGCTGCCTATATAGAGGAGTGGGTTAGTGTCTGGTAGGGGCTGCCTATATAGAGGAGTGGGTTAGTGTCTGGGAGGGGGCTGCCTATATAGAGGAGTGGGAGTGGGTTAGTGTCTGGAGGGGGCTGCCTATATAGAGGAGTGGGTTAGTGTCTGGTAGGGGCTGCCTATATAGAGTGGGTTAGTGGGGGTGTCTGGTAGAGGGGGCTGCCTATATAGAGGGGCTGGAGTGGGTTAGTGTCTGGTAGGGGGCTGCCTATATAGAGGAGTGGGTTAGTGTCTGGTAGGGGGCTGCCTATATAGAGGAGTGGGTTAGTGTCTGGTAGGGGCTGCCTATATAGAGGAGTGGGTTAGTGTCTGGTAGGGGGCTGCCTATATAGAGGAGTGGGTTAGTGTCTGGTAGGGGCTGCCTATATAGAGGAGTGGGTTAGTGTCTGGTAGGGGGCTGCCTATATAGAGGAGTGGGTTAGTGTCTGGGAGGGGGCTGCCTATATAGAGGAGTGGGTTAGTGTCTGGTAGAGGGCTGCCTATATAGAGGAGTGGGTTAGTGTCTGGGAGGGGGCTGCCTATATAGAGGAGTGGGTTAGTGTCTGGGAGGGGGCTGCCTATATAGAGGAGTGGGTTAGTGTCTGGTAGAGGGCTGCCTATATAGAGGAGTGGGTTAGTGTCTGGTAGGGGCTGCCTATATAGAGGAGTGGGTTAGTGTCTGGTAGGGGTCTGCCTGTGTAGAGGAGTGGGTGAGTGTCTGGTAGGGGTCTGCCTGTGTAGAGGAGTGGGTTAGTGTCTGGTAGAGGGCTGCCTATATAGAGGAGTGGGTTAGTGTCTGGTAGAGGGCTGCCTATATAGAGGAGTGGGTTAGTGTCTGGTAGAGGGCTGCCTATATAGAGGAGTGGGTTAGTGTCTGGGAGGGGGCTGCCTATATAGAGGAGTGGGTTAGTGTCTGGTAGGGGGCTGCCTATATAGAGGAGTGGGTTAGTGTCTGGTAGGGGTCTGCCTGTGTAGAGGAGTGGGTTAGTGTCTGGTAGAGGGCTGCCTATATAGAGGAGTGGGTTAGTGTCTGGTAGGGGGCTGCCTATATAGAGGAGTGGGTTAGTGTCTGGTAGGGGGCTGCCTATATAGAGGAGTGGGTTAGTGTCTGGTAGGGGCTGCCTATATAGAGGAGTGGGTTAGTGTCTGGGAGGGGGCTGCCTATATAGAGGAGTGGGTTAGTGTCTGGGAGGGGGCTGCCTATATAGAGGAGTGGGTTAGTGTCTGGTAGGGGGCTGCCTATATAGAGGAGTGGGTTAGTGTCTGGTAGGGGGCTGCCTATATAGAGGAGTGGGTTAGTGTCTGGTAGGGGGCTGCCTATATAGAGGAGTGGGTTAGTGTCTGGTAGGGGCTGCCTATATAGAGGAGTGGGTTAGTGTCTGGAGGGGCTGCCTATATAGAGGAGTGGGTTAGTGTCTGGTAGGGGGCTGCCTATATAGAGGAGTGGGTTAGTGTCTGGTAGGGGGCTGCCTATATAGAGGAGTGGGTTAGTGTCTGGGAGGGGGCTGCCTGTATAGAGGAGTGGGTTAGTGTCTGGTAGGGGGCTGCCTATATAGAGGAGTGGGTT
The DNA here is from genome assembly GCF_018296145.1 of Oncorhynchus tshawytscha. Lineage (NCBI taxonomy): Eukaryota > Metazoa > Chordata > Actinopteri > Salmoniformes > Salmonidae > Oncorhynchus > Oncorhynchus tshawytscha. Next base: position 2,998,371 of record NC_056436.1, on the reverse strand, counting down.
AGTGTCTGGGAGGGGGCTGCCTATATAGAGGAGTGGGTTAGTGTCTGCTGGAGGGGGCTGCCTATATAGAGGAGTGGGTTAGTGTCTGGTAGGGGGCTGCCTATATAGAGGAGTGGGTTAGTGTCTGGTAGGGGCTGCCTATATAGAGGAGTGGGTTAGTGTCTGGTAGAGGGCTGCCTATATAGAGGAGTGGGTGAGTGTCTGGTAGGGTCTGCCTGTGTAGAGGAGTGGGTTAGTGTCTGGTAGAGGGCTGCCTATATAGAGGAGTGGGTTAGTGTCTGGTAGGGGGCTGCCTATATAGAGGAGTGGGTTAGTGTCTGGTAGGGGGCTGCCTATATAGAGGAGTGGGTTAGTGTCTGGTAGGGGCTGCCTATATAGAGGAGTGGGTTGTGTCTGGTGCTCTAGAGGAGTGGGAGGGGGCTGCCTATATAGAGGAGTGGGTTAGTGTCTGGTAGGGGGCTGCCTATATAGAGGAGTGGGTTAGTGTCTGGTAGAGGGGCTGCCTATATAGAGGAGTGGGTTAGTGTCTGGTAGGGGGCTGCCTATATAGAGGAGTGGGTTAGTGTCTGGTAGAGGGCTGCCTATATAGAGGAGTGGGTTAGTGTCTGGGAGGGGCTGCCTATATAGAGGAGTGGGGGTTAGTGTCTGGTAGGGGGCTGCCTGTATAGAGGAGTGGGTTAGTGTCTGGTAGGGGGCTGCCTATATAGAGGAGTGGGTTAGTGTCTGGTAGAGGAGTGGGGCTGCCTATATAGAGGAGTGGGTTAGTGTCTGGTAGGGGGCTGCCTATATAGAGGAGTGGGTTAGTGTCTGGTAGGGGGCTGCCTATATAGAGGAGTGGGTTAGTGTCTGGGAGGGGCTGCCTATATAGAGGAGTGGGTTAGTGTCTGGTAGGGGGCTGCCTATATAGAGGAGTGGGTTAGTGTCTGGTAGTAGGGGCTGCCTATATAGAGGAGTGGGTTAGTGTCTGGTAGGGGGCTGCCTATATAGAGGAGTGGGTTAGTGTCTGGTAGGGGGCTGCCTATATAGAGGAGTGGGTTAGTGTCTGGTAGGGGCTGCCTATATAGAGGAGTGGGTTAGTGTCTGGGAGGGGGCTGCCTATATAGAGGAGTGGGTTAGTGTCTGGGAGGGGCTGCCTATATAGAGGAGTGGGTTAGTGTCTGGTAGGGGCTGCCTATGGAGAGGAGTGGGTTAGTGTCTGGGAGGGGGCTGCCTATATAGAGGAGTGGGTTAGTGTCTGGGAGGGGGCTGCCTATATAGAGGAGTGGGTTAGTGTCTGGTAGGGGCTGCCTATATAGAGGAGTGGGTTAGTGTCTGGTAGGGGGCTGCCTGTATAGATGAGTGGGTTAGTGTCTGGTAGGGGGCTGCCTATATAGAGGAGTGGGTTAGTGGGTGTCTGGGAGGGGGCTGCCTATATAGAGGAGTGGGTTAGTGTCTGGAGGGGGCTGCCTATATAGAGGAGTGGGTTAGTGTGTCTGGGAGGGGGCTGCCTATATAGAGGAGTGGGTTAGTGTCTGGGAGGGGGCTGCCTATATAGAGGAGTGGGTTAGTGTCTGGTAGGGGCTGCCTATATAGAGGAGTGGGTTAGTGTCTGGTAGAGGGCTGCCTATATAGAGGAGTGGGTTAGTGTCTGGTAGGGGTCTGCCTGTGTAGAGGAGTGGGTTAGTGTCTGGTAGAGGGCTGCCTATATAGAGGAGTGGGTTAGTGTCTGGTAGGGGGCTGCCTATATAGAGGAGTGGGTTAGTGTCTGGTAGGGGCTGCCTATATAGAGGAGTGGGTGAGTGTCTGGTAGGGGCTGCCTATATAGAGGAGTGGGTGAGTGTCTGGGAGGGGCTGCCTATATAGAGGAGTGGGTTAGTGTCTGGTAGGGGCTGCCTATATAGAGGAGTGGGTTAGTGTCTGGTAGGGGGCTGCCTATATAGAGGAGTGGGTTGAGTGTCTGGGAGGGGGCTGCCTATATAGAGGAGTGGGTTAGTGTCTGGTAGAGGGCTGCCTATATAGAGGAGTGGGTTAGTGTCTGGTAGGGGGCTGCCTATATAGAGGAGTGGGTTAGTGTCTGGGAGGGGGCTGCCTGTGTAGAGGAGTGGGTTAGTGTCTGGTAGGGGGCTGCCTATATAGAGGAGTGGGTTAGTGTCTGGTAGGGGGCTGCCTATATAGAGGAGTGGGTTAGTGTCTGGTAGGGGGCTGCCTGTATAGAGGAGTGGGTCTGGTAGGGGGTGTCTGGTTAGTGTCTGGGAGGGGGCTGCCTATATAGAGGAGTGGGTTAGTGTCTGGGAGGGGACTGCCTATATAGAGGAGTGGGTTAGTGTCTGGTAGGGGGCTGCCTATATAGAGGAGTGGGTTAGTGTCTGGGAGGGGCTGCCTATATAGAGGAGTGGGTTAGTGTCTGGTAGGGGGCTGCCTATATAGAGGAGTGGGTTAGTGTCTGGTAGGGGGCTGCCTATATAGAGGAGTGGGTTAGTGTCTGGTAGGGGGCTGCCTATATAGAGGAGTGGGTTAGTGTCTGGTAGAGGGCTGCCTATATAGAGGAGTGGGTTAGTGTCTGGGAGGGGGCTGCCTGTATAGAGGAGTGGGTTAGTGTCTGGGAGGGGGCTGCCTATATAGAGGAGTGGGTTAGTGTCTGGTAGGGGGCTGCCTATATAGAGGAGTGGGTTAGTGTCTGGTAGAGGGCTGCCTATATAGAGGAGTGGGTTAGTGTCTGGTAGGGGGCTGCCTATATAGAGGAGTGGGTTAGTGTCTGGTAGGGGCTGCCTATATAGAGGAGTGGGTGAGTGTCTGGTAGAGGGCTGCCTATATAGAGGAGTGGGTTAGTGTCTGGGAGGGGCTGCCTATATAGAGGAGTGGGTTCGTGTCTGGGAGGGGGCTGCCTATATAGAGGAGTGGGTTAGTGTCTGGTAGGGGGCTGCGTATGGATAGGAGTGGGTTAGTGTCTGGGAGGGGGCTGCCTATATAGAGGAGTGGGTTCTGGTGTCTGGGAGTGTCTGGGGGGCTGCCTATATAGAGGAGTGGGTTAGTGTCTGGTAGGGGGCTGCCTATATAGAGGAGTGGGTTAGTGTCTGATAGGGGGCTGCCTGTATAGATGAGTGGGTTAGTGTCTGGTAGGGGGCTGCCTATATAGAGGAGTGGGTTAGTGTCTGGTAGGGGGCTGCCTGTATAGAGGAGTGGGTTAGTGTCTGGTAGGGGGCTGCCTATATAGAGGAGTGGGTTAGTGTCTGGGAGGGGGCTGCCTATATAGAGGAGTGGGCTAGTGTCTGGTAGGGGGCTGCCTATATAGAGCTGTGGGTTAGTGTCTGGTAGGGGTCTGCCTATATAGAGGAGTCAATGGGTGTGTTGACTGTTAGCCTACCTACAGTCAATGGGTGTTGACTGTTAGCCTACCTACAGTCAATGTGTGTTGACTGTTAGCCTACCTACAGGCAATGTGTGTTGACTGTTAGCCTACCTACAGTCAATGTGTGTTGACTGTTAGCCTACCTACAGTCAATGGGTGTTGGCTGTTAGCCTACCTACAGTCAATGGGTGTTGACTGTTAGCCTACCTACAGTCAATGGGTGTTGACTGTTAGCCTACCTACTTACTCTATGTACAGTTTCCGGTGTTGTTTATGTGCAGTCTGGATGAGAGGAGTGTTAGACTAACCTACATGGTGTCTGTGTACAGCACTGTTACCTTCCTCCTATCTGTGCTGTGGGGCCTGGGTTTTTCAAGAGGTCTGTGGTGTGTGTTGGGTTGAGATCTGTGTTTGTATGGGCCGGAGAGGTGGAGGGGTGTAGGGGTGTATGAGGTATGTCTTAGCTAGTGTTTATGGTTGTTTAGTGTTGGCTGTAGTTACAGTTGAAGTCAAATACATTTCAACTCAGTTTTCCCACAATTCCTGACATTTAATCCTAGTAAAAATTCCCTGTTTTAGGTCAGTTAGGATCACCACTTTATTTAAAGAATGCGAAATGTCGCAATAGTAGTAGAGAGAATGATTTTGTCCCATTCCTCCTGACAGAGCTGGTGTAACTGAGTCAGGTTTGTAGGCCTCCTTGCTCGCACATGCTTTTTCGGTTCTGCCCACAAATTGTCTTTAGGATTGAGGTCAGGGCTTTGTGACGGCCACTCCAATACCTTGACTTTTGTTGTCCTTAAGCCAAAACTATAGTTTGTTTAACAAGAAATGTGTGGAGTGGTTGAAAAACAAGTTTTAATGACTCCAACCTAAGTGTATGTAAACATTCGACTTGTCAGATCTGTCAGGGAAATGCTGAATACTTGTTGAAATGAAGCCCTGGTCAAAGAAGTGCACTATATAGGGGATAGATTGCCATTTGGGAATGTCGTTATGTATACTTCACAGTCCACGCTGAGGACTTGACCTGGTTTAGTACTAACTCTGTTAGCTGGTAGGGCCCTGTTAGCTGGTAGGGCCCTGTTTGGTGCCAGACTCAGTGATGTAGCTCTTAGCTGGTATGGCCCTGATCAGTGCTAGACTCAGTGTTGTAGCTGTTAGCTGGTAGGGCCCTGTTTGGTGCCAGACTCAGTTGTGTAGCTGTAAGCTGGTAGGGCCCTGTTTGTTTCCAGACTCAGTTGTGTAGCTGTTAGCTGGTAGGGCCCTGTTTGGTGCCAGACTCAGTGGTGTAGCTGTTAGCTGGTAGGGCCCTGTTCGGTGCCAGACTCAGTGGTGTAGCTGTTAGCTGGTAGGGCTGTTTGTCCTGTTTGTCATTTGTGTGTGTGTGTGTGTGTGTGTGTGTGTGTGTGTGTGTGTGTGTGTGTGTGTGTGTGTGTGTGTGTGTGTGTGTGTGTGTGTAAGAGTAGAGTAGTATTAAATCATTAAGGATGCTTCCTCCTTCTGGAGCAGCAGCATGGTGAACTGGGCTACATCCCAAATGGTTACCCAATACCCAAGACTCTAAAAAGTAGTGCACTATATACTACAAAAGTAGTGCACTATATAGCGGATAGGGTGCCCTTTGGGTTGTGTCCTTGGTCTCAGGCCCAGGCTGAGTATTGTATAAAACATAATGAATCTTTAATTTCATCTTGCTTGGTGCTCTTCAACTAGTCCACGAAAGCACTTCGTACTAAGGATGCTTAAGCAATAGAGTGAGCAATAGTCCCTGTTCAAATGGAACAGCTCATACTCTGCAGTACCACAGAAATAGTGCTCTGTTGTTGTAGTACAGAGGAGTGTAGTGTATCTGTTTTTAGTAATACGAGCAGCAGTAATGTAGTAGTGCAGCTGTTCCTACATGAGTAACACTCTAGGACTACTATAGGACTACTACCTACTATAGAACTACTACCTACTATAGGACTACTAGCTACTATAGGACTACTAACTACTATAGAACTACTACCTACTATAGGACTACTAGCTACTATAGGACTACTAACTACTATAGGACTACTACATACTATAGGACTACTACCTACTGTAGGACTACTACATACTATAGAACTACTACCTACTATAGGACTACTACCTACTACAGAACTACTCCCTACTATAGGACTACTACCTACTATAGGACTACTACCTACTATAGGACTACTACCTACTGTAGGACTACTACATACTATAGGACTACTATGTACTATAGGACTACTACCTACTGTAGGACTACTTCCTACTATAGGACTACTGTATGACTACTACCTGCTACAGGATTACTAACTACTATAGAACTACTACATACTATAGGACTACTATGTACTATAGGACTACTACCTAATATAGGACTACTACATACTATAGGACTACTATGTACGATAGAACTACTACCTACTGTAGGACTACTTCCTACTATAGGACTACTATAGGACTACTACCTACTGTAGGCCAACTACCTGCTATAGGATTACTAACTACTATAGAACTACTACATACTATAGGACTACTACATACTATAGGACAACAACCTACTATAGGACTACTATAGGACTACTACCTACTATAGGACTACTACCTACTATAGGACTACTACCTACTATAGGACTACTACATACTATAGGACAACAACCTACTATAGGACTACTATAGGACTACTACCTACTATAGGACTACTACCTACTATAGGACTACTACATACTATAGGACAACAACCTACTATAGGACTACTATAAGACTACTACCTACTATAGGACTACTACATACTATAGGACTACTACCTACTATAGGACTACTACCTACTATAGGACTACTACCTACTATAGGACTACTATAGGACTACTACATACTATAGGACTACTACCTACTATAGGACTACTACCTACTATAGGACTACTATAGGACTACTACCTACTATAGAACTACTACATACTATAGAACAACTACCTACTATAGGACTACTACCTACTATAGGACTACTACCTACTATAGGACTACTACCTACTATAGGACTACTATAGGACTACTATAGGACTACTACCTACTATAGGACTACTACCTACTATAGAACTACTACATACTATAGAACAACTACCTACTATAGAACTACTACATACTATAGGACTACTACCTACTATAGGACTACTACCTAATATAGGACTACTATAGAACTACTACCTACTATGGGACTACTACATACTATAGGACTACTATATAAATACTACCTAATATAGGACTAATATATAACTACTACCTACTATAGGACTACTACCTACTATAGGATTACTACCTACTATAGAACTACTACCTCTTATAGGACTACTATATAACTACTACCTACTATAGGACTACTACATACTATAGGACTACTACCTACTATAGGACTACTACCTACTATAGGACTACTATAGGACTACTACCTACTATAGGACTACTACCTACTATAGGACTACTACCTACTATAGGACTACTACCTACTATAGAACTACTACATACTATAGAACAACTACCTACTATAGAACTACTAGATACTATAGGACTACTACCTAGTATAGGACTACTACCTACTATAGGACTACTACCTACTATAGGACTACTACATACTATAGGACTACTACCTACTATAGGACTACTACCTACTATAGGACTACTATAGGACTACTACCTACTATAGGACTACTACCTACTATAGGACTACTACCTACTATAGGACTACTACCTACTATAGAACTACTACATACTATAGAACAACTACCTACTATAGAACTACTACATACTATAGGACTACTACCTAGTATAGGACTACTACCTACTATAGGACTACTGTCTACTATAGGACTACCACCTACTGTAGGACTACTACCTAGTATAGGACTACTACCTACGATAGGACTACTAACTACTATAGGACTACTATCTACTATAGGATTACTACCTGCTATAGGACTACTATAGGACTACTACCTAATATAGGACGAGTATATAACTACTACCTACTATGGGACTACTACATACTATAGGACTACTATATAACTACTACCTAATATAGGACTACTACCTAATATAGTACTACTATATAACTACTACCTACTATGGGACTACTACCTACTATAAGACTACTATAGGACTACAACCTGATATAGGACTACTACCTACTATAGGACTACTAACTACTATAGGACTACTATCTACTATAGAACTACTAACTACTATAGGACTACTAACCACTTTAGAACTACTATAGGACTACTAACTACTATAGGACTACTAACTACTACAGGACTACTACATACTATAGGAATACTAACTACTATAGAACTACTATAGGACTACTAAGTACTATAGGACTACTACCTACTACAGAACTACTACCTACTATAGAACTACTACCTACTATAGGACTACTACCTACTATAGAACGACTAACTACTATAGGACAACTAACTACTATAGAACTACTAACTACTATAGGACTACTACCTACTATAGAACTACTAACTACTATAGGACTACTACCTACTATAGGAATACTACCCACTATAGGACTCCTATATAACTACTACCTACTATGGGACTACTACATACTATAGGACTACTATATAACTGCTACCTAATATAGGACTACTACCTAATATAGGACTACTATATAACTACTACCTACTATAGGACTACAGCCTGATATAGGACTACTACCTAGTATAGGACTACTACCTACTATAGGACTACTACCTACTGTAGGACTACTACCTAGTATAGGACTACTACCTACTATAGGACTACTACCTACTATAGGACTACTAACTACTATAGGACTACTACCTACTATAGGATTACTACCTACTATAAGACTACTATAGGACTAATACCTAATATAGGACTACTATAGAACTACTACCTACTATAGGACTTCTACATACTATAGGACTACTACCTACTATAGGACTACTATAGGACTAATACCTAATATAGGACTACTACCTACTATAGGACTTCTACATACTATAGGACTACTACCTACTATTGGACTTCTACATACTATAGGACTACTACATACTATAGCACTAATACATACTCTAGAACTACTATAGGACTGCTACCTAGTATAGGACCACTACCTACTATAGGACTACTACCTACTATAGAACTACTAACTACTATAGGACTACTAACTACTATAGAACTACTACAGGACTACTACTATGGGACAACTAACTACTATAGGACTACTACCTACTATAGGAATACTAACTACTATAGAACTACTGTAGGACTACTAACTACTATAGGACTACTACCTACTATAGGACTACTACCTACTATAGAACTACTATAGGAATACTAACTACTATAGAACTACTATAGGACTACTAACTCCTATAGGACTACTACCTACTATAGGACAACTACTTAATATAGGGCTACTACCTACTATAGGACTACTATAGGACTACTACCTACTATAGGATTACTACCTACTATAGGACTACTATAGGACTACTACCTACTATAGGACGACTAACTACGATAGGACTACTACCGATTATAGGACTACAACCTACTATAGGACTACTACCTACTATTGGACTTCTACATACTATAGGACTACTACATACTATAGCACTAATACATACTCTAGAACTACTATAGGACTGCTACCTAGTATAGGACCACTACCTACTATAGGACTACTACCTACTATAGAACTACTAACTACTATAGGACTACTAACTACTATAGAACTACTACAGGACTACTACTATGGGACAACTAACTACTATAGGACTACTACCTACTATAGGAATACTAACTACTATAGAACTACTGTAGGACTACTAACTACTATAGGACTACTACCTACTATAGGACTACTACCTACTATAGAACTACTATAGGAATACTAACTACTATAGAACTACTATAGGACTACTAACTCCTATAGGACTACTACCTACTATAGGACAACTACTTAATATAGGGCTACTACCTACTATAGGACTACTATAGGACTACTACCTACTATAGGATTACTACCTACTATAGGACTACTATAGGACTACTACCTACTATAGGACGACTAACTACGATAGGACTACTACCGATTATAGGACTACAACCTACTATAGGACTACTATAGGACTACTACCTACTATAGGACCACTACCTGATATAGGACTACTACCTAATATAGGACTACTACCTACTATAGGACAACTAACTACTATAGGACTTCTACCTACTATAGAACTACTACCCACTACTACCTACTATAGAACTACTACCTACTATAGGACTACTACATACTATAGGACCACTACCTGATATAGGACTACTACCTACTATAGGACTACGACATACTATAGGACTACTACCTACTATAGGATTACTACCTACTATAGGACTACTACCTACTATAGGACTACTATAGGACTACTACATACTATAGGACTACTATAGGACTACTAACTACTATAGGACTACTACATACTATAGCACTACTACATACTATAGAACTACTACAGGACTACTACTATGGGACAACTAACTACTATAGGACTACTACCTACTATAGGAATACTAACTACTATAGAACTACTATAGGACTACTAACTACTATAGGACTACTACCTACTATAGAACTACTACCTACTATAGGACTACTACCTACTATAGAACTACTACCTACTGTAGGACTACTACCTACTATAGAACTACTACCTACTATAGGACTACTACCTACTATAGGACTACTGTAGGACTACTAACTACTATAGGACTACTAACTACTATAGGACAACTACTTAATATAGGGCTACTACCTACTATAGGACTACTATAGGACTACTACCTACTATAGAACTACTACCTACTATAGGACTACTACCTACTATAGAACGACTAACTACTATAGGACTACTAACTACTATAGAACTACTGTAGGACTACTAACTACTATAGGACTACTAACTACTATAGGACTACTACCTACTATAGAACTACTAACTACTATAGGACTACTACCTACTATAGGAATACTACCCACTATAGGACTACTATATAACTACTACCTACTATGGGACTACTACCTAATATAGGACTACTATATAACTACTACCTACTATAGGACTACAGCCTGATATAGGACTACTACCTAGTATAGGACTACTACCTACTATAGGACTACTACCTACTGTAGGACTACTACCTTGTATAGGACTACTACCTACTATAGGACTACTACCTACTATAGGACTACTAACTACTATAGGACTACTACCTACTATAGGATTACTACCTACTATAAGACTACTATAGGACTAATACCTAATATAGGACTACTATAGAACTACTACCTACTATAGGACTTCTACATACTATAGGACAACTACCTACTATAGGACTACGATAGGACTAATACCTAATATAGGACTACTACCTACTATAGGACTTCTACATACTATAGGACTACTACCTACTATTGGACTTCTACATACTATAGGACTACTACATACTATAGCACTAATACATACTCTAGAACTACTATAGGACTGCTACCTAGTATAGGACCACTACCTACTATAGGACTACTATAGGACTATTACCTACTATAGGACTACTACCTACTATAGGACTACTACAGGACTACTACCTACTATAGGACTACTACCTACTGTAGGACTACTACCTAGTATAGGACTACTACCTACTATAGGACTACTACCTACTATAGGACTACTACCTACTATAAGACTACTATAGGATTAATACCTAATATAGGACTACTATAGAACTACTACCTACTATAGGACTTCTACATACTATAGGACAACTACCTACTATAGGACTTCTACCTACTATAGGACTTCTACATAATATAGGACTACTACAGGACTACTACATACTATAGGACTACTATAGGACTACTACCTACTATAGGACTACTATAGGACTACTACCTACTATAGGACTACTACCTACTATAGGACTACTACCTACTATAGGACTAATATAGGACTACTACCTACTATAGGACTACTACCTACTATAGGACTACTATAGGACTACTACCTACTATAGGACTACTACCTACTATAGGACTACTATAGGACTACTACCTACTATAGGACTACTATAGGACTACTACCTACTATAGGACTACTACCTACTATAGGACTACTATAGGACTACAACCTACTATAGGACTACTATAGGACTACTACATACTATAGGACTACTATAGGACTACTACCTACTATAGGACTACTATAGGACTACTACCTACTATAGGACTACTATAGGACTACTACCTACTATAGGACTACTACCTACTATAGGACTACTACATACTATAGGACTACTATAGGACTACTACCTACTATAGGACTACTATAGGACTACTACATACTATAGGACTACTACCTACTATAGGACTACTACAGGACTACTACCTACTATAGGAGTACTACCTACTATAGGACTACTACAGGACTACTACATACTATAGGACTACTACATACTATAGGACTACTACCTATTATAGGACTACTACCTACTATAGGACTACTACAGGACTACTACCTACTATAGGACTACTAACTACTATAGGACTACTAACTACTATAGGACTACTAACCACTTTATAACTACTATAGGACTACTAACTACTATAGTACTACTAACTACTATAGGACTACTACCTACCATAGGAATACTAACTACTATAGAACTACTATAGGACTACTAAGTACTATAGGACTACTACCTACAATAGGACTACAACCTACTATAGAACTACTACCTACTATAGGACTACTACCTACTATAGAACTACTAACTACTATAGGACTGCTAACTACTATAGAACTACTGTAGGACTACTAACTACTATAGGACTACTAACTACTATAGGACTACTACCTACTATAGAACTACTAACTACTATAGGACTACTACCTACTATAGGACAACTACTTAATATAGGGCTACTACCTACTATAGGACTACTATAGGACTACTACCTACTATAGGATTACTACCTACTATAGGACAACTACTTAATATAGGGCTACTACCTACTATAGGACTACTAACTACTATAGGACTACTACCTATTATAGGACTACAACCTACTATAGGACTACTATAGGACTACTACCTACTATTGGACCACTACCTGATATAGGACTACTACCTATTATAGGACTACTTACTACTATAGGACTTCTACCTACTATAGGACTACTAACTACTATAGGACTACAACCTGATATAGGACTACTACCTAATATAGAACTACTACCTACTATAGGATTACAAACTACTATAGGACTACTACCTACTATAGAACTACTAACTACTATAGGACTACTAACTACTATAGAACTACTACAGGACTACTAATATGGGACAACTAACTACTATAGGAGTACTAACTACTATAGAACTACTATAGGACTACTAACTACTATAGGACTACTACCTACTATAGAATTACTACCTGCTATAGGACTACTACCTACTATAGGACTACTACCTACTATAGAACTACTACCTACTATAGAACTACTACCTACTATAGGACTACTAACTACAATAGAACTACTATAGGAATACTAACTACTATAGAACTACTATAGGACTACTAACTCCTGTAGGACTACTACCTACTATAGGACAACTACTTAATATAGGGCTACTATCTACTATAGGACTACTATAGGACTACTACCTACTATAGGATTACTACCTACTATAGGACTACTATAGGACTACTACCTACTATAGGACTACTAACTACTATAGGACTACTACCTATTATAGGACTACAACCTACTATAGGACTACTATAGGACTACTACCTACTATAGGACCACTACCTGATATAGGACTACTACCTAATATAGGACTACTACCTACTATAGGACTACTAACTACTATAGGACTTCTACCTACTATAGGACTACTACCCACTACTACCTACTATAGAACTACTACCTACTATAGGACTACTACATACTATAGGACCACTACCTGATATAGGACTACTAACTACTATAGGACTACTACATACTATAGGACTACTACATACTCTAGAACTACTACAGGACTAGTACTTTGGGACAACTATCTACTATAGGACTACTACCTACTATAGGAATACTAACTACTATAGAACTACTATAGGACTACTACCTACTATAGGACTACTACCTACTATAGGACTACTACATACTATAGGACTACTACATACTATAGGACTACTACCTAAAATAGGACTACTACCTACTATAGGACTACTATATGACTACTTCATACTATAGGACTACTACATACTGCAGGACTACTACCTACTATAGGAAAACTACATACTATAGGACTACTACCTACTATAGGACTACTATCTACCCAGACCACCAGTAGTGAACTAACCTCCTGTCCTCTGTCATCCAGTAGTGTCTAACCTCCTGTCCTCCATACCAGTAGTAGTGAACTAACCTCCTGTCCTCCAGACCACTAGTAGTGAACTAACCTCCTGTCCTCCATACCACTAGTAGTGAACTAACCTCCTGTCCTCCATACCACTAGTAGTGAACTAACCTCCTGTCCTCCAGACCACTAGTAGTGAACTAACCTCCTGTCCTCCAAACCACTAGTAGTGAACTAACCTCCTGTCCTCCAGACCACTAGTAGTGAACTAACCTCCTGTCCTCTGTCCTCTAGTAGTGAACTAACCTCCTGTCCTCTGTCCTCTAGTAGTGAACTAACCTCCTGTCCTCTGTCCTCTAGTAGTGAACTAACCTCCTGTACTCTCTCCTCTAGTAGTGAACTAACCTCCTGTCCTCTGTCCTCTAGTAGTGAACTAACCTCCTGTCCTCTGTCCTCTAGTAGTGAACTAACCTCCTGTCCTCTGTCCTCTAGTAGTGAACTAACCTCCTGTCCTCTGTCCTCCAGACCACCAGTAGTGGCAGCAGCAGGATGAGTTCAGACGGGGGTGGCCGGCCGGCCAAGGTGGGTTCCCGGGTGGAGGTGATTGGGAAGGGGCACCGCGGAACAGTGGCATATATCGGTGCAACGCTCTTCTCCACAGGGAAGTGGGTGGGAGTGATCCTGGACGAGTCGAAGGGGAAGAACGATGGCACAGTCCAGGGGAAGAGATACTTCACCTGCCATGAGAACCATGGCATCTTCGTACGGCAGTCACAGGTAGGTACCACAACTGGGTTATGGTGACTATTATCAATGAACAGAACAGACAGACCTGTGTGGGTTATGGTGACTATTATCAATGAACAGAACAGACAGACCTGTGTGGGTTATGGTGACTATTATCAATGAACAGAACAGACAGACCTGTGTGGGTTATGGTGACTATTATCAATGAACAGAACAGACAGACCTGTGTGGGTTATGGTGACTATTATCAATGAACAGAACAGACAGGCCTGTGTGGGTTATGGTGACTATTATCAATGAACAGAACAGACAGACCTGTGTGGGTTATGGTGACTATTATCAATGAACAGAACAGACAGACCTGTGTGGGTTATGGTGACTATTATCAATGAACAGAACAGACAGACCTGTGTGGGTTATGGTGACTATTATCAATGAACAGAACAGACAGACCTGTGTGGGTTATGGTGACTATTATCAATGAACAGAACAGACAGACCTGTGTGGGTTATGGTGACTATTATCAATGAACTGTGTGGGTTATGGTGACTATTATCAAGACAGACAGACCTGTGTGGGTTATGGTGACTATTATCAATGAACAGAACAGACAGACCTGTGTGGGTTATGGTGACTATTATCAATGAACAGAACAGACAGACCTGTGTGGGTTATGGTGATTATCAAGACAGAACAGACAGACCTGTGTGGGCTATCCTCTCCTCTGACAGAACAGACAGACCTGTCCTCTCCCTCTCCTCTCCTCTCCTCAGACAGACCTGTCACTTCCTCTCCTGTGACTATTCTCCTCTCCTCTCCAGACAGACCTCCTCTCCTCTCCCTGGTGACTATTATCCTCCTCCTCTCCTCTCCTCCTCCTCTCAGACCTCCTCTGGGTTCTCCTGACTCCTCCTCCTGAACAGAACTCCTCTCCTCTCCTCTCCTCTCCTCTCCTGTCACTCCTCTCCTGTCACTTCCTCTTATCCTCCTCCTCTCCAGACCTCTCCTCTCCTCTCCTCTGACTCTCCTCTCCTCTCCTCTCTCTCCCTCCTCTGGACAGAACAGACTCCTGTCACTTCCTCTCCTCTCCTCTCCTGTCACTTCCTCTCCTCTCCTCTCCTCTCCTCTTCTCCTCTCCTCCTCCCTCCATCAGATCCAACTGGTTGATGATGGAGCAGACACCACCTCTCCTGACACCCCAGAACCGGCCTCCAACAAGGTCCCCAAACACGGTGATGACACAGAGACAGAACGCACAGAGACAGAACACACAGAGACAGAACACACATTGACAGAACACACAGAGACAGAACACAGAGACAGAACGCACAGAGACAGAACACAACGAGACAGAACACACAGAGACAGAACACACAGAGACAGAACACACAGAGACAGAACACACAGAGACAGAACACAGAGACAGAACACAGAGACAGAACGCACAGAGACAGAAACACAACGAGACAGAACACACAGAGACAGAACACACAGAGACAGAACACACAGAGACAGAACACACATTGACAGAACACACATTGACAGAACACACAGAGACAGAACACAACGAGACAGAACACAACGAGACAGAACACAACGAGACAGAACACACAGAGACAGAACACACAGAGACAGAACACACAGAGACAGAACACACAGAGACAGAACACAGAGACAGAACGCACAGAGACAGAACACAACGAGACAGAACACACAGAGACAGAACACACAGAGACAGAACACACAGAGACAGAACACACAGAGACAGAACACAGAGACAGAACGCACAGAGACAGAATGCACAGAGACAGAACACAACGAGACAGAACACACAGAGACAGAACACACAGAGACAGAACACACCGAGACAGAACACAGAGACAGATTGAACAGAGACAGAACACAGAGACAGAACACAGGGACAGAACACACAGAGACAGAACACAGAGACAGAACACAGAGACAGATTGAACGGAGACAGAACACAGAGAGAAAGAACACACAGAGACAGAACACACATTGACAAAACACACAGAGACAGAACACAACGAGACAGAACACAACGAGACAGAACACACAGAGACAGAACACACAGAGACAGAACACACAGAGACAGAACGCACAGAGACAGAACGCACAGAGACAGAACGCACAGAGACAGAATACAGAGAGACAGAACACAGAGAGACAGAACACACAGAGACAGAACACAGAGACAGAACACAGGGACAGAACACAGAGAGACAGAACACACAGAGACAGAACACACAGAGACAGAACACACAGAGACAGAACACAGAGACAGATTGAACAGAGACAGAACACAGAGAGACAGAACACACAGAGACAGAACACACAGAGACAGAACACACAGAGACAGAACACAGAGACAGAACACAGAGACAGAACACAGGGACAGAACACGAGAGACAGAACACACAGAGACAGAACACAGAGACAGATTGAACAGAGACAGAACACAGAGAGACAGAACACAGAGAGACAGAACACAGAGAGACAGAACACAGAGAGACAGAACACACAGAGACAGAACACACAGAGACAGAACACACAGAGACAGAACACACATTGACAGAACACACATTGACAGAACACACAGAGACAGAACACAACAGACAGAACACACAGAGACAGAACACACACGAGACAGAACACACAGAGACAGAACACACAGAGACAGAACACACAGAGACAGAACACACAGAGACAGAACACAGAGACAGAACACAGAGACAGAACACAAGAGACAGAACACACAGAGACAGAACACACAGAGACAGAACACACAGAGACAGAACACACAGAGACAGAACACAGAGACAGACAGAGACAGAATGCACAGAGACAGAACACAGAGACAGAACACACAGAGACAGAACACACAGAGACAGAACACACAGAGACAGAACACAGAGACAGATTGAACAGAGACAGAACACAGAGACAGAACACAGGGACAGAACACACAGAGACAGAACACAGAGACAGAACACAGAGACAGATTGAACGGAGACAGAACACAGAGAGAAAGAACACACAGAGACAGAACACACATTGACAAAACACACAGAGACAGAACACAACGAGACAGAACACAACGAGACAGAACACACAGAGACAGAACACACAGAGACAGAACACACAGAGACAGAACACACAGAGACAGAACGCACAGAGACAGAACGCACAGAGACAGAATACAGAGAGACAGAACACAGAGAGACAGAACACACAGAGACAGAACACAGAGACAGAACACAGGGACAGAACACAGAGAGACAGAACACACAGAGACAGAACACACAGAGACAGAACACACAGAGACAGAACACAGAGACAGATTGAACAGAGACAGAACACAGAGAGACAGAACGCACAGAGACAGAACACACAGAGACAGAACACACAGAGACAGAACACAGAGACAGAACACAGAGACAGAACACAGGGACAGAACACCGAGAGACAGAACACACAGAGACAGAACACAGAGACAGATTGAACAGAGACAGAACACAGAGAGACAGAA
>NC_056436.1:2957782-2975282 GCF_018296145.1 Oncorhynchus tshawytscha | reverse complement strand
ATAGGGTTCTATAGGGGCCTGGTCAACAGTAGTGTTCTATATAGGAATAGGGTTCTATAGGGCCTGGTCAACAGTAGTGTACTATATAGGGAATAGGGCCCTGGTCAACAGTAGTGTTCTATATAGGGAATAGGGAATAGGGCCCTGGTCAACAGTAGTGTTCTATATAGGGAATAGGGTTCTATAGGGCCCTGGTCAACAGTAGTGTTCTATATAGGGAATAGGGCCCTGGTCAACAGTAGTGTTCTATATAGGGAATAGGGTTCTATAGGGCCTGGTCAACAGTAGTGTTCTATATAGGGAATAGGGCCCTGGTGGTCAACAGTAGTGTTCTATATAGGGAATAGGGTTCTATAGGGCCCTGGTCAACAGTAGTGTTCTATATAGGGAATAGGGCCCTGGTCAACAGTAGTGTTCTATATAGGGAATAGGGTTAGGGAATAGGGTCTCCTATGGCCCTGGTCAACAGTAGTGTTCTATATAGGAATAGGGTTCTATAGGGGCCTGGTCAACAGTAGTGTTCTATATAGGGAATAGGGTTCTATAGGGCCCTGGTCAACAGTAGTGTTCTATATAGGGAATAGGGTTCTATATATAGGGCCCTGGTCAACAGTAGTGTTCTATATAGGGAATAGGGTTCTATAGGGCCCTGGTCAACAGTAGTGTTCTATATAGGGAATAGGGTTCTATAGGGCCCTGGTCAACAGTAGTGTTCTATATAGGAATAATAGGGCCCTGGTCAACAGTAGTGTTCTATATAGGAATAATAGGGCCCTGGTCAACAGTAGTGTTCTATAGGGAATAGGGAATAGGGTTCTAGGGAATAGGGCCCTGGTCAACAGTAGTGTTCTATATAGGGAATAGGGTTCCCTGGTCAACAGTAGTGTTCTATATAGGAATAGGGTTCTATAGGGCCCTGGTCAACAGTAGTGTTCTATATAGGGAATAGGGAATAGGGCCTGGTCAACAGTAGTGTTCTATATAGGGAATAGGGGCCTGGTCAACAGTAGTGTTCTATATAGGGAATAGGGTTCTATAGGGGCCTGGTCAACAGTAGTGTACTATATAGGGAATAGGGTTCTATAGGGCCTGGTCAACAGTAGTGTTCTATATAGGGAATATGGGACATAGGGTCTCTATAGGAATAGGGCCTGGTCAACAGTAGTGTACTATAGGAATAGGGAATAGGGCCCTGGTCAACAGTAGTGTCTATATAGGGAATAGGGTTCTATAGGGGCCTGGTCAACAGTAGTGTACTATATAGGGAATAGGGTTCTATAGGGGCCTGGTCAACAGTAGTGTACTATATAGGGAATAGGGCCCTGGTCAACAGTAGTGTTCTATATAGGGAATAGGGTTCTATAGGGGCCTGGTCAACAGTAGTGTTCTATATAGGGAATAGGGCCCTGGTCAACAGTAGTGTTCTATATAGGGAATAGGGTTCTATAGGCCCTGGTCAACAGTAGTGTTCTATATAGGGAATAGGGTTCTATAGGGCCCTGGTCAACAGTAGTGTTCTATATAGGAATAGGGCCCTGGAATAGGGTTCCCTGGTCAACAGTAGTGTTCTATATAGGGAATAGGGTTCTATAGGGCCCTGGTCAACAGTAGTGTTCTATATAGGGAATAGGGTTCTATAGGGCCCTGGTCAACAGTAGTGTTCTATATAGGAATAGGGTTCTATAGGGGCCTGGTCAACAGTAGTGTTCTATATAGGGAATAGGGCCCTGGTCAACAGTAGTGTTCTATATAGGGAATAGGGTTCTATAGGGCCCTGGTCAACAGTAGTGTTCTATATAGGGAATAGGGTTCTATAGGGCCCTGGTCAACAGTAGTGTTCTATATAGGGAATAGGGAATAGGGCCCTGGTCAACAGTAGTGTTCTATATAGGGAATAGGGTTCTATAGGGCCCTGGTCAACAGTAGTGTTCTATATAGGGAATAGGGTTCTATAGGGCCCTGGTCAACAGTAGTGTTCTATATAGGAATAGGGTTCTATAGGGCCCTGGTCAACAGTAGTGTTCTATATAGGAATAGGGTTCTATATAGGAATAGGGAATAGGGCCCTGGTCAACAGTAGTGTTCTATATAGGGAATAGGGCCCTGGTCAACAGTAGTGTTCTATATAGGGAATAGGGTTCCCTGGTCAACAGTAGTGTCTATATAGGGAATAGGGAATAGGGCCCTGGTCAACAGTAGTGTACTATATAGGGAATAGGGCCCTGGTCAACAGTAGTGTTCTATATAGGGAATAGGGTTCTATAGGGGCCTGGTCAACAGTAGTGTACTATATAGGGAATAGGGCCCTGGTCAACAGTAGTGTTCTATATAGGGAATAGGGTTCTATAGGGGCCTGGTCAACAGTAGTGTACTATATAGGAATAGGGCCCTGGTCAACAGTAGTGTTCTATATAGGGAATAGGGTTCTATAGGGGCCTGGTCAACAGTAGTGTACTATATAGGGAATAGGGAATAGGGGCCTGGTCAACAGTAGTGTACTATATAGGGAATAGGGCTCTGGTCAACAGTAGTGTTCTATATAGGGAATAGGGTTCTATAGGGGCCTGGTCAACAGTAGTGTACTATATAGGGAATAGGGCTCTGGTCAACAGTAGTGTTCTATATAGGGAATAGGGTTCTATAGGGGCCTGGTCAACAGTAGTGTACTATATAGGGAATAGGGCCCTGGTCAACAGTAGTGTACTATATAGGGAATAGGGCCCTGGTCAACAGTAGTGTTCTATATAGGGAATAGGGTTCTAGGGGCCTGGTCAACAGTAGTGTACTATATAGGGAATAGGGCCCTGGTCAACAGTAGTGTACTATATAGGGAATAGGGCCCTGGTCAACAGTAGTGTACAGTAGTGTACTATATAGGGAATAGGGCCCTGGTCAACAGTAGTGTTCTATATAGGGAATAGGGTTCTATAGGGGCCTGGTCAACAGTAGTGTACTATATAGGGAATAGGGCCCTGGTCAACAGTAGTGTTCTATATAGGGAATAGGGTTCTATAGGGGCCTGGTCAACAGTAGTGTACTATATAGGAATAGGGCCCTGGTCAACAGTAGTGTTCTATATAGGGAATAGGGTTCTATAGGGGCCTGGTCAACAGTAGTGTACTATATAGGGAATAGGGCCCTGGTCAACAGTAGTGTTCTATATAGGGAATAGGGTTCTGGTAGGGGCCTGGTCAACAGTAGTGTACTATATAGGGAATAGGGCCCTGGTCAACAGTAGTGTACTATATAGGGGAACAGGTTCTATATAGGGCCCTGGTCAACAGTAGTGTACTATATAGGGAATAGGGCCCTGGTCAACAGTAGTGTTCTATATAGGGAATAGGGTTCTATAGGGGCCTGGTCAACAGTAGTGTACTATATAGGGAATAGGGCCCTGGTCAACAGTAGTGTACTATATAGGGAATAGGGCCCTGGTCAACAGTAGTGTACTATATAGGAATAGGGCCCTGGTCAACAGTAGTGTTCTATATAGGGAATAGGGTTCTATAGGGGCCTGGTCAACAGTAGTGTACTATATAGGGAATAGGGCCCTGGTCAACAGTAGTGTTCTATATAGGAATAGGGTTCTATAGGGCCTGGTCAACAGTAGTGTACTATATAGGGAATAGGGCCCTGGTCAACAGTAGTGTTCTATATAGGGAATAGGGTTCAGTAGTGTACTATATAGGGGCCTGGTCAACAGTAGTGTACTATATAGGGAATAGGGCCCTGGTCAACAGTAGTGTTCTATAGGAATAGGGAATAGGGGCCTGGTCAACAGTAGTGTACTATATAGGGAATAGGGCCTGGTCAACAGTAGTGTACTATATAGGGAATAGGGTTCCCTGGTCAACAGTAGTGTACTATATAGGGAATAGGGCCCTGGTCAACAGTAGTGTTCTATATAGGGAATAGGGTTCTATAGGGGCCTGGTCAACAGTAGTGTACTATATAGGGAATAGGGCCCTGGTCAACAGTAGTGTTCTATATAGGGAATAGGGTTCTATAGGGGCCTGGTCAACAGTAGTGTACTATATAGGAATAGGGCCCTGGTCAACAGTAGTGTTCTATATAGGGAATAGGGTTCTATAGGGGCCTGGTCAACAGTAGTGTACTATATAGGGAATAGGGCCCTGGTCAACAGTAGTGTACTATATAGGGAATAGGGCCCTGGTCAACAGTAGTGTTCTATATAGGGAATAGGGGCCTGGTCAACAGTAGTGTACTATATAGGGAATAGGGCCCTGGTCAACAGTAGTGTACTATATAGGAATAGGGCCCTGGTCACACAGTAGTGCCCTGGTCTATATAGGGAATAGGGCCCTGGTCAACAGTAGTGTTCTATATAGGGAATAGGGTTCTATAGGGGCCTGGTCAACAGTAGTGTACTATATAGGGAATAGGGCCCTGGTCTACAGTAGTGTTCTATATAGGGAATAGGGTTCTATAGGGGCCTGGTCAACAGTAGTGTACTATATAGGGAATAGGGCTCTGGTCAACAGTAGTGTTCTATATAGGGAATAGGGTTCTATAGGGGCCTGGTCAACAGTAGTGTACTATATAGGGAATAGGGCCCTGGTCAACAGTAGTGTACTATATAGGGAATAGGGCTCTGGTTAACAGTAGTGTACTATATAGGGAATAGGGCTCTGGTTAACAGTAGTGTTCTATATAGGGAATAGGGCTCTGGTCAACAGTAGTGTACTATATAGGGAATAGGGCTCTGGTTAACAGTAGTGTACTATATAGGGAATAGGGTTCCCTGGTCAACAGTAGTGTACTATATAGGGAATCAACAGGGTCTATATAGGAATAGGGGCCTGGTCAACAGTAGTGTACTATATAGGAATAGGGCCCTGGTCAACAGTAGTGTTCTATATAGGGAATAGGGTTCTATAGGGCCTGGTCAACAGTAGTGTACTATATAGGGAATAGGGCCCTGGTCAACAGTAGTGTACTATATAGGAATAGGGCCTGGTCTAATAGGGAATAGTGTCAACTATATAGGGAATAGGGCCTGGTCAACAGTAGTGTACTATATAGGGGAATAGGGCCCTGGTCAACAGTAGTGTACTATATAGGGAATAGGGCCCTGGTCAACAGTAGTGTACTATATAGGGAATAGGGCCCTGGTCAACAGTAGTGTTCTATATAGGGAATAGGGTTCTATAGGGCCTGGTCAACAGTAGTGTACTATATAGGGAATAGGGCCCTGGTCAACAGTAGTGTTCTATATAGGGGGAATAGGGCCTGGTCAACAGTAGTGTACTATATAGGGAATAGGGCCCTGGTCAACAGTAGTGTACTATATAGGGAATAGGGCCCTGGTCAACAGTAGTGTACTATATAGGGAATAGGGCCCTGGTCAACAGTAGTGTACTATATAGGGAATAGGGCCTGGTCAACAGTAGTGTTCTATATAGGAATAGGGCCTGGTCAACAGTAGTGTACTATATAGGGAATAGGGCCCTGGTCAACAGTAGTGTACTATATAGGAAATAGGGCCTGGTCAACAGTAGTGTACTATATAGGAATAGGGCCCTGGTCAACAGTAGTGTACTATATAGGAATAGGGCCCTGGTCAACAGTAGTGTACTATATAGGGAATAGGGCCCTGGTCAACAGTAGTGTTCTATATAGGGAATAGGGCCCTGGTCAACAGTAGTGTACTATATAGGAATAGGGCCCTGGTCAACAGTAGTGTACTATATAGGGAATAGGGCCCTGGTCAACAGTAGTGTACTATATAGGGAATAGGGCCCTGGTCAACAGTAGTGTACTATAGGGAATAGGGAATAGGGCCCTGGTCAACAGTAGTGTACTATATAGGAATAGGGCCCTGGTCAACAGTAGTGTACTATATAGGGAATAGGGCCCTGGTCAACAGTAGTGTACTATATAGGGAATAGGGCCCTGGTCAACAGTAGTGTTCTATATAGGGAATAGGGAATAGGGCCCTGGTCAACAGTAGTGTACTATATAGGGAATAGGGCCTGGTCAACAGTAGTGTACTATATAGGAATAGGTCTATAGGGGCCTGGTCAACAGTAGTGTACTATATAGGGAATAGGGCCCTGGTCAACAGTAGTGTACTATATAGGGAATAGGGCCCTGGTCAACAGTAGTGTACTATATAGGGAATAGGGAATAGGGCCCTGGTCAACAGTAGTGTACTATATAGGGAATAGGGCCCTGGTCAACAGTAGTGTACTATATAGGGAATAGGGAATAGGGCCTGGTCAACAGTAGTGTACTATATAGGAATAGGGCCCTGGTCAACAGTAGTGTACTATATAGGGAATAGGGCCCTGGTCAACAGTAGTGTACTATATAGGGAATAGGGCCCTGGTCAACAGTAGTGTACTATATAGGGAATAGGGGCTCTATAGGGCCCTGGTCAACAGTAGTGTACTATATAGGAATAGGGCCTGGTCAACAGTAGTGTACTATATAGGAATAGGGCTCTGGTCAACAGTAGTGTACTATATAGGGAATAGGGCCCTGGTCAACAGTAGTGTACTATATAGGGAATAGGGCCCTGGTCAACAGTAGTGTACTATATAGGAATAGGGCCCTGGTCAACAGTAGTGTACTATATAGGGAATAGGGCCTGGTCAACAGTAGTGTACTATATAGGAATAGGGCCCTGGTCAACAGTAGTGTACTATATAGGGAATAGGGCCTGGTCAACAGTAGTGTACTATATAGGGAATAGGGCCCTGGTCAACAGTAGTGAATAGGGAATAGGGCCCTGGTCAACAGTAGTGTACTATATAGGGAATAGGGCCCTGGTCAACAGTAGTGTACTATATAGGGAATAGGGCTCTGGTCAACAGTAGTGTACTATATAGGGAATAGGGCCCTGGTCAACAGTAGTGTACTATATAGGGAATAGGGCCCTGGTCAACAGTAGTGTACTATATAGGAATAGGGCCCTGGTCAACAGTAGTGTACTATATAGGGAATAGGGCCCTGGTCAACAGTAGTGTACTATATAGGAATAGGGCCCTGGTCAACAGTAGTGTACTATATAGGAATAGGGCCTGGTCAACAGTAGTGTACTATATAGGAATAGGGCCCTGGTCAACAGTAGTGTTCTATATAGGGAATAGGGAATAGGGCCTGGTCAACAGTAGTGTACTATATAGGAATAGGGCCTGGTCAACAGTAGTGTCTATATAGGGAATAGGGCCCTGGTCAACAGTAGTGTACTATATAGGGAATAGGGCCCTGGTCAACAGTAGTGTACTATATAGGGAATAGGGCCCTGGTCAACAGTAGTGTTCTATATAGGGAATAGGGCCCTGGTCAACAGTAGTGTACTATATAGGGAATAGGGCCCTGGTCAACAGTAGTGTTCTATATAGGGAATAGGGTTCTATAGGGGCCTGGTCAACAGTAGTGTACTATATAGGGAATAGGGCCCTGGTCAACAGTAGTGTTCTATATAGGGAATAGGGTTCTAGGGAATAGGGCCTGGTCAACAGTAGTGTACTATATAGGGAATAGGGCCCTGGTCAACAGTAGTGTACTATATAGGGAATAGGGCCCTGGTCAACAGTAGTGTACTATATAGGGAATAGGGCCCTGGTCAACAGTAGTGTTCTATATAGGGAATAGGGCCCTGGTCAACAGTAGTGTACTATATAGGGAATAGGGCCCTGGTCAACAGTAGTGCACTATATAGGGAATAGGGCCCTGGTCAACAGTAGTGTACTATGTAGGGAATAGGGCTCTGGTCAACAGTAGTGTACTATATAGGGAATAGGGCCCTGGTCGACAGTAGTGTACTATATAGGGAACAGGGTTCTATAGGGGCCTGGTCAACAGTAGTGTACTATATAGGGAATAGGGCCCTGGTCTACAGTAGTTTTCTATATAGGGAATAGGGCCCTGGTCAACAGTAGTGTACTATATAGGGAATAGGGCCCTGGTCAACAGTAGTGTACTATATAGGGAATAGGGCCCTGGTCAACAGTAGTGTACTATATAGGGAATAGGGCCCTGGTCAACAGTAGTGTACTATATAGGGAATAGGGCCCTGGTCAACAGTAGTGTACTATAGGGAATAGGAATAGGGGCCTGGTCAACAGTAGTGTACTATATAGGGAATAGGGCCCTGGTCAACAGTAGTGTACTATATAGGGAATAGGGCCCTGGTCAACAGTAGTGTACTATATAGGGAATAGGGCCTGGTCAACAGTAGTGTACTATATAGGGAATAGGGCCCTGGTCAACAGTAGTGTACTATATAGGGGAATAGGGCCCTGGTCAACAGTAGTGTACTATATAGGGAATAGGGCCCTGGTCAACAGTAGTGTACTATATAGGAATAGGGCCCTGGTCAACAGTAGTAGGAATAGGGCCCTGGTCAACAGTAGTGTACTATATAGGGAATAGGGCCTGGTCAACAGTAGTGTACTATATAGGGAATAGGGCCCTGGTCAACAGTAGTGTTCTATATAGGGAATAGGGCCCTGGTCAACAGTAGTGTACTATATAGGAATAGGGCCTGGTCAACAGTAGTGTACTATATAGGGAATAGGGCCCTGGTCAACAGTAGTGTACTATATAGGGAATAGGGCCCTGGTCAACAGTAGTGTACTATATAGGGAATAGGGCCCTGGTCAACAGTAGTGTTCTATATATAGGGAATAGGGCCTGGTCAACAGTAGTGTACTATATAGGGAATAGGGCCCTGGTCAACAGTAGTGTACTATATAGGGAATAGGGCTCTGGTCAACAGTAGTGTACTATATAGGGAATAGGGCCTGGTCAACAGTAGTGTACTATATAGGAATAGGGCCCTGGTCAACAGTAGTGTACTATATAGGGAATAGGGCCTGGTCAACAGTAGTGTACTATATAGGGAATAGGGAATAGGGGCCTGGTCAACAGTAGTGTACTATATAGGAATAGGGCCCTGGTCAACAGTAGTGTACTATATAGGGAATAGGGCCCTGGTCAACAGTAGTGTACTATATAGGGAATAGGGCCCTGGTCAACAGTAGTGTACTATATAGGGAATAGGCCCTGGTCAACAGTAGTGTACTATATAGGGAATAGGGCCTGGTCAACAGTAGTGTACTATATAGGAATAGGGCCCTGGTCAACAGTAGTGTACTATATAGGGAATAGGGCCCTGGTCAACAGTAGTGTACTATATAGGGAATAGGGCCCTGGTCAACAGTAGTGTACTATATAGGAATAGGGCCCTGGTCAACAGTAGTGTACTATATAGGGAATAGGGCCCTGGTCAACAGTAGTGTACTATATAGGGAATAGGGCCTGGTCAACAGTAGTGTACTATATAGGGAATAGGGCCCTGGTCAACAGTAGTGTACTATATAGGGAATAGGGCCTGGTCAACAGTAGTGTACTATATAGGGAATAGGGCCCTGGTCAACAGTAGTGTACTATATAGGGAATAGGGCCCTGGTCAACAGTAGTGTACTATATAGGGAATAGGGCCCTGGTCAACAGTAGTGTACTATATAGGGAATAGGGCCCTGGTCAACAGTAGTGTACTATATAGGAATAGGGCCCTGGTCAACAGTAGTGTACTATATAGGGAATAGGGCCCTGGTCAACAGTAGTGTACTATATAGGGAATAGGGCCTGGTCAACAGTAGTGTACTATATAGGGAATAGGGCCCTGGTCAACAGTAGTGTACTATATAGGGAATAGGGCCCTGGTCAACAGTAGTGTACTATATAGGGAATAGGGCCCTGGTCAACAGTAGTGTACTATATAGGAATAGGGCCTGGTCAACAGTAGTGTACTATATAGGGAATAGGGCCCTGGTCAACAGTAGTGTACTATATAGGGAATAGGGCTCTGGTCAACAGTAGTGTACTATATAGGGAATAGGGCCCTGGTCAACAGTAGTGTACTATATAGGGAATAGGGCCCTGGTCAACAGTAGTGTACTATATAGGGAATAGGGCCCTGGTCAACAGTAGTGTACTATATAGGGAATAGGGCCCTGGTCAACAGTAGTGTACTATATAGGGAATAGGGCCCTGGTCAACAGTAGTGTACTATATAGGGAATAGGGCCCTGGTCAACAGTAGTGTACTATATAGGGAATAGGGCCCTGGTCAACAGTAGTGTACTATATAGGGAATAGGGCCCTGGTCAACAGTAGTGTACTATATAGGGAATAGGGCCCTGGTCAACAGTAGTGTTCTATATAGGGAATAGGGCCCTGGTCAACAGTAGTGTACTATATAGGGAATAGGGCCCTGGTCAACAGTAGTGTACTATATAGGGAATAGGGCCCTGGTCAACAGTAGTGTTCTATATAGGAATAGGGCCCTGGTCAACAGTAGTGTACTATATAGGAATAGGGCCCTGGTCAACAGTAGTGTACTATATAGGGAATAGGGCCTGGTCAACAGTAGTGTACTATATAGGGAATAGGGCCCTGGTCAACAGTAGTGTACTATATAGGGAATAGGGCCCTGGTCAACAGTAGTGTACTATATAGGGAATAGGGCCCTGGTCAACAGTAGTGTACTATATAGGGAATAGGGCCCTGGTCAACAGTAGTGTACTATATAGGGAATAGGGCCCTGGTCAACAGTAGTGTACTATATAGGGAATAGGGCCCTGGTCAACAGTAGTGTTACTATATAGGGAATAGGGCCCTGGTCAACAGTAGTGTACTATATAGGGAATAGGGCCCTGGTCAACAGTAGTGTACTATATAGGGAATAGGGCCTGGTCAACAGTAGTGTACTATATAGGAATAGGGCCCTGGTCAACAGTAGTGTTCTATATAGGGAATAGGGTTCTATATATAGGGGGCCTGGTCAACAGTAGTGTACTATATAGGGAATAGGGCCCTGGTCAACAGTAGTGTTCTATATAGGGAATAGGGCCCTGGTCAACAGTAGTGTACTATATAGGAATAGGGCCTGGTCAACAGTAGTGTACTATATAGGGAATAGGGCCCTGGTCAACAGTAGTGTACTATATAGGGAATAGGGCCCTGGTCAACAGTAGTGTACTATATAGGGAATAGGGCCCTGGTCAACAGTAGTGTACTATATAGGAATAGGGCTCTGGTCAACAGTAGTGTACTATATAGGGAATAGGGCCCTGGTCAACAGTAGTGTACTATATAGGAATAGGGCTCTGGTCAACAGTAGTGTACTATATAGGGAATAGGGCCCTGGTCAACAGTAGTGTACTATATAGGAATAGGGCCTGGTCAACAGTAGTGTACTATATAGGAATAGGGCCCTGGTCAACAGTAGTGTACTATATAGGAATAGGGCCCTGGTCAACAGTAGTGTACTATATAGGGAATAGGGGCCTGGTCAACAGTAGTGTACTATATAGGGAATAGGGTTCTATAGGGGCCTGGTCAACAGTAGTGTACTATATAGGGAATAGGGCCCTGGTCAACAGTAGTGTACTATATAGGGAATAGGGTCTGGTCAACAGTAGTGTACTATATAGGGAATAGGGCCCTGGTCAACAGTAGTGTACTATATAGGAATAGGGTCCTGGTCAACAGAATAGTGTACTATATAGGGAATAGGGCTCTGGTCAACAGTAGTGTACTATATAGGGAATAGGGCTCTGGTCAACAGTAGTGTACTATATAGGGAATAGGGCTCTGGTTAACAGTAGTGTACTATATAGGGAATAGGGCCCTGGTCAACAGTAGTGTTCTTTATAGGGAATAGGGCCCTGGTTAACAGTAGTGTACTATATAGGGAATAGGGCCCTGGTCAACAGTAGTGTACTATATAGGGAACAGGGTTCTGGTCAACAGTAGTGTACTATATAGGGAATAGACCCTGGTTAACAGTAGTGTACTATATAGGGAATAGGGCCCTGGTCAACAGTAGTGTACTATATAGGGAATAGGGCCCTGGTTAACAGTAGTGTACTATATAGGGAATAGGGCCCTGGTCAACAGTAGTGTACTATATAGGGAATAGGGCCCTGGTCAACAGTAGTGTACTATATAGGGAATAGGGCCCTGGTCAACAGTAGTGTTCTATATAGGAATAGGGCCCTGGTCAACAGTAGTGTACTATATAGGGAATAGGGCCCTGGTCAACAGTAGTGTACTATATAGGGAATAGGGCCCTGGTCAACAGTAGTGTACTATATAGGGAATAGGGCCTGGTCAACAGTAGTGTACTATATAGGAATAGGGCCCTGGTCAACAGTAGTGTACTATATAGGGAATAGGGCCCTGGTCAACAGTAGTGTACTATATAGGGAATAGGGCCCTGGTCAACAGTAGTGTACTATATAGGGAATAGGGCCCTGGTCAACAGTAGTGTACTATATAGGAATAGGGCCCTGGTCAACAGTAGTGTACTATATAGGGAATAGGGCCCTGGTCAACAGTAGTGTACTATATAGGAATAGGGCCCTGGTCAACAGTAGTGTACTATATAGGGAATAGGGCCCTGGTCAACAGTAGTGTACTATATAGGGAATAGGGCCCTGGTCAACAGTAGTGTACTATATAGGGAATAGGGCCTGGTCAACAGTAGTGTACTATATAGGGAATAGGGCCCTGGTCAACAGTAGTGTACTATATAGGGAATAGGGCCCTGGTCAACAGTAGTGTACTATATAGGGAATAGGGCCCTGGTCAACAGTAGTGTACTATATAGGGAATAGGGCCCTGGTCAACAGTAGTGTACTATATAGGGAATAGGGCCTGGTCAACAGTAGTGTACTATATAGGGAATAGGGCCCTGGTCAACAGTAGTGTACTATATAGGGAATCAACAGGGCTATATAGGGAATGGTCAACAGTAGTGTACTATATAGGGAATAGGGCCTGGTCAACAGTAGTGTACTATATAGGGAATAGGGCCCTGGTCAACAGTAGTGTACTATATAGGGAATAGGGCCCTGGTCAACAGTAGTGTACTATATAGGAATAGGGCTCTGGTCAACAGTAGTGTACTATATAGGGAATAGGGCCCTGGTCAACAGTAGTGTACTATATAGGGAATAGGGCCCTGGTCAACAGTAGTGTACTATATAGGGAATAGGGCCCTGGTCAACAGTAGTGTACTATATAGGGAATAGGGCCTGGTCAACAGTAGTGTACTATATAGGGAATAGGGCCCTGGTCAACAGTAGTGTACTATATAGGGAATAGGGCCCTGGTCAACAGTAGTGTACTATATAGGGAATAGGGCCCTGGTCAACAGTAGTGTACTATATAGGGAATAGGGCCCTGGTCAACAGTAGTGTACTATATAGGGAATAGGGCCCTGGTCAACAGTAGTGTACTATATAGGGAATAGGTTCCTGGTCAACAGTAGTGTACTATATAGGGAATAGGGCCTGGTCAACAGTAGTGTACTATATAGGGAATAGGGCCTGGTCAACAGTAGTGTACTATATAGGGAATAGGGCCCTGGTCAACAGTAGTGTACTATATAGGGGAATAGGGCCCTGGTCAACAGTAGTGTACTATATAGGGAATAGGGCCCTGGTCAACAGTA
The DNA here is from genome assembly GCF_018296145.1 of Oncorhynchus tshawytscha. Lineage (NCBI taxonomy): Eukaryota > Metazoa > Chordata > Actinopteri > Salmoniformes > Salmonidae > Oncorhynchus > Oncorhynchus tshawytscha. Next base: position 2,961,791 of record NC_056436.1, on the reverse strand, counting down.
GTGTACTATATAGGGAATAGGGCCCTGGTCAACAGTAGTGTACTATATAGGGAATAGGGCCCTGGTCAACAGTAGTGTACTATATAGGGAATAGGGCCCTGGTCAACAGTAGTGTACTATATAGGGAATAGGGCCCTGGTCAACAGTAGTGTACTATATAGGGAATAGGGCCCTGGTCAACAGTAGTGTACTATATAGGGAATAGGGCCCTGGTCAACAGTAGTGTACTATATAGGGAATAGGGCCCTGGTCAACAGTAGTGTACTATATAGGGAATAGGGCCTATCAACATAGTGTACTATATAGGGAATAGGGCCCTGGTCAACAGTAGTGTACTATATAGGGAATAGGGCCCTGGTCAACAGTAGTGTACTATATAGGAATAGGGCCCTGGTCAACAGTAGTGTACTATATAGGGAATAGGGCCCTGGTCAACAGTAGTGTACTATATAGGGAATAGGGCCCTGGTCAACAGTAGTGTACTATATAGGGAATAGGGCCCTGGTCAACAGTAGTGTACTATATAGGAATAGGGCCCTGGTCAACAGTAGTGTACTATATAGGGAATAACTGGTCAGTAGTGTACTATATAGGGAATAGGGCCCTGGTCAACAGTAGTGTACTATATAGGAATAGGGCCCTGGTCAACAGTAGTGTACTATATAGGGAATAGGGCCCTGGTCAACAGTAGTGTTCTATATAGGGAATAGGGCCCTGGTCAACAGTAGTGTACTATATAGGGAATAGGGCCCTGGTCAACAGTAGTGTACTATATAGGGAATAGGGCCCTGGTCAACAGTAGTGTTCTATATAGGGAATAGGGCCTGGTCAACAGTAGTGTACTATATAGGGAATAGGGCCCTGGTCAACAGTAGTGTACTATATAGGGAATAGGGCTCTGGTCAACAGTAGTGTACTATATAGGAATAGGGCCCTGGTCAACAGTAGTGTACTATATAGGGAATAGGGCCCTGGTCAACAGTAGTGTACTATATAGGGAATAGGGCTCTGGTCAACAGTAGTGTACTATATAGGGAATAGGGCCCTGGTCAACAGTAGTGTACTATATAGGGAATAGGGCCCTGGTCAACAGTAGTGTACTATATAGGAATAGGGCCCTGGTCAACAGTAGTGTACTATATAGGGAATAGGGCCTGGTCAACAGTAGTGTACTATATAGGGAATAGGGCCCTGGTCAACAGTAGTGTACTATATAGGGAATAGGGCTCTGGTCAACAGTAGTGTACTATATAGGGAATAGGGCCCTGGTCAACAGTAGTGTACTATATAGGGAATAGGGCTCTGGTCAACAGTAGTGTCTATATAGGGAATAGGGCCTGGTCAACAGTAGTGTACTATATAGGGAATAGGGCCCTGGTCAACAGTAGTGTTATATAGGGAATAGGGCCCTGGTCAACAGTAGTGTACTATATAGGGAATAGGGCCCTGGTCAACAGTAGTGTACTATATAGGGAATAGGGCCCTGGTCAACAGTAGTGTACTATATAGGGAATAGGGCCCTGGTCAACAGTAGTGTACTATATAGGGAATAGGGCCCTGGTCAACAGTAGTGTACTATATAGGGAATAGGGCCCTGGTCAACAGTAGTGTACTATATAGGGAATAGGGCCCTGGTCAACAGTAGTGTACTATATAGGGAATAGGGCCCTGGTCAACAGTAGTGTACTATATAGGAATAGGGCCCTGGTCAACAGTAGTGTACTATATAGGGAATAGGGCCCTGGTCAACAGTAGTGTACTATATAGGGAATAGGGCCCTGGTCAACAGTAGTGTACTATATAGGGAATAGGGCCCTGGTCAACAGTAGTGTACTATATAGGGAATAGGGCCCTGGTCAACAGTAGTGTACTATATAGGAATAGGGCCCTGGTCAACAGTAGTGTACTATATAGGGAATAGGGCCCTGGTCAACAGTAGTGTACTATATAGGAATAGGGCTCTGGTCAACAGTAGTGTACTATATAGGAATAGGGCCCTGGTCAACAGTAGTGTACTATATAGGGAATAGGGCCCTGGTCAACAGTAGTGTACTATATAGGGAATAGGGCCCTGGTCAACAGTAGTGTACTACAGTAGTGTACTATATAGGGAATAGGGCCCTGGTCAACAGTAGTGTACTATATAGGAATAGGGCCCTGGTCAACAGTAGTGTACTATATAGGAATAGGGCCCTGGTCAACAGTAGTGTACTATATAGGGAATAGGGCCCTGGTCAACAGTAGTGTACTATATAGGAATAGGGCCCTGGTCAACAGTAGTGTACTATATAGGGAATAGGGCCCTGGTCAACAGTAGTGTACTATATAGGGAATAGGGCCCTGGTCAACAGTAGTGTACTATATAGGGAATAGGGTTTTATAGGGTCAACAGTAGTGTACTATATAGGGAATAGGGCCCTGGTCAACAGTAGTGTTCTATATAGGGAATAGGGCCCTGGTCAACAGTAGTGTACTATATAGGAATAGGGCCCTGGTCAACAGTAGTGTACTATATAGGGAATAGGGCCCTGGTCAACAGTAGTGTACTATATAGGGAATAGGGCTCTGGTCAACAGTAGTGTACTATATAGGGAATAGGGCCCTGGTCAACAATAGTGTACTATATAGGGAATAGGGCTCTGGTCAACAGTAGTGTACTATATAGGGAATAGGGCCCTGGTCTACAGTAGTGTTCTATATAGGGAATAGGGCCCTGGTCAACAGTAGTGCACTATATAGGGAATAGGGCCCTGGTCAACAGTAGTGTACTATATAGGGAATAGGGCTCTGGTCAACAGTAATGTACTATATAGGGAATAGGGCCCTGGTCGACAGTAGTGTACTATATAGGGAATAGGGGCCTGGTCAACAGTAGTGTACTATATAGGGAATAGGGCCCTGGTCTACAGTAGTGTTCTATATAGGGAATAGGGCCCTGGTCAACAGTAGTGTACTATATAGGGAATAGGGCCCTGGTCAACAGTAGTGTACTATATAGGGAATAGGGCTCTGGTCAACAGTAGTGTACTATATAGGGAATAGGGCTCTGGTCAACAGTAGTGTACTATATAGGGAATAGGGCTCTGGTCAACAGTAGTGTACTATATAGGGAATAGGGCTCTGGTCAACAGTAGTGTACTATATAGGGAATAGGGCCCTGGTCAACAGTAGTGTACTATATAGGGAATAGGGCTCTGGTCAACAGTAGTGTACTATATAGGGAATAGGGCCCTGGTCAACAGTAGTGTACTATATAGGGAATAGGGCCCTGGTCAACAGTAGTGTACTATATAGGGAATAGGGCCCTGGTCAACAGTAGTGTACTATATAGGGAATAGGGCCCTGGTCAACAGTAGTGTACTATATAGGGAATAGGGCCCTGGTCAACAGTAGTGTACTATATAGGGAATAGGGCAACAGTAGTGTCTATATAGGAATACAGTCAGTGTACTATATAGGGAATAGGGCCTGGTCAACAGTAGTGTACTATATAGGGAATAGGGTTCTATAGGGGCCTGGTCAACAGTAGTGTACTATATAGGGAATAGGGCCCTGGTCAACAGTAGTTTTCTATATAGGGAATAGGGCCCTGGTCGACAGTAGTGTACTATATAGGAATAGGGCCCTGGTCAACAGTAGTGTACTATATAGGGAATAGGGCCTGGTCAACAGTAGTGTACTATATAGGGAATAGGGCTCTGGTCAACAGTAGTGTACTATATAGGGAATAGGGCCCTGGTCAACAGTAGTGTACTATAGGGAATAGGGCCCTGGTCAACAGTAGTGTACTATATAGGGAATAGGGCCCTGGTCAACAGTAGTGTACTATATAGGGAATAGGGCCCTGGTCAACAGTAGTGTACTATATAGGAATAGGGCCCTGGTCTACAGTAGTGTTCTATATAGGGAATAGGGCCTGGTCAACAGTAGTGTACTATATAGGGAATAGGGCCCTGGTCAACAGTAGTGTACTATATAGGGAACAGGGTTCTATAGGGGCCTGGTCAAC
>NC_056436.1:2927624-2955124 GCF_018296145.1 Oncorhynchus tshawytscha | reverse complement strand
GAGGCTTGTAGACTGGAGACCAATAGACCAGTAGACCAGTAGGCTAGAGACTAGTAGGCTAGTAGATTAGTAGACTAGAGACTAGTAGCATAGAGACTAGTAGCATAGAGACTAGTAGACTAGTAGACTAGTAGACTAAAGGCTTGTAGACTGGAGACCAATAGACTAGTAGACCAGTAGACTAGTAGACTAGTAGACCAGTAGACTAGAGACTTGTTGACTAGTAGACCAGTAGACTAGAGACTAGAGACTAGTAGGCTAGTAGATTAGTAGACTAGAGACTAGTAGCATAGAGACTAGTAGCATAGAGACTAGTAGACTAGAGACTAGTAGGCTAGAGACTAGTAGACTAGAGACTAGTAGACTAGAGACTAGTAGACTAGAGACTAGTAGACTAGAGACTAGTAGACTAGAGACTAGTAGACTAGAGACTAGTAGGCTAGAGACTAGTAGACTAGAGACTAGTAGACTAGAGACTAGTAGACTAGAGACTAGTAGGCTAGAGACTAGTAGACTAGAGACTAGTAGCATAGAGACTAGTAGACTAGAGACTAGTAGCATAGAGACTAGTAGACTAGAGACTAGTAGACTAGAGACTAGTAGACTAGAGACTAGTAGCATAGAGACTAGTAGACTAGAGACTAGTAGACTAGAGACTAGTAGACATAGAGACTAGTAGACTAGAGACTAGTAGACTAGGCTAGTAGACTAGTAGACCAGTAGATAGAGACTAGTAGGCCTAGTAGACTAAGACTAGACTAGAGACTTGTAGACTGGAGACCAGTATAGAGACTAGTAGACCAGAGACTAGGACTAGAGACTAGTAGGCTAGTAGATTAGTAGACTAGAGACTAGTAGCATAGAGACTAGTAGCATAGAGACTAGTAGACAGAGACTAGAGACTAGAGACTAGTAGACTAGAGACTAGTAGCACTGAGACCAGTAGACTAGTAGACCAGAGACTAGTAGACTAGAGACCAGTAGACTAGAGACTAGAGCAGAGACTAGGCCAGAGACTAGTAGACCAGAGACTACTAGACTAGTAGGCTAGAGACTAGTAGACTAGAGACTAGGCCAGAGACTAGTAGACTAGTAGACTAGTAGACTAGAGACTTGAGACTAGTAGACCAGACTAGAGCTAGAGACTAGAGACTAGTAGACTAGGACTAGTAGACTAGAGACTAGTAGACTAGAGACTAGTAGGCTAGAGACTAGTAGACTAGAGACTAGTAGCATAGAGACTAGTAGACTAGAGACTAGTAGGCTAGAGACTAGTAGACTAGAGACTACTAGACTAGAGACTAGTAGGCTAGAGACTAGTAGCATAGAGACTAGTAGCATAGAGACTAGTAGACTAGAGACTAGTAGACTAGAGACTAGTAGCATAGAGACTAGAGCCAGAGACTAGAGACTAGTAGAGGCTAGAGACTAGTAGACTAGAGACTAGTAGACTAGTAGACTAGAGACTAGAGGCTAGTAGACCAGACTAGACTAGTAGACTAGAGACTAGTAGACTAGAGACTAGTAGACTAGAGACTAGTAGGCTAGAGACTAGTAGACTAGAGACTAGTAGACTAGAGACTAGTAGATAGAGACCAGCATAGACTAGTAGACTAGAGACTTGTTGACTAGTAGACCAGAGACTAGAGCATAGAGACTAGTAGCATAGAGACTAGTAGACTAGAGACTAGTAGACTAGAGACTAGTAGCATAGAGACTAGTAGCATAGAGACTAGTAGACTAGAGACTAGTAGACTAGAGACTAGTAGACTAGAGACTAGTAGACTAGAGACTAGTAGACTAGAGACTAGTAGACTAGAGACTAGTAGAGACTAGTAGACTAGTATACTATATTTTTATTTTGTCAGGAGTCGTACTGAGACCTTGGGCTCTTATATAGTGCCTTCGGAAAGTTTTCAGACCCCTTGACTTTTCTATTTTTTTGTTATGTTACAGCCTTACTGTTAAATTGACCCCCCCCTACCCCTCCACTCATCAATCTACACACAATACCACATAATGACAAAGCAAAAACAGGTTTTTAGAAATGTTTACTAATTTATAAAAATTTAAAAACTGAAATATCACATTTACATAAGTATTCAGACCCTTTATTCAGTACTTTGTTGAACCACCTTTGACAGCGATTACAGACTCAAGTATTCTTGGGTATGACACTACAAGCGTGGCACACCTGTATTTGGGGAGTTTCTCCCATTCTTCTCTGCAGATCCTCTCAAGCTCTGTCAGGTTGGATGGGGAGTGTTGCTGCACAGCTATTTTCAGGTCTCTCCAGAGATGTTAGATCTGCTGCTGAAAAACATCCCCACAGCATGATGCTGCCACCACCATGCTTCACTGTAGGGATGGTGCCAGGTGTCCTCCAGACATGACACTTGGCATTCAAACCAGAGTTAAATCTTGGTTTAATCAGAGCAGAGGATCTTGTTTCTCATGGTCTGAGAGTCCTTTAGGTGCCTTTTAGAGAACTCCAAGCAGGATGTCATGTGCCTTTTACTGAGTGGCTTCCGTCTGGCCACTCTACCAGAGGCCTGATTGGTGGAGTGCTGCAGAGATGGTTGTCCTTCTGGAAGGTTCTCCCATCTTCCATTTTAGAATGATGGAGGCCACTGTGTTCTTGGGGACCTTCAATGCTGCATAAATGTTTTGGTACCCTTCCCCAGATCTGTGCCTCGACACAATCCTGTCTTGGACAATTCCTTTGACTTCATGGCTTGGTTTTTCTCTGACATTCACAGTCAACTGTGGGACCTTATATAGACAGGGGTGTGCCTTTCCAAATCATGTCCCATCAATTGAATTTACCACAGGTGGACTCCGATCAAGTTGTAGAAACATCTCAAGGATGATCAATGGAAACAGGATGTACCTGAGCTCAATTTTGAGTCTCATATCAAAGGGTCTGAATACTTATGTAAATAAGGTATTTCTGTTTTGTTTTTTTAATAAACATTTTAAAATATCTAAAAACCTGTTTTCGCTTTATGAATAGAATAGAACAAAATGTGGAAAAGGTCAAAGGGTCTGAATACTTTTCCGAAGGCACCGTATAGGTGAGCCCTGAACTACTGCAATTACAGAAACAAACAAATCAAATCAAAAATGCAATCAGAATGAAAACAAGAACATATTCATCATATTCGTCCTCCCTCCTGCTCCTCCTCTTCACCAACCCCCCCCTCTGCTCCTCCTCTTCACCACCCCCCCTCTGCTCCTCCTCTTCACCAACCCCCCTCTGCTCCTCCTCTTCACCAACCCCCTGCTCTTCCTCTTCACCAAACCCCCCTCCTCCTCCTCTTCACCAAAACATCTCCTCCCTCCTGCTCCTCCTCTTCACCAAACCCCCCTCTGCTCCTTCTCTTCACCAAACCCCCCTGCTCTTCCTCTTCACCAAACCCCCCTCCTGCTTCCCAACCCCCCTCTGCTCCTCCAACCCCCCCCACCTCTGCTCCTCCTCTTCACCAACCCCCCTCTGCTCCTCCTCTTCACCAACCCCCCTCTGCTCCTCCTCTTCACCAAACCCCCCTATTCTTCTTCGTTCCCTCTTTTGAAATGGTTTTTATTCTGTCCAGGTTTCCTTCTTCTCACTCTGTCATTTAGGTTAGTATTGTGGGGTAACTACAACGTTGTTGATCCATCCTCAGTTTTCTCCAATCACAACCATTAAACTCTGTAACTGTTTTAAAGTCACCATTGGCCTCCATGGTAAATTCTCTGACAGGTTTCCTTCCTCTCCGGCAACTGAGTTGGGAAGGACGCCTGTATCTTTGTAGTGACTGGGTGTTTTCATACACCATCCAAAGTGTAATTAATAACTTCACCATGCTCAAAGGGATATTCAATGTCTGCTTTTTACCCAGCTACCAATAGGTGCCCTTCTTTGTGAGGCCTTGGAAAACCTCCCTGGTCTTTGTGGTTGAATCTGTGTTTGAAATTCACTGCTCGACTGAGGGACCTTACAGATAATTGTGTGTGTCGGGGGTACAGAGATGAGGTAGTCATTCAAAAAATCCTGTTAATAAACAGAGTGAGTCCATGCAACTTATTATGTGACTTGTTAAGCACATGAACTTAATTAGGCTTGTCATAACAAACATTTCCATTGACATGTTATGTAATAAACAATAAACAGTGTGTGTCTGTGTAGAAACATTCCTTATGTTCACCTCTGTTCCACGGTAGAACACTGACTGACTGACACTTCCCATCACCACCTCCAGAATGATGTCACCGATGAACTCTAACCTTTTAACTTCTGTGACCTCTAACCTCTCACCTTTACACCCCGCCCCCTCCCACCCTCACCCACTCCCTATGACCACACAGCAGCGAGGACCCAAGCCCAAAAAGGTGGTGCACGCTTCTCGAACCTCCTCGGTAACAGCCGGTCGTCATAATAATAATGTGGTAACCGTGGTAACCGTAACCGTGGCTCTGAATGGCCTAGCTGCATGGCAACAAGGCGTCAACTCCATTTCCCCATAACCTCTAGCTCTCCCAGACCGTCTCCCATCCCATCGTTGTTCTCCCTGTCTGTCTTTGTGTACATGCATGTTTCTGTGAGTGACGGCTCATCCCTGTGAGTGACGGCTCATCCCTGTGAGTGACGGCTCATCCCTGTGAGTGACGGCTCATCCCTGTGATTGACGGCTCATCCCTCTGAGTGACGGCTCATCCCTGTGAGTGACGGCTCATCCCTGTGAGTGACGGCTCATATCCCTCTTCCCTGTCCCTCTCCGCCCTCCTCAGTGATCATTGGTTCATACGTGGTCAGCTGTCATGTCGGGACTTGATGCTGTTTACCCAGTAGCATGTTAACTGGGTCTGTTTACCCAGTAGCATGTTAACTGGGTCTGTTTACCCAGTAGCATGTTAACTAAAGATGTTTACCCAGTAGCATGTTAAGTAAAGATGTTTACCCAGTAGCATGTTAACTGGGTCTGTTTACCCAGTAGCATGTTAACTGGGTCTGTTTACCCAGTAGCATGTTAACTGAGGCTGTTTACCCAGTAGCATGTTAACTGGGTCTGTTTACCCAGTAGCATGTTAACTGGGTCTGTTTACCCAGTAGCATGTTAACTGGGTCTGTTTACCCAGTAGCATGTTAACTGGGTCTGTTTACCCAGTAGCATGTTAACTAAAGATGTTTACCCAGTAGCATGTTAACTGGGTCTGTTTACCCAGTAGCATGTTAACTGGGTCTGTTTACCCAGTAGCATGTTAACTGGGTCTGTTTACCCAGTAGCATGTTAACTAAAGATGTTTACCCAGTAGCATGTTAACTAAAGATGTTTACCCAGTAGCATGTTAACTGGGTCTGTTTACCCAGTAGCATGTTAACTGGGTCTGTTTACCCAGTAGCATGTTAACTGGGTCTGTTTACCCAGTAGCATGTTAACTGGGTCTGTTTACCAGTAGCATGTTAACTAAAGCTGTTTACCCAGTAGCATGTTAACTGGGTCTGTACTGTGCTACTCAGTGATGTACTGCTGTCTACACACACACACACACACACACACACACACACGCACACGCGCAGTACGCTTCTGTTGGCTGTCATGATAAATGTCAGGTAGTGAGAGGGTGCAGTGTTGTAGCTGAGATGACCTCTATCTAGACCAGGGGAGCAGGCAAAGGCTGGTCAGTAGTGCACTATATAGGGAACAAGGTGACATTCTGGGCACACGCAGAGACTCCGGTCAGAGAGGAGAGGCCAGCTCAGAGACTCCAGTCAGAGAGGAGAGGCCAGCTCAGCGAGAGAGGGAGAGAGAAGAGGTCATTTCAGAGAGAGAGAGAGAGAGAGGAGAGGAGAGGCAAGCTCAGAGAGAGGAGAGGCCAGCTCAGCTCAGAGAGAGGAGAGGCCAGCTCAGAGAGAGAGGGAGAGGCCAGCTCAGAGAGACAGAGAGAGGAGAGGCCAGCTCAGAGAGACAGAGAGAGGAGAGGCCAGCTCAGAGAGAGAGAGAGAGGGAGAGGCCAACTCAGAAAGAAATAGAGAGAGGAGATGCCAGCTCAGCTCAGAGAGAAGAGAGGCCAGCTCAGCTCAGAGAGAGGAGATGCCAGCTCAGCTCAGAGAGAAAAGAGGCAAGCTCAGAGAGAGGAGAGGCCAGCTCAGAGAGAGAGAGGAGATGCCAGCTCAGCTCAGAGAGAAGAGAGGACAGCTCAGAGAGGAGGCCAGCTCAGCTCAGAGAGAAGAGAGGCCAGCTCAGCTCAGAGAGAGGAGAGGCCAGCTCAGCTCAGAGAAAGGAGAGGCCAGCTCAGCTCAGAGAGAGGAGAGGCCAGCTCAGCTCAGAGAGAAGAGATGCCAGCTCAGCTCAGAGAGAGGAGAGGCCAGCTCCCTACAGTATGGATTTCCTGCTCTGCTCTTGTGCTCAGCAGCGATGTTATTGGGTGTCCAGATCTGGGTTCAAATACTACTTGAAATCTATCAAATACTTTTAGCTTTTGCTGAAGCCTGGCCGGAGTGCCAGATTTTGCAACTAATTTATTGGTTCCATTGCGCCAGGCAAACTCAATCATGTTCGGGTTAAAGTATTTGAAATGAATTTGAATAATATTTGAACTCTGGTCTGGATGTTTACATATTGCTCTCCCAAACAGCCCTCTAGTCTGGGGCCATCTTAGTACGTTACTGGGAGAGTCTGTAGCCACTAACTGTCTGTCTGAGTCCCTAACCAGCAGGTTTACATGAGACTCTATAGAACACTAGTTGTACCGTTTAGCATCTCCAGAACCGGGACCTAGAATGTTCTATATGGTGATGTGTTCTGAAGCGTAGAGGAAGTACAAGTTGTTGTCACTGTCAGCAGTGTTCTGTCTGCTAAGTGTCACGGGGCTGTCAGGACGGTAATCCTACACCTGTATGGCTCTCTGTGGGGTATCTCTCCATCCTGCCCGGGTCACTGACCTCGGATACAGTGACAGTGATTTCACCCTGCTGCTTTTTTAAAGCAGTAACATGATCCCTTCATCTACCTCTTCTCTCCTCCCTCAGTCTGTCCCCTAATTCATCCCCCTCTCCTTCCTTCTGGCCATCCCTCCATCTACCTCTTCTCTCCTCCCTAATTCATCGCCCTCTCCTCCTTATGGCCATTCCTCCATCTACCTCTTCTCCTCCATGAGAAAGAGACTCTTAGTGTTACATTTTTAACGGGAACAGATTTCCCCCCTGGTAATGGATCTACAGATTACAGTCTGTTCTGGCCCAGTAACCTAGAATAGACACACCCAGACTTCAGTCTGTTCTGGCCCAGTAACCTAGACTAGACACACCCGGACTACAGTCTGTTCTGGCCCAGTAACCTAGAATAGACACACCCAGACTTCAGTCTGTTCTGGCCCAGTAACCTAGACTAGACACACCCGGACTACAGTCTGTTCTGGCCCAGTAACCTAGAATAGACACACCCAGACTTCAGTCTGTTCTGGCCCAGTAACCTAGACTAGACACGCCCAGACTACAGACTGTTCTGGCCCAGTAACCTAGACTAGACACCCAGACTACAGACTGTTCTGGCCCAGTAACCTAGACTAGACACACCCAGACTACAGACTGTTCTGGCCCAGTAACCTAGACTAGACACATCCAGACTTCAGTCTGTTCTGGCCCAGTAACCTAGACTAGACACACCCAGACATCCTGATTCTTTACTATTGGACAGCCTGATTTTATACTATTGGACAGTCTGATTCTATACTATTGGACAGCCTGATTTTATACTATTGGACAGCCTGATTTTATACTATTGGACAGTCTGATTCTATACTATTGGACAGCCTGATTCTATACTATTGGACAGCCTGATTCTATACTATTGGACAGCCTGATTCTATACTATTGGACAGCCTGATTCTATACTATTGGACAGCCTGATTCTATACTATTGGACAGCCTGATTCTATACTATTGGACAGCCTGATTCTATAGTATTGGACAGCCTGATTCTATACTATTGGACAGCCTGATTCTATACTATTGGACAGCCTGATTCTATAGTATTGGACAGCCTGATTCTATACTATTGGACAGCCTGATTCTATACTATTGGACAGCCTGATTCTATACTATTGGACAGCCTGATTCTATACTATTGGACAGCCTGATTCTATACTATTGGACAGCCTGATTCTATACTATTGGACAGCCTGATTCCAAAACATTTGTATTTATTTGATATTAAACTCAGAGTATTTTGGTACAGAGAGTGGGTAATAACTAGTTACTGGTACAGAGAGTGGGTAATAACTAGTTACTGGTACAGAGGGCCGGTAATAACTAGTTACTAGTACAGAGAGTGGGTAATAACTAGTTACTGGTACAGAGGGTCGGTAATAACTAGTTACTGGTACAGTTAGTGGGTAATATCTAGTTACTGGTACAGAGAGTGGGTAATAACTAGTTACTGGTACAGTTAGTGGGTAATATCTAGTTACTAGTACAGAGAGTGGGTAATAACTAGTTACTGGTACAGAGGGTCGGTAATAACTAGTTACTGGTACAGAGAGTGGGTAATAACTAGTTACTGGTACAGTTAGTGGGTAATATCTAGTTACTAGTACAGAGAGTGGGTAATAACTAGTTACTGGTACAGAGGGCCGGTAATAACTAGTTACTGGTACAGAGAGTGGGTAATAACTAGTTACTGGTACAGTTAGTGGGTAATATCTAGTTACTAGTACAGAGAGGGTAATAACTAGTTACTGGTACAGAGGGCCGGTAATAACTAGTTACTGTTACAGAGAGTGGGTAATAACTAGTTACTGGTACATAGGGTGGGTAATAACTAGTTACTGGTACAGAGAGTGGGTAATAACTAGTTACTAGTACAGAGAGTGGGTAATATCTAGTTACTGGTACAGAGGGTCGGTAATAACTAGTTACTGGTACAGAGAGTGGGTAATAACAAGTTACTGGTACAGAGGGTAGGTAATAACTAGTTACTGGTACATAGGGTAGGTAATAACTAGTTACTGGTACATAGGGTTGGTAATAACTAGTTACTGGTACAGAGAGTGGATAATAACTAGTTACTGGTACAGAGGGTAGGTAATAACTAGTTACTGGTACAGAGAGTGGGTGATAACTAGTTACTGGTACAGAGAGTGGGTAATAACTAGTTACTGGTATAGAGAGTGGGTAATATCTAGTTACTGGTACAGAGGGTAGGTAATAACTAGTTACTGGTACAGAGAGTGGGTGATAACTAGTTACTGGTACAGAGAGTGGGTAATAACTAGTTACTGGTATAGAGAGTGGGTAATATCTAGTTACTGGTACAGAGGGTTGGTGATAACTAGTTACTGGTACAGAGGGTCGGTAATAACTAGTTACTAGTACAGAGAGTGGGTAATAACTAGTTACTGGTACAGAGGGTAGGTAAGAAATAGTTACTGGTACAGAGGGTCGCTAATAACTAGTTACTGGTACAGAGAGTGGGTAATAACTAGTTACTGGTACAGAGGGTCGGTAATATCTAGTTACTGGTACAGTTAGTGGTACAGAGGGTCGGTAATATCTAGTTACTGGTACAGTTAGTGGGTAATAACTAGTTACTGGTACAGAGGGTTGGTAATAACTAGTTACTGGTACAGAGGGTCGCTAATAACTAGTTACTGGTACAGAGAGTGGGTAATAACTAGTTACTGGTACAGAGAGTGGATAATAACTAGTTACTGGTACAGAGGGTCGGTAATAACTAGTTACTGGTACAGAGGGTTGGTAATAACTAGTTACTGTTACAGAGAGTGGGTAATAACTAGTTACTGGTACAGAGGGTTGGTAATATCTAGTTACTGGTACAGTTTGTGGGTAATCACACATAATCAGACTGAAGTATCCTAATGAGTTGAGCCACTTAGTTGAGCTGCTGGTACTGAACATTGAGGATGACGAACAGCACGGAGCTCTCACCCGGTACCTGGTACCGGCTGCCTTGCTAGCACACATGGCCACCCTCCTGAAGCATCTTATCAGTCGGCCCCACAAGAACAGCTATTCACTGGCCCTCCTGAAGCATCTTATCAGTCGGCCCAACAAGAACAGCTATTCACTGGCCTTCCTGAAGCATCTTATCAGTCGGCCCCACAAGAACAGCCATTCACTGGCCCTCCTGAAGCATCTTATCAGTCGGCCCAACAAGAACAGCTATTCACTGGCCCTCCTGAAGCATCTTATCAGTCGGCCCAACAAGAACAGCTATTCACTGGCCCTCCTGAAGCATCTTATCAGTCGGCCCCACAAGAACAGCTATTCACTGGCCCTCCTGAAGCATCTTATCAGTCGGCCCAACAAGAACAGCTATTCACTGGCCCTCCTGAAGCATCTTATCAGTCGGCCCCACAAGAACAGCTATTCACTGGCCCTCCTGAAGCATCTTATCAGTCGGCCCAACAAGAACAGCTATTCACTGGCCCTCCTGAAGCATCTTATCAGTCGGCCCCACAAGAACAGCCATTCACTGGCCCTCCTGAAGCATCTTATCAGTCGGCCCAACAAGAACAGCTATTCACTGGCCCTCCTGAAGCATCTTATCAGTCGGCGCAACAAGAACAGCTATTCACTGGCCCTCCTGAAGCATCTTATCAGTCGGCCCAACAAGAACAGCTATTCACTGGCCCTCCTGAAGCATCTTATCAGTCGGCCCCACAAGAACAGCCATTCACTGGCCCTCCTGAAGCATCTTATCAGTCGGCCCAACAAGAACAGCTATTCACTGGCCCTCCTGAAGCATCTTATCAGTCGGCCCAACAAGAACAGCTATTCACTGGCCCTCCTGAAGCATCTTATCAGTCGGCCCAACAAGAACAGCTATTCACTGGCCCTCCTGAAGCATCTTATCAGTCGGCCCAACAAGAACAGCTATTCACTGGCCCTCCTGAAGCATCTTATCAGTCGGCCCCACAAGAACAGCTATTCACTGGCCCTCCTGAAGCATCTTATCAGTCGGCCCAACAAGAACAGCTATTCACTGGCCCTCCTGAAGCATCTTATCAGTCGGCCCCACAAGAACAGCTATTCACTGGCCCTCCTGAAGCATCTTATCAGTCGGCCCAACAAGAACAGCTATTCACTGGCGCCGCTTCAGGCTGAGGAGTAAAGTTCACACATCCCAACATGTGCTACATGTTGCTAAGATACAGGAGCGACTGGCATCACCTTACCCCTCCTCTACCCTCCCTTCAGTACAGAACCTTACCCTTCCTCTACCCTCCCTTCAATACATCACCTTACCCCTCCTCTACCCTCCCTTCAATACATCACCTTACCCCTCCTCTACCCTCCCTTCAATACATCACCTTACCCCTCCTCTACCCTCCCTTCTGTACAGCACCTTACCCCTCCTCTACCCTCCCTCTGCTCATTTTATTTGTCTTTATTTCTCTTTCTTCTCCCTCCCCTCTCCACAACTCTCCTACCTCCCCTCTCCCCCTCTCTCCACATCTCTCCTACCTCCCCGCTCTCCCCCCTCTCCACATCGCTCCTCCCTCCCCTCTCCACATCTCTCCTACCTCCCTCTCTCCCCCTCTCTCCACATCTCTCCTACCTCCCCTCTCTCCCCCTCTCTCCACATCTCTCCTACCTCCCCTCTCTCCCCCTCTCTCCACATCGCTCCTCCCTCCCCTCTCCCATCTCTCCCTACCTCCCCTCTCTCCCTCTCCACATCGCTCCTCCCTCCCCTCTACCTCCAGCTCTCTCCTCCCCCTCTCTCCACCTCCCTTCTCCTGCTCTCCAGCTCTCTCCTCCCTCCCCTCTCTCCACCTCCCTTCTCCTGCTCTTCACCTCTCTCCTCCTTCCCCTCTCACGAACTCACTCCTCCCACTTCTCTGTCCATCTGTCTGGGAGGGGGCAGGTAATGATGTAATGTACGAGCAGGGTAGTGGTTGGCAGATCACCATGAACACAAGAGAAGAGAGAAAGAGAGACACAGAGAGCAGGAGAGAGAGAAAGGGAGGGACAGAGTACAGGAGAGAGCCAGGGGAAGATCGAGAGTGAGTGAGAGGGAAAAGGAGGGACACAGAGCAGGAGAGCGATAGAGCAGGAGAGCGATAGAGCAGGAGAGCGATAGAGCAGGAGAGCGATAGAGCAGGAGAGCGATAGAGCGAGCCAGAGGTTTGCCTTTTTCATCACAGTAGGATGCCAGATCAGAGAGAGAATTAATCAGACAGAGAAGAGGGAAGGTCTGAGGAAGGAAACTATACAATCTGGCAACCCTGCAGAGCAGAGTCGAGCGTTGTGATTATACGACTGGCAACCCAACCCTGTATCACGGATGGAACAGAAAGGACTAAACAGAAAGGTTTATAGAGGGGCTGTCTGCGAGAAACAAAAAGGAGTCTGATCTGCGGCCATTTGCACAGGCTACAGCTTCCTTCCCTGTCTGAGCTGAACTGAGCTGCTACTGCCTGCTGTCTGTTGGCTGTCTGTCTGCCTACCTCACTGACTGGCCGTCTGACCGTCTGTTGGCTGTCTGTCTGTCTGTCTGTCTGTCTGTCTGTCTGTCTGTCTGTCCGTCTGTGTGCTCTCACAATGTGTAACTGAGTATCTCTCCTATGTGTGTGTGTGTGTGTGTGTGTGTGTGTGTGTGTGTGTGTGTGTGTGTGTGTGTGTGTGTGTGTGTGTGTGTGTGTGTGTGTGTGTGTGTGTGTGTGTGTGTGTGTGTCTTCTTCTCTTGCCAATATGATGAGACAGACTCCTGCCCCCAGGAAGGTACAGAGCACCATCTGATGATGTTTATTATGGGATGTTGTTGTTGTCATCTTTTAGTTGGTAAATTTGTGTTAACGGAGCTGTGATCTAGATAGGTGCTTAATCCATTCCTCATTTCATTAGGGGGTTATGCAAACGTGTCTGTTTTATATTGTTGTTGTATAATTATCTGCCTATGTAGAATATAGCTCCTGGGTTATGTTAACAGCTCATTAGAATATGGTAACAGGGCATTAGAATGTGTTAACAGCTCATTAGAATACGTTAACAGCTCATTAGAATATGGTAACAGGGCATTAGAATGTGTTAACAGCTCATTAGAATATGTTAACAGCTCATTAGAATATGTTAACCGCGCATTAGAATATATTAACAGCTCATTCTGATATGTTAACAGCTCATTAGAATGTTAACAGTGCATTAGAATATGTTAACAGCTCATTAGAATGTTAACAGGGCATTAGAATGTGTTAACAGTTCATTAGAATATGGTAACAGCTCATTAGAATATGTTAACAGGTCATTAGAATATGTTAACAGCTCATTAGAATACGTTAACAGCTCATTAGAATGTTAACAGGGCATTAGAATGTGTTAACAGTGCATTAGAATATGTTAACAGCTCATTAGAATATGTTAACAGCTCATTAGAATATGTTAACAGCTCATTAGAATATGTTAACAGGGCATTAGAATATGTTACCAGCTCATTAGAATATGTTAACAGCTCATGAATTAGTTCAGGTGATTGGGTGTTTGGATCAATGCCAGTCTATTCAGGAAGTACACTGACATTTCAGTGCTTCAATGCTTTTCAATGAGAAACGTGTCATTACAATTTGGTTAACTTTCTGAATTGACTAGAGTTGAAATGGAATTGACCTCGATGCCTTGTTATCTTGCTGTAATGCCCCTATCTGGTGCAGTTCACACATCCATACAACCTAGCTGTTTTACATTTGAGTCCAGTCCATAATAAGACCTAGCTGTTTTACATACCAGTCCATAATACAACCTAGCTGTTTTACATACCAGTCCATAATAAGACCTAGCTGTTTTACATACCAGTCCATAATACAACCTAGCTGTTTTACATACCAGTCCATAATAAGACCTAGCTGTTTACATACCAGTCCATAATACAACCTAGCTGTTTTACATACCAGTCCATAATACAACCTAGCTGTTTTACATACCAGTCCATAATAAGACCTAGCTGTTTTACATACCAGTCCATAATACAACCTAGCTGTTTTACATACCAGTCCATAATACAACCTAGCTGTTTTACATACCAGTCCATAATAAGACCTAGCTGTTTTACATACCAGTCCATAATAAGACCTAGCTGTTCTACATACCAGTCCATAATAAGACCTAGCTGTTCTACATACCAGTCCATAATAAGACCTAGCTGTTTTACATACCAGTCCATAATACGACCTAGCTGTTCTACATACCAGTCCATAATAAGACCTAGCTGTTCTACACGAGTTGTTTTACATACCAGTCCATAATAAGACCTAGCTGTTTTACATACCAGTCCATAATAAGACCTAGCTGTTTTACATACCAGTCCATAATAAGACCTAGCTGTTTTACATACCAGTCCATAATAAGACCTAGCTGTTTTACATACCAGTCCATAATAAGACCTAGCTGTTTTACATACCAGTCCATAATAAGACCTAGCTGTTTTACATACCAGTCCATAATAAGACCTAGCTGTTTTACATACCAGTCCATAATAAGACCTAGCTGTTCTACATACCAGTCCATAATAAGACCTAGCTGTTTTACATACCAGTCCATAATACGACCTAGCTGTTTTACATACCAGTCCATAATACGACCTAGCGGTTTTACATACCAGTCCATAATACGACCTAGCTGTTTTACATACCAGTCCATAATAAGACCTAGCTGTTTTACAAGAGTTGTTTTACATACCAGTCCATAATAAGACCTAGCTGTTTTACATACCAGTCCATAATAAGACCTAGCTGTTTTACATACCAGTCCATAATAAGACCTAGCTGTTTTACATACCAGTCCATAATAAGACCTAGCTGTTTTACATACCAGTCCATAATAAGACCTAGCTGTTTTACATACCAGTCCATAATAAGACCTAGCTGTTTTACATACCAGTCCATAATAAGACCTAGCTGTTTTACATACCAGTCCATAATACGACCTAGCTGTTTTACATACCAGTCCATAATAAGACCTAGCTGTTTTACATACCAGTCCATAATAAGACCTAGCTGTTTTACATACCAGTCCATAATAAGACCTAGCTGTTTTACATACCAGTCCATAATACGACCTAGCTGTTTTACATACCAGTCCATAATACGACCTAGCTGTTTTACATACCAGTCCATAATAAGACCTAGCTGTTTTACATACCAGTCCATAATAAGACCTAGCTGTTTTACATACCAGTCCATAATAAGACCTAGCTGTTCTACATACCAGTCCATAATAAGACCTAGCTGTTCTACATACCAGTCCATAATAAGACCTAGCTGTTTTACATACCAGTCCATAATAAGACCTAGCTGTTTTACATACCAGTCCATAATACTACCTAGCTGTTTTACATACCAGTCCATAATAAGACCTAGCTGTTTTACATACCAGTCCATAATAAGACCTAGCTGTTTTACATACCAGTCCATAATAAGACCTAGCTGTTTTACATACCAGTCCATAATAAGACCTAGCTGTTTTACATACCAGTCCATAATAAGACCTAGCTGTTTTACATACCAGTCCATAATAAGACCTAGCTGTTTTACATACCAGTCCATAATAAGACCTAGCTGTTTTACATACCAGTCCATAATAAGACCTAGCTGTTTTACATACCAGTCCATAATACTACCTAGCTGTTTTACATACCAGTCCATAATAAGACCTAGCTGTTTTACATACCAGTCCATAATAAGACCTAGCTGTTTTACATACCAGTCCATAATAAGACCTAGCTGTTTTACATACCAGTCCATAATAAGACCTAGCTGTTTTACATACCAGTCCATAATAAGACCTAGCTGTTTTACATACCAGTCCATAATAAGACCTAGTTGTTTTACATACCAGTCCATAATAAGACCTAGTTGTTTTACATACCAGTCCATAATAAGACCTAGTTGTTTTACATACCAGTCCATAATAAGACCTAGCTGTTTTACAAGAGTTGTGTTGGAGAGAGTTATTTTTTTTTATCGTTATTTTGCGATCACTATAGTGTTTCTATTTAAATATAACCACATTGCCCCACCCTTTCATTTGAATCTCATGCCATTGTGTCCTTATGCATATAAAGAGGGAGGACGTTGCCTCGCTGTGACATCATATCCTCTAAGATACGGTATCACAGACAGGTCAAAAGCGTCGGGAAAAAAGAGAGAATGGGGTTCATTGGCCCCGTAGTCTATGACATGTAGTCATGTTAACCTGAAGGATGGATTCTATCTACCTCCTGACCCAGATGACGGCAGGACAACGCTCCTCAGCTGCCCATATTCTACTACACTCTTAGAAAAAAAGGGGCCATGTTGAACTTAAAAGGGGTCTACGCCTGTCGCTATAGGATAACTTGTTGAAGGAACACTTTTTGGTTCCAGGTAGAACTATTTTGGTTCCAGGTAGAACTCTTTTGGTTCCAGGTAGAACTCTTTTGGTTCCAGGTAGAACTCTTTTGGTTCCAGGTGGAACTCTTTTGGTTCCAGATAGAATCCTTTTGGGTTCCGTGAGGATCCCTTTCAACAGAGGCCCTGGAACCAAAAAGGGTTCTCCCTGGAACCAAAAGGGGTTCTCCCTGGAACCAAAAGGGTTCTACCTGGAACCAAAAGGGTTCTCCTATTGTGACATCCGAAGAACCCTTTTGAACCCTTTTTTGTACCAGTGTAGTGATCTAACTACATCCCATCGGTGGGGTCAGAGGAGTTAGGGTTACGGTTCACTCCCTCTTGTCTGTATCAGACATGTTGTTTCCCACTACGGACACAATGCAGCCATTTATCAGAAAGACGCTGGTGGTACCAGTCATTTATCAGATAGTTCAACCTCGGTGAGACAAAGAGACAGAGACTATGTGTGGCCAGAGACCAACTGCCAGACACAGAGGCTTTCAGGAGGAATGTTAGCACAAGAGGCACTCTTCTCAATCGCCAAGAAAACATCAGTGTGGTGTCCTGTCATCCTGCTATAACCTGTTCATCCTGCTATAACCTGTCCATCATGCTATAACCTGTTCATCCTGCTATAACCTGTTCATCATGCTATAACCTGTTCATCCTGCTATAACCTGTTCATCATGCTATAACCTGTTCATCCTGCTATAACCTGTTCATCATGCTATAACCTGTTCATCCTGCTATAACCTGTTCATCATGCTATAACCTGTTCATCATGCTATAACCTGTTCATCCTGCTATAACCTGTTCATCATGCTATAACCTGTTCATCCTGCTATAACCTGTTCATCATGCTATAACCTGTTCATCATGCTATAACCTGTTCATCCTGCTATAACCTGTTCATCATGCTATAACCTGTTCATCCTGCTATAACCTGTTCATCCTGCTATAACCTGTTCATCATGTTATAACCTGTTCATCATGCTATAACCTGTTCATCCTGCTATAACCTGTTCATCATGCTATAACCTGTTCATCATGTTATAACCTGTTCATCATGCTATAACCTGTTCATCATGCTATAACCTGTTCATCATGTTATAACCTGTTCATCATGCTATGACCTGTTCATCCTGCTATAACCTATTCATCATGCTATAACCTGTTCATCCTGCTATAACCTGTTCATCATGCTATAACCTGTTCATCATGCTATAACCTGTTCATCCTGCTATAACCTGTTCATCATGCTATAACCTGTTCATCCTGCTATAACCTGTTCATCATGCTATAACCTGTTCATCATGCTATAACCTGTTCATCATGCTATGACCTGTTCATCATGTTATAACCTGTTCATCATGCTATGACCTGTTCATCATGCTATAACCTGTTCATCATGCTATGACCTGTTCATCATGTTATAACCTGTTCATCATGCTATGACCTGTTCATCATGCTATAACCTGTTCATCATGCTATAACCTGTTCATCATGCTATGACCTGTTCATCATGTTATAACCTGTTCATCATGCTATGACCTGTTCATCATGTTATAACCTGTTCATCATGCTATGACCTGTTCATCATGTTATAACCTGTTCATCATGCTATGACCTGTTCATCATGCTATGACCTGTTCATCATGCTATAACCTGTTCATCATGCTATGACCTGTTCATCATGTTATAACCTGTTCATCATGCTATGACCTGTTCATCATGCTATAACCTGTTCATCATGCTATAACCTATTCATCATGCTATAACCTGTTCATCATGTTATAACCTGTTCATCATGCTATAACCTGTTCATCATGCTATAACCTGTTCATCATGCTATGACCTGTTCATCATGTTATAACCTGTTCAATTGTCTTGCGGTGGAGACATTTGTAGAACCACTCAGAAGGTGATGAATGGCAGTGTTATGCTTTAGACAACATGTGATGTGGTTGTCAGACTTCCTGTCCTCATCAGCTGATCTGACTGTACTGATGTTATACCTGGTTTCAGCATGCCACTAACACTTCTGTTGGTGCTTTTTCTCCTCTCTCTTCCTGTCTCTTCCTCTCCTCTCCTATCTCTTCCTGTCTTTAACTCTCCTAACCTCTCTTATATATTCCTCTCCTAACCTCTCCTCATCTTCCTCTCCTAACCTCTCCTCCTCTTCCTCTCCTAACCTCTCCTCCTCTTCCTCTCCTAACCTCTCCTCATCTTCCTCTCCTAACCTCTCCTCCTCTTCCTCTCCTAATCTCTCCTCTCTTCCTCTCCTAATCTCTCTTATCTCTTCCTCACCTAACCTCTCCTATCTCTTCCTCTCCTAAACTCTCCTCCTCTTCCTCTCCCATCTCCTCCTGTCTCTTCCTCTCCTATCCTCTCGTATCTCTTCCTCTCCTAACCTCTCCTCCTCTTCCTCTCCTAACCTCTCTTATCTCTTCCTCTCCTAACCTCTCCTCTCTCTTCGTCTCCTAACCTCTCCTCTCTCTTCCTCTCCTAATCTCTCCTCTCTCTTCCTCTCCTAACCTCTCCTCTCTCTTCGTCTCCTAATCTCTCCTCTCTTCCTCTCCTCTCTCTTCTTCTCCTAACCTCTCCTCTCTCTTCCTCTCTCTCTCTTCCTCTCCCCTCTTTTCCTCACTCTTCCTGTCTTCTCCTCTCCTCTCTTGTCCTCTCCACTGCTCTTCAGACTACGGCCAGAAGGCCCAAGGTGAGCCCAATCTTCTACAGAGGCATTTTGTTCCTTATCTTCTTGAGTGAACTCAGTCTTTTTTTTCACTTCTAAGTTTTTCAAACTTTTATCTTTATCTTTTATCTTTATTTTTATTCTTTATATATATATATATATATATTCTCACTCATAACTAATATTTTTATTACATAGGTCTGTATTAATCCATCTGTCTTCTGGTGAATGTCAGAAGCTTTGCCAGACATTACATTTTCTATACCAAATTTCACAGTGATGTGTTTGTCTGGTCCCTGGTGTCTAACCCTTGCTGGGGTCATTATGGTCTAACCCTCATCTCTCTCCTCCTCTCTACTCCTCTCTCTCTCCTTTCCTCCTCTCTCTCTCCCTTTCCTCCTCTTTCGTCCTCTCTCCCCCTCTCTCTCCCTCTCTCTCCCCCTCTCTCTCTCTCTCTCTTCCTCTCTCCCCCCTCCAGCCCAGCCGTCCTGCGGGAACCGGAGCCTCAAGGCGGGGCCCTCTGGGTCTGTGTCTGCCTCGGCTGGAGAGATGAGCAGCAGCGAGCCCTCCACCCCGGCACAGACCCCCTGGGGGCCCCATCATCCCCTCACCCGGGGGCTCCTCTCCCCTTCAGCCCCCCCACCTCCACTCCCCAGCAAGGTACAGTGGATGACTAACTGTACTGTATGGCTCACTGTGATACTGGAGTGATGTAATACCCTCAGGTGTAATGACACAGTAAACACAAGCTGTTCTCCCTCATTTAGTCACCTGTTAACAGGTGTACTGTCTTGGGTTAGACGTGTACAATATATAGTAAGCCATTTTTTTCTCCATAATTTCATGGAGAACCCAGAATCTCTGGTGGCACAGCGATGCCTTAAACCACTGCGCCACCCAGGAGGCTATAGCAAATAGCCATAAAGATTCTGTATGTTTTTAAAGACTCATTTTACCTGGTGTCTAAGTGTGTAAATGTTAGCTTTACTCTGTAGTACAGATGTCGGATTTGAATAAATATTTAACATGTATAATGGCCACCAGGGGGCGGCTGGAAGCAGTGTTTTTTTAGGCTACAGTATAACAACGCACTACTGTATCTAGTGGGCTGTGGTTTTGGGGAAAGGTTCTACAAACCGATCGTCCTCATACCATCAAGTATCAAATATTCTCACGGCTCGCAAAAGCATTGTGAACTGCCGTAGCGCTGTGGTCTGAGCAGCACGATCGGAGCGTCATGGAGATCGCGCCCAGTGGTGTGCAGTAGTTTTGACGCTTTTTGTGGACTTTTATTAAAGTTTATTAACGTTTATTTAAGGTTACCGCAATTTGGAATGAGATTTGAAGGCAGCATCACGTGATAACGCATTTACATTCTACGGAGCGCCAGACGTTTGTAGCAGCAGCGTTAGAAACTAAGCAATTCAGTGAACTACTATCGCAAAGAAATAAAAATATCTCTCACGAATAACAAGTAAACAAGTAACATAATGGATCTCCTCAGTACCTGTGAATGAATGAATGACGGCCTAGGAACAGGGGCAGAACGACAGATTTGTACCTTGTCAGCTCGGGGATTTGAACTTGCTAGTCCAACTACTTGCGGTTACTCTAACCACTAGGCTACCTGCCTCCTCTACACTCTAACCACTAGGCTACCTGCCTCCTCTACACTCTAACCACTAGGCTACCTGCCTCCCCTACACTCTAACCACTAGGCTACCTGCCTCCTCTACACTCTAACCACTAGGCTACCTGCCTCCCCTCTACACTCTAACCACTAGGCTACCTGCCTCCCCTACACTCTAACCACTAGGCTACCTGCCTCCTCTACACTCTAACCAGTAGGCTACCTACCTCCTCTACACTCTAACCACTAGGCTACCTGCCTCCTCTACATTCTAACCAGTAGGCTACCTACCTCCTCTACCTCTAACCACTAGGCTACCTGCCTCCTCTACACTCTAACCAGTAGGCTACCTACCTCCTCTACACTCTAACCACTAGGCTACCTGCCTCCTCTACATTCTAACCAGTAGGCTACCTGCCTCCCCCTACACTCTAACCACTAGGCTACCTGCCTCCTCTACACTCTAACCCACTAGACTACCTGCCTCTACACTCTAACCACTAGGCTACCTGCCTCCTCTACATTCTAACCACTAGGCTACCTGCCTCCTCTACAAACCACTAGGCTACCTGCCTCCTCTACATTCTAACCACTAGGCTACCTGCCTCCTCTACACTCTAACCACTAGTCTACCTGCCTCCTCTACATTCTAACCACTAGGCTACCTGCCTCCTCTACACTCTAACCACTAGGCTACCTGCCTCCTCTACATTCTAACCACTAGGCTACCTGCCTCCCCTACACTCTAACCACTAGGCTACCTACCTCCTCTACATTCTAACCACTAGGCTACCTGCCTCCTCTACATTCTAACCACTAGGCTACCTGCCTCCTCTACACTCTAACCACTAGGCTACCTACCTCCTCTACACTCTAACCACTAGGCTACCTGCCTCCTCTACACTCTAACCACTAGGCTACCTACCTCCTCTACATTCTAACCACTAGGCTACCTACCTCCTCTACACTCTAACCACTAGGCTACCTACCTCCTCTACACTCTAACCACTAGGCTACCTACCTCCTCTACATTCTAACCACTAGGCTACCTGCCTCCTCTACATTCTAACCACTAGGCTACCTGCCTCCCCTACACTCTAACCACTAGTATATTGAGTTGCACACACCTTTGCCCTCACAATTGCCTCAATTCATCAGGGTCATGGACTCTACAAGGTGTCTCAAGCGTTTCACAGGGATGTTGGCCCATGTTGACTCCAATTTTTCCCACAGTTGTGTCCAGTTGGCTGGATGTCCTTTGGGAGGTGGACCATTCTTGAAACACACAGGAAACTGTTGAGTGTGAAAAACCCAGCAGCGTTGCAGTTCTTGACACAAACCGGTGCTCCTGGCACCTACTACCATACCCCGTACAAAGGCACTTCAATATGTTGTCTTCCCCATTCACCCTCTGAATGACACACGAACACAACCCATGTCTCAATTATCTCTAGGCTTAAAAATCCTTCTTTAACCACCTGTCTCCTCCCCTTCATCTACACTGATTGAAGTGGATTTACATCAATAAGGGATCATATCTTTCACCTGGTCAGTGTATGTCATAGAAAGAGCATGTTTTTTAAAAGGTTTTGTACACTCAGTAAATAGACTGTCATAATTAGTGTCTCATCCATCTCTCAGGAGGAAGTCGCTATGGCAACTCAGGTGCAGTGCTGTGGTTTGATAGTTTGGTGTGTGTGTAGTGTGTGTGGTGATGTTACGGGTGTGTTTAGTGTGGTGGTGTGATGTGATGGTGTGTGTGTGGGTGGGTGGGTGTGTCTGTGTGTGTGTGTGATGTGTTTAGTGTGTGTGGTGATGTTATGTGTGTGTTTAGTGTGGTGGTATGATGTGATGGTGGGTGTGTGTGTGGGTGTGTGTGATGTGTTTAGTGTGTGTGTGTGTGTGGCTTCATGTTAATCTGGAGTGTTGTTCCACACTAACAATTAACACTGTCAGTATTTTAGTGTCCCCGCTGCCTAACCCCCAACAGCTGTATTAACTATTCTCTCTCTCTCTCTCTGTCTCTCTCTCTCGCTCTCTCTCTGTCTCTCTGTCTCTCTCTCTCTCTCTCTCTCTCTCTCCTCTCTCCCTCTCTCTCTCTCTCTCTCTCTCTGTCTCTCTCTGTCTCTGTCTCTCTCTCTCTCTCTCTCTCTCTCTCTCTGTCTCTGTCTGTCTCTCTCGTCTCTGTCTCTCTCAATTTCCCTTCAACCTTCCCTCTCTCTGTCTCTTTATTGTCTCTCTCTGTCTCTCTCTGTCTCTGTCTCTCTCTGTCTCTGTCTCTCTCTCTCTGTCTCTCATACAAAGTGAATATATAAAGTGAAAAACAACAAAAATTAACAGTCTCTCATTACACATCTCTACCTTTCAAAACTCTAAGACTCTTACAAATGTCTCTATTATATGTATATACAGTGTTCTAACAATGTACAAATGGCTAAAGGACACAAGATAAAATAAATAAGTCATAAATATCTCTCTGTTTCTTACAATGGTGTTTGTTCTTCTCTCTGTTTCTCTCTTTCTCGTGGCTCTCATCTCTGTCTCTCTTTCTTTACTTGCTGTGATGTTTCTCTCTGTGGAATTTCACCCAGTAGATATGGGAAACATATGTTTTCAAAGCAAGTGAAGTAGATAATAAATAAAAGTTAACAGGTGGCAACAGGTCACACATCTTGCTGCTGTGATATTTCACCCAGTAGATGTGGGAGTTTATCAAAATTGGGTCTCTAATATGGTCATGCATTTGGCAGGAGGTTAGGAAGTGCAGCTCAGTTCCCACCTCATTTTGTGGGCAGTGAGCACATAGCCTGTCTTCTCTTGAGAGCCAGGTCTGTCTACGGCGGCCTTTCTCAATAGCAAGGCTATACTTACTGAGTCTGTACATAGTCAAAGCTTTCCTTAAGTTTGGGTCAGTCACAGTGTTCAGGTATTCTGCCACTGTAGGGTGTGTTTGTGTTTATGAACAGATTTCCTGGACCAGCTTGCTTAGGGGACTCTTCTCCAGGTTCATCTCTCTGTAGGTGATGGCTTTGTTATGGAAGGTTTGGGTATCGCTTCCTTTTAGGTGGTTGTAGAATTTAACGGCTCTTTTCTGGATTTTGATAATTAGTGGGTATCGGCCTAATTCTGCTCTGCATTATTTGGTGTTTTACGTTGTACATATAGGATATTTTTTGCAGAATTTTGCATGCAGAATCTCAATTTGGTGTTTGTCCCATTTAGTGAATTCTTGGTTGGTGAGTGGACCCCAGACCTCACAACCATAAAGGGCAATGGGCTCTATGATTGATTCAAGTATTTTTAGCCAGATCCTAATTGGTATGTTGAAATTTATGTTCCTTTTGATGGCATAGAATGCCCTTCTTGCCTTGTCTCTCAGATCGTTCACAGCTTTGTGGAAGTTACCTGTGGAGCTGATGTTTAGGCCAAGGTATGTATAGTTTTTTGTGTGCTCTAGGGCAATGGTGTCTAGATGGAATTTGTATTTGTGGTCCTGGTGACTGGACCTTTTTTGGAACACCATTCTTTTGGTCTTACTGAGATTTACTGTCAGGGCCCAGGTCTGATAGAATCTGTGCCGAAGATCTAGGTGCTGCTGTAGGCCCTCCTTGGTTGGAGACAGAAGAACCAGATCATCAGCAAACAGCAGACATTTAACTTCAGATTCTAGTAGGGTGAGGCCGGGTGCTGCGGACTGTTCTAGTGCCCTCACCAATTCATTAATGTATATGTTGAAGAGGTTGAGGCTTAAGCTGCATCTCTCCCCCTCTCCCCCCTCTCCCTCCCTCTCCCCCTCTCTCCCCCTCCCCTCCCCCCCCTCTCCCCCCCTCTCCCTCCCCCTCCCTCCCCCTCCCCCCCTCTCTCTCCCCCTCTCCCTCCCCCTCTCCCCCCCCCTCCCCCTCTCCCTCCCTCCCCACCAGGAGGAGGAGTCTCTGCGAGGTCAGGTGAAGGATCTGGAGGAAAAGTTAGAGACTCTGAGGATGAAGAGGACAGAGGACAAGGTACCGTTATTTCTATCATGTTTATTCATATACCTAATTGTGATTATTATTATGTTTATTATGATTTAGATGATTTTTTTTTGCAAAATAACTATGAATTAACAGACTTGTTTTCTAATAATTGTCAACATATAACATCACTTTAAGGTGTGGGATGTTCACTTTATTTCAAGGAACCATAGCAGGTCTGGGGGGGAATGAGGGATGGTTCACAGGGGTTTCTGGGTGGGGAGTGACCAATGGGTGGGTTTCTGGGTAGGGAGTGACCAATGGGTGGGTTTCTGGGTGGAGGGTGGGTTTCTGGGTGGGGAATAATGGGTGGGTTTCTGGATGGGGAGTGACCAATGGGTGGGTTTCTGGATGTGGAGTGACCAATGGGTGGGTTTCTGGGTGGGGAGTGACCAATGGGTGGGTTTCTGGGTGGGGAGTGACCAATGGGTGGGTTTCTGGGTGGGGAGTGACCAATGGGTGGGTTTCTGGGTGGGGAAGTGACCAATGGGTGGGTTTCTGGGTGGGGACCAACCAATGGGTGGGTTTCTGGGTGGGAACGACCAATGGGTGGGTTTCTGGGTGGGAACAACCAATGGGTGGGTTTCTGGGTGGGGAACAACCAATGGGTGGGTTTCTGGGTGGGGAAACAAACCAATGGGTGGGTTTCTGGGTGTGGAACGACCAATGGGTGGGTTTCTGGGTGTGGGAACGACCAATGGGTGGGTTTCTGGGTGGGGAGTGACCAATGGGTGGGTTTCTGGATGTGGAGAGACCAATGGGTGGGTTTCTGGGTGGGGAACAATCAATTGGTGGGTTTCTGGGTGTGGAGCGACCAATGGGTGGGTTTCTGGGTGGGGAACAACCAATGGGTGGGTTTCTGGGTGGGGAACAACCAATGGGTGGGTTTCTGGGTGGGGAACAACCAATTGGTGGGTTTCTGGGTGTGGAACAACCAATGGGTGGGTTTCTGGGTGGGGAACGACTAATGGGTGGGTTTCTGGGTGGGGAGTGACCAATGGGTGGGTTTCTGGATGTGGAGAGACCAATGGGTGGGTTTCTGGGTGGGGAGTGACCAATGGGTGGGTTTCTGGGTGGGTGTGACCAATTGGTAGGTGTCTGGGTGGGGAGTGACCAATGGGTGGGTTTCTGGATGGGGAGTGACCAATGGGTAGGTTTCTGGGTGGGGAGTGACCAATGGGTGGGTTTCTGGGTGTGGAACGACCAATGGGTGGGTTTCTGGATGGGGAACGACTAATGGGTGGGTTTCTGGGTGGGGGAGTGACCAATGGGTGGGTTTCTGGGTGTGGAACGACCAATGGGTGGGTTTCTGGATGGGGAACGACTAATGGGTGGGTTTCTGGGTGGGGGTGACCAATGGGTGGGTTTCTGGATGTGGAGTGACCAATGGGTGGGTTTCTGGGTGGGAGTGACCAATGGGTGGGTTTCTGGGTGGGGAGTGACCAATGGGTGGGTTTCTAGGTGGTGACCAACCAATCGGTGGGTTTCTGGTTGAGGAACAACCAATGGGTGGTTTCTGGGTGGGGAACAACCAATGGGTGGTTTTCTGGGTGGGGACCAACCAATGGGTGGGTTTCTGGGTGGGGAACAACCAATGGGTGGGTTTCTGGGTGGGGAACAACCAATGGGTGGGTTTCTGGGTGGGGAACAACCAATGGGTGGGTTTCTGGGTGGGGGAACAACCAATGGGTGGGTTTCTGGGTGGGGAACGACCAATGGGTGTGTTTCTGGGTGGGGAACGACCAATGGGTGGGTTTCTGGGTGAGGAAACGACCAATCGGTGGGTTTCTTGGTGGGGAAACGACCAATGTGTGGTTTCTGGGTGGGGAGCGACCAATGGGTAGGTTTCTGGGTGGGGAGTGACCAATCGGTGGGTTTCTGGGTGGGGAGTGACCAATCAGTGGGTTTCTGGGTGGGGAGTGACCAATCGGTGGGTTTCTGGGTGGGGAGTGACCAATCGGTGGGTTTCTGGGTGGGGAGTGACCAATCGGTGGGTTTCTGGGTGGGGAACAACCAATGGGTGGTTTTCCCTGTGGCTCCTGCTTTTTATTTTACGTCCATGGCGAATTAAGTAGTTTGACAAAAAGTGTTCAAAAGTATGTAACAAGTCTTTAAAATATAGCTAGCTAATATATCGTTTTTATTTTCTAGAAACATAGCTAACATTCGCTATACTGCAGTGATGATGGTGGGAGTTAGCTAGCTAGCTTCGACCAGAAATGTCAATTTAGCTATCTACTGTGCGTGTACTACTGTCATGCCATCAAAAAATCTACGTACACAGATAAGAATCACATTTATCAAATTAAATTTATTTATAAAGCCCTTCTTACATCAGCTGATATCCCAAAGTGCTGTTCAGAAACCCAGCCTAAATCCCCCAAACAGCAAGCAATTAACAGACAATTAACTTCAAGTAGATCGTTTTGATTTTACTTATCTCATCATCCCTTGCTCAATTGGGTAGCTAATTCCAGAGATTTGATTGAAGGAACAATCGAGCCAATGGTTAAGCGGCTGTGGTTGTGCCAGAGAGAACTGATTGGTTAGGAGTAAAAGGTCCTGTCCCCAGAGCTGCTCAAATTAAATTTTTACTTGCAAATCTCTCTCCACAAACTTACAAAACTTTCTACAAGTTTACCAATCTCTTGGTAACGTGACAATAGTGACAGAACTTAAGAGCGCGCGCAGAATCAAAATCTACAAGTGTATTTTTCACAGCAGAATATTATATTATTATTATTATTATAATTATATATATTCATACTTGTAACAATTCTGAAAATACATTTTCCAAAACTTG
>NC_056436.1:2907624-2922624 GCF_018296145.1 Oncorhynchus tshawytscha | reverse complement strand
GCCTAGTGGTTAGAGTGTAGGGGTGGCAGGTAGCCTAGTGGTTAGAGTGTAGGGGTGGCAGGTAGCCTAGTGGTTAGAGTGTAGAGGTGGCAGGTAGCCTAGTGGTTAGAGTGTAGAGGAGGCAGGTAGCCTAGTGGCTAGAGTGTAGAGGAGGCAGGTAGCCTAGTGGTTAGAGGTAGGGGAGGCAGGTGGGTTAGAGTGTAGGGGTGGCAGGTAGCCTAGTGGTTAGAGTGTAGGGGTGGCAGGTAGCCTAGTGGTTAGAGTGTAGGGGTGGCAGGTAGCCTAGTGGTTAGAGTGTAGGGGGGCAGGGTTAAGGTAGCCTAGTGGTTAAAGTGTAGGGGTGGCAGGAAGCCTAGTGGTTAGAGTGTAGAGGAGGCAGGTAGCCTAGTGGTTAAAGTGTAGGGGGCAGGAAGCCTAGTGGTTAGAGTGTAGGGGGAGGCAGGTAGCCTAGTGGTTAGAGGTAGAGGAGGCAGGAAGCCTAGTGGTTAGAGTGTAGAGGAGGCAGGAAGCCTAGTGGTTAGAGTGTAGAGGAGGCAGGAAGCCTAGTGGTTAGAGTGTAGAGGAGGCAGGAAGCCTAGTGGTTAGAGTGTAGAGGAGGCAGGAAGCCTAGTGGCTTCCTGTAGCAGGAAGCCTAGTGGTTAGAGTGTAGAGGAGGCAGGAAGCCTAGTGGTTAGAGTGTAGAGGAGGCAGGAAGCCTAGTGGTTAGAGTGTAGAGGAGGCAGGAAGCCTAGTGGTTAGAGTGTAGAGGAGGCAGGAAGCCTAGTGGTTAGAGTGTAGAGGAGGCAGGAAGCCTAGTGGTTAGAGTGTAGAGGAGGCAGGAAGCCTAGTGGTTAGAGTGTAGAGGAGGCAGGTAGCCTAGTGGTTAGAGTGTAGAGGAGGCAGGTAGCCTAGTGGTTAGAGTGTAGAGGAGGCAGGTAGCCTAGTGGTTAGAGTGTAGAGGAGGCAGGTAGCCTAGTGGTTAGAGTGTAGAGGTGGCAGGCAGGAAGCCCTAGTGGTTAGAGTGTAGAGGAGGCAGGTAGCCTAGTGGTTAGAGTGTAGAGGAGGCAGGTAGCCTAGTGGTTAGAGTGTAAGCCAGGAAGCCTAGTGAGTTAGAGTGTAGAGGAGGCAGGAAGCCTAGTGGTTAGAGTGTAGAGGAGGCAGGAAGCCTGCAGGAAGGAAGCCTAGTGGCTAGAGCGTTGGGCCAGTAACCAAAAAGTTGCAACATCGAATCCCTAAGCTGACAAGGTAAAAATCTGTCGTTCTGCCCCTGAACAAGGCAGTTAACCCACTGTTCCTAGACCTTCATTGTAAATAAGAATTTGTTCTTAACTGACTTGCCGAGTTAAAATAAAGTTTCAATAAATAAAATAAAATAAATACCTTGTCTCTGTGTCAGGATGCGTGACCTGTCTGTGTCGGAGAAACAGGAACATGTGAAGCTCCAGAAGCAGACAGAGAGGAAGAGCACAGAGCTGGACACCCTGAGGACTCAGAGAGAGAAACTCCAGGAGGAGATGAAACTGGCCGAGAGGACCATCGATGAACTCAAAGAACAGGTCAGCAAACAGCACATGGTTATAAGGTTCATCTACGTTTTCATGGGGAATGTCACCCTGGGCTTGTTTTCCATCAGGTCTTTCTAGGGACAGTGAGATGTGTTTCACACATAATTGCCCAGAAGTAAGGCGGTCAGGGCTTCCCGAGCTGAATGATACACCCTATGACAGCTTCCTGTGTGTTTGTATTTGTTTTTATTATATATCATTTAGTGTTTCTTCACAGGTGTATTTTTACCTGCTTTTTAAAAATCTGATTCTACTGCTGTATCAGTTACCTGATGTGGAATAGAGTTCCATGTAGTCATGGCTCTATGTAGTACTGTGTGCCTCCCATAGTCTGTTCTGGACTTGGGGACTGTGAAGAGACCTCTGGTGGCATGTCTTGTGGGGTATGAATGGGTGTCTGAGCTGTGTGCCAGTAGTTTAGACAGACAGCTTGGTGAATTCAACATGTCAATACCTCTCACAAATACAAATAGTGATGAAGTCAATCTCTCCTCCACTTTGAGCCAGTAGAGATTGACATGCATATTATTAATATTAGCTATCTGTGTACATCCAAGGGCCAGCCGTGCTGCCTTGTCCTGAGCCAAATGCAATTTTCCTAAGTCCTTTTTTGTGGCACCTGACCACACGACTGAACAGTAGTCCAGGTGCGACAAAACTAGGGACTGTAGGACCTGCCTTGTTGATAGTGTTGTTAAGAAGGTAGAAACGAGGGCCTGTAGGACCTGCCTTGTTGATAGTGCTGTTAAGAAGGTAGAAACTAGGGCCTGTAGGACCTGCCTTGTTGATAGTGTTGTTAAGAAGGTAGAAACTAGAGCCTGTAGGACCTGCCTTGTTGATAGTGCTGTTAAGAAGGTAGAAACCAGGGCCTGTAGAACCTGCCTTGTTGATAGTGTTGTTAAGAAGGTAGAAACTAAGGCCTGTAGGACCTGCCTTGTTGATAGTGTCGTTAAGAAGGTAGAAACTAGGGCCTGTAGGACCTGCCTTGTTGATAGTGTCATTAAGAAGGTAGAAACTAGGGCCTGTAGGACCTGCCTTGTTGATAGTGCTGTTAAGAAGGTAGAAACTAGGCCTGTAGGACCTGCCTTGTTGATAGTGTTGTTAAGAAGGTAGAAACTAGAGCCTGTAGGACCTGCCTTGTTGATAGTGCTGTTAAGAAGGTAGAAACCAGGGCCTGTAGAACCTGCCTTGTTGATAGTGTTGTTAAGAAGGTAGAAACTAGGGCCTGTAGGACCTGCCTTGTTGATAGTGTCGTTAAGAAGGTAGAAACTAGGGCCTGTAGGACCTGCCTTGTTGATAGTGTCGTTAAGAAGGTAGAAACTAGGGCCTGTAGGACCTGCCTTGTTGATAGTGTCATTAAGAAGGTAGAAACTAGGCCTGTAGGACCTGCCTTGTTGATAGTGTTGTTAAGAAGGTAGAAACTAGGGCCTGTAGGACCTGCCTTGTTGATAGTGTCGTTAAGAAGGCAGAGCAGCGCTTTAATATGGACAGACTTCTCCCCATCTTAGCTACTGTTGTATCAATATGGTTTGACCATTACAGTTTACAATCCAGGGTTACTCCAAACAGTTTAGTCACCTCAACTTGCTCAATTTCCACATTATTTATTACAAGATTCAGTTGAGGTTTAGGGTTTAGGGAATAATTTGTCCCAAAAAATGTCAGTCTCTCGATGTGCAAAACTGATAGAGACATACCCCAAGCGACTTACAGCTGTAATCGCAGCAAAAGGTGGCGCTACAAAGTATTAACTTAAGGGGGCTGAATAATTTTGCACGCCCAATTTTTCAGTTTTTGATTTGTTAAAAAAGTTTGAAATGTCCAATAAATGTCGTTCCACTTCATGATTGTGTCCCACTTGTTGTTGATTCTTCACAAAAAAATACAGTTTTATATCTTTATGTTTGAAGCCTGAAATGTGGCAAAAGGTCGCAAAGTTCAAGGGGGCCGAATACTTTCGCAAGGCACTGTACCACCACAGACTGAGGTTGGCACTAAGACTGCATTGAATGAGCTGTATTCCGCCATAAGCAAACAAGAAAACGCCCACCCAGAGGTGGCGCTCCTAGTGGCCGGAGACTTTAATGCAGGGAAACTTAAGTCCATTGAGGAGTACACCACATGTGTCATTGGCTTCATCAATAAGTGCATCGATGATGTCATCCCCACAGTGACCGTACATACCCCAACCAGAAGCCATGGATTACAGGCAACATCTGCACTGAGCTAAAGGCTAGAGCTTCTGCTTTCAAAGAGCGGGACTTTAACCCAGAAACTTATAAGAAATCCCGCTATGCAGACCACCATAGTGCCTGTGCCCAAGAACACTAAGCTAACCTGCCTAAATGACTACAGACCCATAGCACTCACGTCTGTAGCCAGGAAGTGCTTTAAAAGGCTGGTCATGGCTCACATCAACACCATCATCCCAGAAACCCTAGACCCACTACAATTTGCATACTGCCCCAACAGATCCACAGATGATGCAATCTCTATTGCACTCCACACTGCCCTTTCCCACCTGGACAAAAGGAACACCTATGTGAGAATACTATTCATTGACTACAGCTCAGCGTTCAATACCATAGTGCCTTCAAAGGTCATCAACAAGCTAAGGACTCTGGGACTAAACACCCCCAGGTGATAAGGGTAGGTAACAACACATCCGCCACGCTGATCCTCAACACGGGGGCCCCTCAGGGGTGCGTGCTCAGTCCCCTCCTCTACTCCTCTACTCCCTGTTCACCCATGACTGCACGGCCAAGCACGACTCCAACATCATCACTCAATTTGCTGATGACACAACAGTGGTAGGCCTGATCACTGACAACAACGAGACAGCCTATAGTTTAAGTTTAAGTTTATAAGACTCCTGAACATCTAGTCAAATGGATACCCAGACTATTTGTATTGCCCCCCCCCTCCCCTCTCCACACCACTGCCACTCTCTGTTGTCATCTATGCATAGTCACTTTAATTAACTCTACCTACATGTACATACTACCTCCACTAACAGGTGCACATTGACTCTGTACCGGCACCCCCTTGTATATGTTGTTATTTTACTGCTGCTCTTTAATTACTTGTTACTTTTCTCTCTTATTCTTATTCATATTGTTTTAAACTGCACTGTTGGTTAGGGGCTCGTAAGTAAGAATATAACTGTAAGGTCTACAGCTGTTGTATTCGGCGCATGTGACAATAAAATTTGATTTGATTTCAGTTAGAGGGACATACATTAGGTTCCTTACATTGTGTCTTCCAACGTCCCTGGGATAATGTACATTTTGCTGAAGCATTATGATGACTCAGCGACACAATGGTAGGGATTAACTGAACTGGACTTGGGTCATTGATAAGTCATTGTCTCAACACAGCCTTATAATGCTGTGAAAGGATCCAGGAAAC
The DNA here is from genome assembly GCF_018296145.1 of Oncorhynchus tshawytscha. Taxonomy (NCBI): domain Eukaryota; kingdom Metazoa; phylum Chordata; class Actinopteri; order Salmoniformes; family Salmonidae; genus Oncorhynchus; species Oncorhynchus tshawytscha. Next base: position 2,917,672 of record NC_056436.1, on the reverse strand, counting down.
CCAGATGATTTGGGTGGATCCCATCCACCTTATAAAACATTTTGTTTCCAAAGGGTATCAAAATTGTCAACAAAAGTTACGCTCATTGAGCTGCAATAATCACGTAGCCAGTTGTGAAGAGAAAGGATCCTGCTGAATCGTTCAATGCCACGATTCAGAGAGGGCACAGGGCCAGATATGAAGGGTCTTTTGTTAGTGTCTAGCAGAGAGTCAATCAACTCTTTAAAATCCAGTTTCAACTGTTCAGAGCTGCCCTTCATAATGTCATTAAAACCCACATGGACTTTGATAGAACCAATGTCCATGTCCTGATGTCCATTCGGGAGCAGCTTAGTAATGTCATTAAAACCCACATGGACTTTGATAGAATCAATGTCCATGTCCTGACGTAGTCCATTCAGGACCATCTTAGGAATGTCATTTACTCGAGCTCCGTGATAGGACATTGTTTCTGCACCAGGAACAGTCACATTTCTTACCATGGATCTGCCCAAAATCACAGCTACAGATTGTTACACCAGATAATGTGATTTAACCAAATATTTTTGGTTTCCATGACTGGGAGTTACAGGATAGGTACTGTTTGGTGTAGCAAATCAAACCAAATTTGTATTTGTCACGTGTCGAATACAGTGAAATTTTGACTTACAAGCTCTTAACCAACAATACAGTTTTAAGAAAATACCTAAATAAAAGTAAGAAATGAAAGTAAAAAATCATTAAAGAGCAGCAGTAAAATAACCTTGTGGAGGCTATATACAGGGTATTACGGTACAGAGTCAATGTGGAGGCTATATACAGGGTATTACGGTACAGAGTCAATGTGGAGGCTATATACAGGGTATTACGGTACAGAGTCAATGTGGAGGCTATATACAGGGTATTACGGTACAGAGTCAATGTGGAGGCTATATACAGGGTATTACGGTACAGAGTCAATGTGGAGGCTATATACAGGGTATTACGGTACAGAGTCAATGTGGAGGCTATATACAGGGTATTACGGTACAGAGTCAATGTGGAGGCTATATACAGGGTATTACGGTACAGAGTCAATGTGGAGGCTATATACAGGGTATTACGGTACAGAGTCAATGTGGAGGCTATATACAGGGTATTACGGTACAGAGTCAATGTGGAGGCTATATACAGGGTGTTACGGTGCAGAGTCAATGTGGAGGCTATATACAGGGTATTACGGTACAGAGTCAATGTGGAGGCTATATACAGGGTATTACGGTACAGAGTCAATGTGGAGGCTATATACAGGGTATTACGGTACAGAGTCAATGTGGAGGCTATATACAGGGTATTACGGTACAGAGTCAATGTGGAGGCTATATACAGGGTATTACGGTACAGAGTCAATGTGGAGGCTATATACAGGGTATTACGGTACAGAGTCAATGTGGAGGCTATATACAGGGTATTACGGTACAGAGTCAATGTGGAGGCTATATACAGGGTATTACGGTACAGAGTCAATGTGGAGGCTATATACAGGGTATTACGGCACAGAGTCAATGTGGAGGCTATATACAGGGTATTACGGTACAGAGTCAATGTGGAGGCTATATACAGGGTATTACGGTACAGAGTCAATGTGGAGGCTATATACAGGGTATTACGGTACAGAGTCAATGTGGAGGCTATATACAGGGTATTACGGTACAGAGTCAATGTGGAGGCTATATACAGGGTATTACGGTACAGAGTCAATGTGGAGGCTATATACAGGGTGTTACGGTACAGAGTCAATGTGGAGGCTATATACAGGGTATTACGGTACAGAGTCAATGTGGAGGCTATATACAGGGTATTACGGTACAGAGTCAATGTGGAGGCTATATACAGGGTATTACGGTACAGAGTCAATGTGGAGGCTATATACAGGGTATTACGGTACAGAGTCAATGTGGAGGCTATATACAGGGTGTTACGGTACAGAGTCAATGTGGAGGCTATATACAGGGTGTTACGGTACAGAGTCAATGTGGAGGCTATATACAGGGTATTACGGTACAGAGTCAGTGTGGAGGCTATATACAGGGGGTACCAGTACAGAGTCAATGTCGAGGCTATATACAGGGTGTTACGGTACAGAGTCAATGTGGAGGCTATATACAGGGTATTACGGTACAGAGTCAATGTGGAGGCTATATACAGGGTATTACGGTACAGAGTCAATGTGGAGGCTATATACAGAGTATTACGGTACAGAGTCAATGTGGAGGCTATATACAGTGTATTACGGTACAGAGTCAGTGGAGGCTATATACAGGGTAACGGTACAGAGTCAATGTGGAGGCTATACAGGGTACAGAGAGTCAATGTGGAGGCTATATACAGAGTATTACGGTACAGAGTCAATGTGGAGGCTATATACAGGGTATTACGGTACAGAGTCAATGTGGAGGCTATATACAGAGTGTACTTGTACAGAGTCAATGTGCTGGGCACCTCGTAGTCGAGGTAATGAAGGTCATATGTACATGTAGGTAGAGTTATTAAAGTGATTTTGCATAGATAATAACAGAGAGTAGCAGCAGCATAGAAGGGGGGGGGGGTAATGCAAATAGTCTGGGTATCCTTTTGATTAGATGTTCAGGTGTCTTATGGCTTGGGGAAGAAGCTGTTTAGAAGCCTCTTGGACCTAGACTTGCCATGCGGTAGCAGAGAGAACAGTCTATGCTGCCATCTTGTCTATTTCAGGTCTTCTCACTCATTGATGGTGTGATTGTGATAAGATACAGGAACCCAAGTCCTTTTGTTCACCCGACCTAGAATACCTCACAATCAAATGCCGACCGCATTACCTCCCGAGATAATTATCCTCGGTTATCGTCACAGCTGTGTATATTCCCCCTCAAGCCGATACCACGACAAGGAACTACACTGGACCTTGTGCAAACTGGAAGTATCATATCCTTTACTATAACTGGGGCTAATAAAGAAGTGCTGAGGAAAACGCAACCAAAGTTCTATCAACACATTGCCTGTAGTACTCGCACTTCAAAAACTCTCTGGTGTTACTCTCCCTTCCAGGGATGTCTACAAGGCCCAAAGTTCTATCAACACATTGCCTCGCACTTCAAGAAAACTCTTCGTTGTTACGGAACCGGGATGGCTACAAGGCCCTCCCTTCGCAAATCAGATCACGACTCCATTTTGCTTAAAATAGGCAGAAATTCAAACAGGAAGTACCTGTGCTAAGGTATTGTCAACACTGGTCTGACCAATCGGAATCCATGCTTCAAGACTGCTTTGATCAAGCAGACTGGGACTTGTTCCAGATTTCCTCTGAGAATAACATAGACATATACACTAAAACAGTGACTAAGTTCATCAGGAAGGTGTATAGGGGATGTTGTTCACACTGTCACTATTAAAACCTACCCAAACCAAGAACCGTGGATAGATGGCAGTATTCATCACAAAACCGAAAGCACAAACCACCGCATTTAAACCATGGCGACTGGTGACTGGGAATATGGTTGAATACAAGCAGTTCAGTTATGCCCTCAGTAAGGTAATCAAAATACCCTCCTCTTCCTCCTCCTCCAAGCTGATGCCCAGCAGCGCTGATGTCATCAACCCCCCCTCCCCCTTCTGTTGGCCTACGTGTGATGAGACTGATAGCCCTGACAGCGTTGAGTCAGACAGGGTAGCTTAAATTTCCCCATTTGATATAAATGATGACAACATCAAGATTATATTATACAGTTGAAGTCAGAAGTTTACATACATTTAGGTTGGAGTCATTAAAACTCATTTTTCAACAACTCCACAAATGTTTTGTTAACAAACTATAGTTTTGGCAAGTCGGTTAGGACATCTACTTTGTGCATGACACAAGTAATTTTTCCAACAATTGTTTACAGACAGATTATTTCACTTATAATTCACTGTATCACAATTCCAGTGGGTCAGGAGTTTACATACGCTAATTTGTTTGTGCCTTTAAACAGCTTGGAAAATTCCAGAAAATTATGTCATGGCTTTAGAAGCTTCTGATAGGCTAATTGACATCATTTGAGCCACTTGGAGGTGTACCTGTGGATGTATTTCAAGGCCTACCTTCAAACTCAGTGCCTTCACAAAATAGATGGCATCATGAGGGATGAAAATTATGTGGTTATATTGAAGCAACATCTCAAGACATCAGTCAGGAATTAAAGCTTGGTCGCACATGTGTCTTCCAAATGGACAATGACCCCAAGCATACTTCCAAAGTTGTGGCAAAATGGCTTAACGACAACAAAGTCAAGGTATTGGAGTGGCCATCATAAAGCCCTGACCTCAATCCCATAGAAAATTTGTGGGCAGAACTGAAAATGTGTGCGAGCATGGAGGCCTACTTACCTGACTCCAGTTACACCAGCTCTGTCAGGAGGAATGGGCCAAACCCAACTTATTGTGGGAACCTTGTGGAAGGCTACCCAAACTGTTTGACCCAAGATAAACAATTTCAAGGCAATGCTACCAAATACTAATTGAGTGTATGTAAACCTCTGACCCACTGGGAATGTGATGAAAGAAATAAAAGCTGAAATAAATCATTCTCTCTACTATTATTCTGACATTTCACATTCTTAAAATAAAGTGGTGATCATAAATGACCAAAGACAGGGAATTTTTACTAGGATTAAATGTCAGGAATTGCGAAAAACGGAGTTTAAATGTATTTGGCTAAGGTGTATGTAAACTTCCGACTTCAACTGAACATATCGTGTTAGACAAACGGACCGATCCTAGAGACAAACGGACCGATCCTGGAGACAAACGATCCTAGAGCCAAACGGACAGACCGATCCTAGAGCCAAACGGACCGATCCTAGAGCCAAACGGACCGATCCTAGAGACAAACGGACTGATCCTAGAACCAAACGGACCGATCCTGGAGACAAACGATCCTAGAGCCAAACAGACCGATCCTAGAGCCAAACGGACCGATCCTAGAGCCAAACAGACCGATCCTAGAGACAAACGGACCGATCCTAGAGACAAACGGACCGATCCTAGAGACAAACGATCCTAGAGCCAAACGGACCGATCCTAGAGCCAAACGGACCGATCCTGGAGACAAACGAACCTAGAGCCAAACGGACCGATCCTAGAGCCAAACGGACCTTCCTAGAGACAAACGGACCGATCCTGGAGACAAACGATCCTAGAGCCAAACGGACAGACCGATCCTAGAGCCAAACGGACCGATCCTAGAGCCAAACGGACCGATCCTAGAGCCAAACGGACCGATCCTGGAGCCAAACGGACCGATCCTAGAGCCAAACGGACCGATCCTGGGGACAAACGGACCAATCTTGAGACAAACGGACCGATCCTGGAGACAAACGGACCGATCCTAGAACCAAACGGACCGATCCTGGAGACAAACGGACCGATCCTGGAGACAAACAATTCTAGAGCAAACGGACCGATCCTAGAGACAAACGGACCGATCCTGGAGACAAATGATCCTAGAGCCAAACGGACCGATCCTAGAGCCAAACGGACCGATCCTGGAGCCAAACGGACCGATCCTGAGACATCCTAGAGACAAACGATCCTAGAGACAAACGGACCGATCCTAGAGACAAACGGACGATCCTAGAGACAAACGGACCGATCCTAGAGACAAACGGACTGGATCCTGAGACAAACGGACTGATCCTGGAGACAAACGGACCGATCCTGGAGACAAACGGACCGATCCTAGAGCCAAACGGACTGATCCTAGGGCAAACGGACCCGATCTCTGAGAGACAAACGGACCGATCCTAGAACCAAACGGACCCATCCTGGAGACAAACGATCCCTAGAGCCAAACGGACTGATCCTAGAGCCAAACGGACCGATCCTAGAGACAAACTGACCGATCCCAGAGCCAAACGCACCGATCCTAGAGACAAACGGATCGATCCTAGAACCAAACGGACCGATCCTGGAGACAAACGACTCGAGAGCCAAACGGACCGATCCCAGAAAGCCAAACGTAACCGATCCTCTAGGAGACAAAACGGGACCGATCCTGGAGACAAACCGATCCTAGAGCCAAACGGACAGACCGTATCCTCTTGAGCCAAACGGACCGATCCTAGAGCCAAACAGACCGATCCTAGAGCCTTCAAACGGACTCGATCCTGGAGACAAACGGGATCGCATCCTGGAGACAAACGGACCGATCCTAGGAACCAAACGAATCCTAGAGCCAAACGGACCGTATCCTAGAGCCAAACGGACCGATCCTGGAGCCAAACGGACCCAGAGCCAAACGGGACCGATCCTAGAGCCAAACGAACCGATCCTAGACGACAAACGGACCGATCCTGGAGACAAACGATCCTGCAGAGCCAGAAACGGACAGACCGATCCTTGAGCCAAACGGACCGATCCTAGAGCCAAAGCAGACCGATCCTAGAGCCAAACGGACCGATCCCTGGAGGACAAACGGACTGATCCTGGAGACAAACGGACCGATCCTAGTAACCAAACGGACCGATCCTGAGACAAACGGACCGATCCTGGAGACAAACAATTCTAGAGCAAACGGACCGATCCTAGAGACAAACAGACCGATCCTGAGACAAACGGACCGATCCTAGAGCCAAACTGACCGATCCTAGAGCCAAACAGACCGATCCTAGAGCCAAACAGACCGATCCTGAGACAAACGCATCTCAGAGCCAAACGGACTGATCCTAGAGCCAAACGGACCGATCCTAGAGACAAACGATCCTGGAGACAAACGGATCGATCTCAGAGACAAAAGGACCGATCTCAGAGACAAAACGGACCGATCCTGGAGACAAACGGACCGATCCTGGACAAAACGGACTGATCTCAGACAAACGGACCGATCCTGAGAGCAAAGTCTGATCGCACCAGATCCATCTTAGAGACAAACTGACCATCTCAAGAGCAAAGCATCCTGCAGAGAGCCACCACAACGGATCCGATCCTAGAGCCAAACGCACCGATCCTGAGACAACGATCCTAGAGCAAACGGACTAATCAGAGCCAAACGGACCAATCCTAGAGCCAAACGATCTGGAGACAAACGGACTAATCCTGGAGACAACGGACCGATCCTAGAGCCAAACGGGACCGATCCCAGAGCCAAACGGACCGATCCTAGAGACAAACGGACTGCATCCTAGAGACAAAAACGTGACCGATCCGGAGACAAAACGGACCGATCCTAGAGACAAACGGACCGATCCTAGAGACAAACGGACCGATCCTGGAGACAAACGGGACCGATCCTGGAGCCAAACGGACCGATCTCTGGAGACAAACGGATCCTAGAGCTGAGACGGACCGATCCTGGAGCCAAACGGGACCGATCCTGGAGACAAACGGATCCTGGAGCTCGGAGACGGACCGATCCTAGAGCCAAACGGGACCGATCCTGGAGACAAACGATCCCAGAGCCAAAACGGACCGATCCTAGAGCCAAAACGGACTCAATCTCTAGAGACAAATCGATCCTGGAGACAAACGGACTCAATCCTAGAGACAAACGTGACCGATCCTAGAGCCAAACGGACCGATCCTAGAGCCAAACGACAGATCCTAGAGACAAACGGACCGATCCTGGAGGACAAACGGGACCGAATCCTAGAGACAAACGGACCGATCCTGGAGACAAACGGACCCTAGACCCTGGAGACAGACGGACCGATCCTAGAGAGCAAAACGGACCGATCCTGGATGCCAAACGGACCGATCCTGGAGCCAAACGGACCGATCCTATGAGACACGGACCCATCCTAGAGCCAAACGGACCGATCCTGGAGCCAAACGGGACCGATCCTGGAGCCAAAACGATCGAACTGAGCCAAACGGACTCGATCCTGGAGACAAACGATCCTAGAGCCAAACGGACCGAGTCCTAGAGCCAAACGGACCAATCCTAGAGCCAAACGGATCGAGCCTGAGCCAAACGACCGATCCTAGAGACAAACGGACCGATCCTAGAGCCAAACGGACCCGATCCTAGAGTGACGACAGATCCATAGCAAACGGACTCGATCCTTGCGTACAACTGACCGATCCTAGAGCGCAAGCAGGCGCGCTGTCCTGGAGACAAACGATCCTACAGATCCAACAGACAGACCGATCATGGTGGCAAAACGACCGATCCTAGAGCCAACCGGCCGATCCCTAAAGCCCGCGACAGATCCTATTGAGAAACCCGATCCTGGCCCCAAACGACCGATCTGGAGCCAAACGGACCCGTCCTGAGCCAACGACCGATCCTGGCCGGCGTGGCTGGTCCTAAGGACAACGATCCTAGAGCCAAACGGACCGGAGTCTAGAGACACGATCCTAGAGGCCAAACGACCGGAGCCTAGAGCCAAACGACCGCTCCAGAGACAAACAGACCAATAATCACTAGAGACAACGGACGATCCTAGAGACAAACGGACCGATCCTAAGACAAACGACCGATCCTGAGACAAACGGACCGATCCTGAGACAAACATCCTAGAGACAAACGACCGATCCATAGAGAACAACGGGCCGATCCTGAAACACGATCCTAGAACCAAACTGACAGATCCCTAGAGCAAACGACCCGATCCTGGAGGACGATCTACCTAGACCAAACGGACCGGTCTAGGAGCCAAACGGCCCGATCCTCAAGACACAACCTGGGAGAACAACGGACAGATCCTATCTGTCAAACGGACCGATCCAGAGACAAACCGAGCCTAGAGCCAACGAACCCGATCCTAGAGCCACGTGAGCCGATCCTAGAGACAAACAATCCTGGAGACAACGACCTGATCCTAGTGCAAACGACCGAGTCCTAGAGCAAACGATCTATGAGTGCGCGGAGACTGCAGCGAGCCCTATATCCAAACTACCGTCCTAGATCAAACGCACCGATCCTAGAGACCAACCAGACCGATCCTAAGAGACAAAACGGACCCGGATCCTGGAGTCAAACGGACCGATCCTAGAGCCAACGGGGACCGGTCCTAAGAGACAAACGGACGCGGTCCTGAGCAAACGCACCGATCCTAGAGCAAACGTACCGATCCTGGAGACAAACGGGAACCGATCCTGGGCCAACGATCCTAAGCCAAACGGACCGATCCAAGAGAAAAAAGGGCCGATCCTGGAAACAAACGATCCTATACACCACACGGCCCGATCCTAGAGCCAAACACCACGATCCTGGAGGAAACAAACGATTCCTAGAGCCCAACGGACTCGATCCAAGAGCCAAACGGGCCGATCCCTGGAAACAACGATCCTATAACCTAACCGACCGATCCTAGAGCCAAACGGAAGATCCTGAGACAAACCGCCTAGAGCCAAACAGACCGGAACCTAGAGCCAAACGTACCGATCCTAGAGACCAAACAAATACCTGTGTGCTCCAAACGACCGATCCTAGTGCAACGGACCGGTCCTAGAGACAAACGTCCTAGAGCCAAACGAACTCGTAGCCTAGATCCAAACGACAGTGGTCTGAGCCAAACGACCGTACTAGAGGACAAACTACCGATCCTAGAAGTCAACGACCGATCACTAGGAGTCAAACGGACACCGAGTCCTAAGCCCAACCGGGACCGATCCTAGAGCCAACGGACCGATCCTGGAGCCAAACGGAGCACCGATCCTAAGGACAAACGGACCGATCCTCGGGAACGGGCGGGGACAGGGGGGTGGGTGAGAGACAAACGGACCTATCCATGAGCCAACGACCGATCCTGGAGCAAACGGACAATCCTAGGGACAAAAAGTGCAGTGGAATTTCAATGGGTTTTGTACGACAGATTAAAAACAGCCCTTAGATGTTTGTGTTATTCCATCAAAAAACTGGCCGGGTATACTGTGAACCATGTTGGCTGTCTTTGGAGCCAAAATGTGTCATGGACGTGGGAATGAATAGGCTGATTTTTATATACCGATGACTAAACTTTCTATCAAAGCTGGGAAAGAGACGCGAGGACGGCTCATGCACTCCTGGCTAACATGACGTTTTAATGTATGTATTTTTTCAATTGGTTGCGATTAGTATACTGTTGCATTGAAA
>NC_056436.1:2875777-2905777 GCF_018296145.1 Oncorhynchus tshawytscha | reverse complement strand
CGTCCTCCCCCTCTTCCTCCTCTTTCCTCCCCCTCTTCCTCCTCTCTCTCCTCCTGCCTCTCTCCTACCTTTGACTCCTCCTCTTCCTCTACTCTTCCTCCTCTCTTCCTCCTCTCTCTACTCCCCCTCTTCCTCCCCCTCTTCCACCTGCTCTCTCTCCTCTCTCCTGATCCCCCTCTCAGGTCTCAAAACTTATACAGAGACAGAGGAGGGAATGGTGACTGGCGTAAAGACAGACACTCTTCAGTGCTAGTAGATTAGTAGACTAGAGACTAGTAGACTAGAGACTAGAGACTAGTAGACTAGAGACTAGTAGACCAGTAGACTAGTAGACTAGTAGACTATAGGCTAGTTGACTAGTGGACCAGTAGACTAGTAGACTAGTAGACTAGTAGACCAGTAGACCAGTAGACCAGTAGACTAGTAGACCAGTAGACTAATAGACTAATAGACCAGTAGACTAGTGGATTAGAGGCTAGTAGACTAGTAGACTAGAGACTAGTAGACTAGTAGACTAGAGACTAGAGACTAGTAGACTAGAGACTAGTAGACTAGTAGACTATAGGCTAGTTGACTAGTGGACCAGTAGACTAGTAGACTAGTAGACTAGTAGACCAGTAGACCAGTAGACCAGTAGACCAGTAGACTAGTAGACCAGTAGACTAATAGACTAATAGACCAGTAGACTAGTAGATTAGAGGCTAGTAGACTAGTAGACCAGTAGACTAGTAGACCAGTAGACTAGTAGACCAGTAGACTAATAGACTAGAGGCTTGTAGACTGGAGACCAATAGACTAGTAGACCAGTAGGCTAGAGACTAGTAGGCTAGTAGATTAGTAGACTAGAGACTAGTAGCATAGAGACTAGTAGCATAGAGACTAGTAGACTAGAGACTAGTAGACTAGAGGCTTGTAGACTGGAGACCAATAGACTAGTAGACCAGTAGACTAGTAGACTAGTAGGCCAGTAGACTAGAGACTTGTTGACTAGTAGACCAGTAGACTAGAGACTAGAGACTAGTAGGCTAGTAGATTAGTAGACTAGAGACTAGTAGCATAGAGACTAGTAGCATAGAGACTAGTAGACTAGAGACTAGTAGGCTAGAGACTAGTAGACTAGAGACTAGTAGGCTAGAGACTAGTAGGCTAGAGACTAGTAGACTAGAGACTAGTAGACTAGAGACTAGTAGACTAGAGACTAGTAGGCTAGAGACTAGTAGACTAGAGACTAGTAGACTAGAGACTAGTAGACTAGAGACTAGTAGGCTAGAGACTAGTAGACTAGAGACTAGTAGCATAGAGACTAGTAGACTAGAGACTAGTAGCATAGAGACTAGTAGCATAGAGACTAGTAGACTAGAGACTAGTAGCATAGAGACTAGTAGCATAGAGACTAGTAGACTAGAGACTAGTAGACTAGAGACTAGTAGCATAGAGACTAGTAGCATAGAGACTAGTAGACTAGAGACTAGTAGGCTAGAGACTAGTAGACTAGAGACTAGTAGCATAGAGACTAGTAGGCTAGAGACTAGTAGACTAGAGACTAGTAGCATAGAGACTAGTAGACTAGAGACTAGTAGCATAGAGACTAGTAGACTAGAGACTAGTAGACTAGAGACTAGTAGGCTAGAGACTAGTAGCATAGAGACTAGTAGCATAGAGACTAGTAGACTAGAGACTAGTAGCATAGAGACTAGTAGCATAGAGACTAGTAGACTAGAGACTAGTAGACTAGAGACTAGTAGACTAGAGACTAGTAGCATAGAGACTAGTAGCATAGAGACTAGTAGACTAGAGACTAGTAGACTAGAGACTAGTAGACTAGAGACTAGTAGCATAGAGACTAGTAGCATAGAGACTAGTAGACTAGAGACTACTAGACTAGTAGGCTAGAGACTAGTAGACTAGAGACTAGTAGCATAGAGACTAGTAGACTAGTAGACTAGTAGACTAGAGACTAGTAGCATAGAGACTAGTAGACTAGAGACTAGTAGCATAGAGACTAGTAGACTAGTAGACTAGTAGACTAGTAGACTAGAGACTAGTAGACTAGAGACTAGTAGGCTAGAGACTAGTAGACTAGAGACTAGTAGCATAGAGACTAGTAGACTAGAGACTAGTAGGCTAGAGACTAGTAGACTAGAGACTAGTAGACTAGAGACTAGTAGGCTAGAGACTAGTAGCATAGAGACTAGTAGCATAGAGACTAGTAGACTAGAGACTAGTAGACTAGAGACTAGTAGCATAGAGACTAGTAGCATAGAGACTAGTAGACTAGAGACTAGTAGGCTAGAGACTAGTAGACTAGAGACTAGTAGCATAGAGACTAGTAGACTAGAGACTAGTAGGCTAGAGACTAGTAGACTAGAGACTAGTAGACTAGAGACTAGTAGCATAGAGACTAGTAGCATAGAGACTAGTAGCATAGAGACTAGTAGACTAGAGACTAGTAGACTAGAGACTAGTAGCATAGAGACTAGTAGCATAGAGACTAGTAGACTAGAGACTAGTAGACTAGAGACTAGTAGACTAGAGACTAGTAGCATAGAGACTAGTAGCATAGAGACTAGTAGACTAGAGACTAGTAGACTAGAGACTAGTAGCATAGAGACTAGTAGCATAGAGACTAGTAGACTAGAGACTACTAGACTAGTAGGCTAGAGACTAGTAGACTAGAGACTAGTAGCATAGAGACTAGTAGACTAGTAGACTAGTAGACTAGAGACTACTAGACTAGTAGACTAGTAGACTAGTATACTATATTTTTATTTTGTCAGGGAGTCGTACTGAGACCTTGGGCTCTTATATAGTGCCTTCGGAAAGTTTTCAGACCCCTTGACTTTTCTATTTTTTTGTTATGTTACAGCCTTACTGTTAAATTGACCCCCCCCCCTACCCCTCCACTCATCAATCTACACACAATACCACATAATGACAAAGCAAAAACAGGTTTTTAGAAATGTTTACTAATTTATTAAAAATTTAAAAACTGAAATATCACATTTACATAAGTATTCAGACCCTTTATTCAGTACTTTGTTGAACCACCTTTGACAGCGATTACAGACTCAAGTCTTCTTGGGTATGACACTACAAGCGTGGCACACCTGTATTTGGGGAGTTTCTCCCATTCTTCTCTGCAGATCCTCTCAAGCTCTGTCAGGTTGGATGGGGAGTGTTGCTGCACAGCTATTTTCAGGTCTCTCCAGAGATGTTAGATCTGCTGCTGAAAAACATCCCCACAGCATGATGCTGCCACCACCATGCTTCACTGTAGGGATGGTGCCAGGTGTCCTCCAGACATGACACTTGGCATTCAAACCAGAGTTAAATCTTGGTTTAATCAGAGCAGAGGATCTTGTTTCTCATGGTCTGAGAGTCCTTTAGGTGCCTTTTAGAGAACTCCAAGCAGGATGTCATGTGCCTTTTACTGAGTGGCTTCCGTCTGGCCACTCTACCAGAGGCCTGATTGGTGGAGTGCTGCAGAGATGGTTGTCCTTCTGGAAGGTTCTCCCATCTTCCATTTTAGAATGATGGAGGCCACTGTGTTCTTGGGGACCTTCAATGCTGCATAAATGTTTTGGTACCCTTCCCCAGATCTGTGCCTCGACACAATCCTGTCTTGGACAATTCCTTTGACTTCATGGCTTGGTTTTTTCTCTGACATTCACTGTCAACTGTGGGACCTTATATAGACAGGGGTGTGCCTTTCCAAATCATGTCCCATCAATTGAATTTACCACAGGTGGACTCCGATCAAGTTGTAGAAACATCTCAAGGATGATCAATGGAAACAGGATGTACCTGAGCTCAATTTTGAGTCTCATATCAAAGGGTCTGAATACTTATGTAAATAAGGTATTTCTGTTTTGTTTTTTTAATAAACATTTTAAAATATCTAAAAACCTGTTTTCGCTTTATGAATAGAATAGAACAAAATGTGGAAAAGGTCAAAGGGTCTGAATACTTTTCCGAAGGCACCGTATAGGTGAGCCCTGAACTACTGCAATTACAGAAACAAACAAATCAAATCAAAAATGCAATCAGAATGAAAACAAGAACATATTCATCATATTCGTCCTCCCTCCTGCTCCTCCTCTTCACCAACCCCCCCCTCTGCTCCTCCTCTTCACCACCCCCTCTGCTCCTCCTCTTCACCAACCCCCCTCTGCTCCTCCTCTTCACCAACCCCCCTGCTCTTCCTCTTCACCAAACCCCCTCTCCTCCTCTTCACCAAAACATCTCCTCCCTCCTGCTCCTCCTCTTCACCAAACCCCCCTGCTCTGCTCTCTGCTTCTCTTCACCAAACCCCCTCTTCACCAAACTCTTCCTCTTCACCAACCCCCCCTCTGCTCCTCCTCTTCACCAACCCCCCACCTCTGCTCCTCCTCTTCACCAACCCCCCTCTGCTCCTCCTCTTCACCAACCCCCCTCTGCTCCTCCTCTTCACCAAACCCCCTATTCTTCTTCGTTCCCTCTTTTGAAATGGTTTTTATTCTGTCCAGGTTTCCTTCTTCTCACTCTGTCATTTAGGTTAGTATTGTGGGGTAACTACAACGTTGTTGATCCATCCTCAGTTTTCTCCAATCACAACCATTAAACTCTGTAACTGTTTTAAAGTCACCATTGGCCTCCATGGTAAATTCTCTGACAGGTTTCCTTCCTCTCCGGCAACTGAGTTGGGAAGGACGCCTGTATCTTTGTAGTGACTGGGTGTTTTCATACACCATCCAAAGTGTAATTAATAACTTCACCATGCTCAAAGGGATATTCAATGTCTGCTTTTTACCCAGCTACCAATAGGTGCCCTTCTTTGTGAGGCCTTGGAAAACCTCCCTGGTCTTTGTGGTTGAATCTGTGTTTGAAATTCACTGCTCGACTGAGGGACCTTACAGATAATTGTGTGTGTCGGGGGTACAGAGATGAGGTAGTCATTCAAAAAATCCTGTTAATAAACAGAGTGAGTCCATGCAACTTATTATGTGACTTGTTAAGCACATGAACTTAATTAGGCTTGTCATAACAAACATTTCCATTGACATGTTATGTAATAAACAATAAACAGTGTGTGTCTGTGTAGAAACATTCCTTATGTTCACCTCTGTTCCACGGTAGAACACTGACTGACTGACACTTCCCATCACCACCTCCAGAATGATGTCACCGATGAACTCTAACCTTTTAACTTCTGTGACCTCTAACCTCTCACCTTTACACCCCCGCCCCCCCTCCCACCCTCACCCACTCCCTATGACCACACAGCAGCGAGGACCCAAGCCCAAAAAGGTGGTGCACGCTTCTCGAACCTCCTCGGTAACAGCCGGTCGTCATAATAATAATGTGGTAACCGTGGTAACCGTAACCGTGGCTCTGAATGGCCTAGCTGCATGGCAACAAGGCATCAACTCCATTTCCCCATAACCTCTAGCTCTCCCAGACCGACCGTCTCCCATCCCATCGTTGTTCTCCCTGTCTGTCTTTGTGTACATGCATGTTTCTGTGAGTGACGGCTCATCCCTGTGAGTGACGGCTCATCCCTGTGAGTGACGGCTCATCCCTGTGAGTGACGGCTCATCCCTGTGATTGACGGCTCATCCCTCTGAGTGACGGCTCATCCCTGTGAGTGACGGCTCATCCCTGTGAGTGACGGCTCATATCCCTCTTCCCTGTCCCTCTCCGCCCTCCTCAGTGATCATTGGTTCATACGTGGTCAGCTGTCATGTCGGGACTTGATGCTGTTTACCCAGTAGCATGTTAACTGGGTCTGTTTACCCAGTAGCATGTTAACTGGGTCTGTTTACCCAGTAGCATGTTAACTAAAGATGTTTACCCAGTAGCATGTTAAGTAAAGATGTTTACCCAGTAGCATGTTAACTGGGTCTGTTTACCCAGTAGCATGTTAACTGGGTCTGTTTACCCAGTAGCATGTTAACTGAGGCTGTTTACCCAGTAGCATGTTAACTGGGTCTGTTTACCCAGTAGCATGTTAACTGGGTCTGTTTACCCAGTAGCATGTTAACTGGGTCTGTTTACCCAGTAGCATGTTAACTGGGTCTGTTTACCCAGTAGCATGTTAACTAAAGATGTTTACCCAGTAGCATGTTAACTGGGTCTGTTTACCCAGTAGCATGTTAACTGGGTCTGTTTACCCAGTAGCATGTTAACTGGGTCTGTTTACCCAGTAGCATGTTAACTAAAGATGTTTACCCAGTAGCATGTTAACTAAAGATGTTTACCCAGTAGCATGTTAACTGGGTCTGTTTACCCAGTAGCATGTTAACTGGGTCTGTTTACCCAGTAGCATGTTAACTGGGTCTGTTTACCCAGTAGCATGTTAACTGGGTCTGTTTACCCAGTAGCATGTTAACTAAAGCTGTTTACCCAGTAGCATGTTAACTGGGTCTGTACTGTGCTACTCAGTGATGTACTGCTGTCTACACACACACACACACACACACACAAACACACGCGCAGTACGCTTCTGTTGGCTGTCATGATAAATGTCAGGTAGTGAGAGGGTGCAGTGTTGTAGCTGAGATGACCTCTATCTAGACCAGGGGAGCAGGCAAAGGCTGGTCAGTAGTGCACTATATAGGGAACAAGGTGACATTCTGGGCACACGCAGAGACTCCGGTCAGAGAGGAGAGGCCAGCTCAGAGACTCCAGTCAGAGAGGAGAGGCCAGCTCAGCGAGAGAGGGAGAGAGAAGAGGTCATTTCAGAGAGAGAGAGAGAGAGAGTGAGAGGAGAGGCAAGCTCAGAGAGAGGAGAGGCCAGCTCAGCTCAGAGAGAGGAGAGGCCAGCTCAGAGAGAGAGGAGAGGCCAGCTCAGAGAGACAGAGAGAGAGGAGAGGCCAGCTCAGAGAGACAGAGAGAGGAGAGGCCAGCTCAGAGAGAGAGAGAGAGGGGAGAGGCCAACTCAGAAAGAAATAGAGAGAGGAGATGCCAGCTCAGCTCAGAGAGAAGAGAGGCCAGCTCAGCTCAGAGAGAGGAGATGCCAGCTCAGCTCAGAGAGAAAAGAGGCAAGCTCAGAGAGAGGAGAGGCCAGCTCAGAGAGAGAGAGGAGATGCCAGCTCAGCTCAGAGAGAAGAGAGGACAGCTCAGAGAGGAGGCCAGCTCAGCTCAGAGAGAAGAGAGGCCAGCTCAGCTCAGAGAGAGGAGAGGCCAGCTCAGCTCAGAGAAAGGAGAGGCCAGCTCAGCTCAGAGAGAGGAGAGGCCAGCTCAGCTCAGAGAGAAGAGATGCCAGCTCAGCTCAGAGAGAGAGGCCAGCTCAGCTCAGAGGCCAGCTCCCTACAGTATGGATTTCCTGCTCTGCTCTTGTGCTCAGCAGCGATGTTATTGGGTGTCCAGATCTGGGTTCAAATACTACTTGAAATCTATCAAATACTTTTAGCTTTTGCTGAAGCCTGGCCGGAGTGCCAGATTTTGCAACTAATTTATTGGTTCCATTGCGCCAGGCAAACTCAATCATGTTCGGGTTAAAGTATTTGAAATGAATTTGAATAATATTTGAACTCTGGTCTGGATGTTTACATATTGCTCTCCCAAACAGCCCTCTAGTCTGGGGCCATCTTAGTACGTTACTGGGAGAGTCTGTAGCCACTAACTGTCTGTCTGAGTCCCTAACCAGCAGGTTTACATGAGACTCTATAGAACACTAGTTGTACCGTTTAGCATCTCCAGAACCGGGCCGTAGAATGTTCTATATGGTGATGTGTTCTGAAGCGTAGAGGAAGTACAAGTTGTTGTCACTGTCAGCAGTGTTCTGTCTGCTAAGTGTCACGGGGCTGTCAGGACGGTAATCCTACACCTGTATGGCTCTCTGTGGGGTATCTCTCCATCCTGCCCGGGTCACTGACCTCGGATACAGTGACAGTGATTTCACCCTGCTGCTTTTTTAAAGCAGTAACATGATCCCTTCATCTACCTCTTCTCTCCTCCCTCAGTCTGTCCCCTAATTCATCCCCCTCTCCTTCCTTCTGGCCATCCCTCCATCTACCTCTTCTCTCCTCCCTAATTCATCGCCCTCTCCTCCTTATGGCCATTCCTCCATCTACCTCTTCTCCTCCATGAGAAAGAGACTCTTAGTGTTACATTTTTAACGGGAACAGATTTCCCCCCTGGTAATGGATCTACAGATTACAGTCTGTTCTGGCCCAGTAACCTAGAATAGACACACCCAGACTTCAGTCTGTTCTGGCCCAGTAACCTAGACTAGACACACCCGGACTACAGTCTGTTCTGGCCCAGTAACCTAGAATAGACACACCCAGACTTCAGTCTGTTCTGGCCCAGTAACCTAGACTAGACACACCCGGACTACAGTCTGTTCTGAAACCTAGAATAGACACACCCAGACTTCAGTCTGTTCTGGCCCAGTAACCTAGACTAACACGCCCAGACTAGACTGTTCTGGCCCAGTAACCCAGACTAGACACACCCAGACTACAGACTGTTCTGGCCCAGTAACCTAGACTAGACACACCCAGACTACAGACTGTTCTGGCCCAGTAACCTAGACTAGACACATCCAGACTTCAGTCTGTTCTGGCCCAGTAACCTAGACTAGACACACCCAGACATCCTGATTCTTTACTATTGGACAGCCTGATTTTATACTATTGGACAGTCTGATTCTATACTATTGGACAGCCTGATTTTATACTATTGGACAGCCTGATTTTATACTATTGGACAGTCTGATTCTATACTATTGGACAGCCTGATTCTATACTATTGGACAGCCTGATTCTATACTATTGGACAGCCTGATTCTATACTATTGGACAGCCTGATTCTATACTATTGGACAGCCTGATTCTATACTATTGGACAGCCTGATTCTATACTATTGGACAGCCTGATTCTATAGTATTGGACAGCCTGATTCTATACTATTGGACAGCCTGATTCTATACTATTGGACAGCCTGATTCTATAGTATTGGACAGCCTGATTCTATACTATTGGACAGCCTGATTCTATACTATTGGACAGCCTGATTCTATTATTGGTACAGCCTGATTCTATACTAAGCCTGATTCTATACTATTGGGCAGCCTGATTCTATACTATTGGACAGCCTGATTCCAAAACATTTGTATTTATTTGATATTAAACTCAGTTATTTTGGTACAGAGAGTGGGTAATAACTAGTTACTGGTACAGAGGGTGGGTAATAACTAGTTACTGGTACAGAGGGGGTAATAACTAGTTACTAGTACAGAGAGTGGGTAATAACTAGTTACTGGTACAGAGGGTCGGTAATAACTAGTTACTGGTACAGTTAGTGGGTAATAACTAGTTACTGGTACAGAGAGTGGGTAATAACTAGTTACTGGTACAGTTAGTGGGTAATATCTAGTTACTAGTACAGAGAGTGGGTAATAACTAGTTACTGGTACAGAGGGTCGGTAATAACTAGTTACTGGTACAGAGAGTGGGTAATAACTAGTTACTGGTACAGTTAGTGGGTAATATCTAGTTACTAGTACAGAGAGTGGGTAATAACTAGTTACTGGTACAGAGGGCCGGTAATAACTAGTTACTGGTACAGAGAGTGGGTAATAACTAGTTACTGGTACAGTTAGTGGGTAATATCTAGTTACTAGTACAGAGAGTGGGTAATAACTAGTTACTGGTACAGAGGGCCGGTAATAACTAGTTACTGTTACAGAGAGTGGGTAATAACTAGTTACTGGTACATAGGGTGGGTAATAACTAGTTACTGGTACAGAGAGTGGGTAATAACTAGTTACTAGTACAGAGAGTGGGTAATATCTAGTTACTGGTACAGAGGGTCGGTAATAACTAGTTACTGGTACAGAGAGTGGGTAATAACAAGTTACTGGTACAGAGGGTAGGTAATAACTAGTTACTGGTACATAGGGTAGGTAATAACTAGTTACTGGTACATAGGGTTGGTAATAACTAGTTACTGGTACAGAGAGTGGATAATAACTAGTTACTGGTACAGAGGGTAGGTAATAACTAGTTACTGGTACAGAGAGTGGGTGATAACTAGTTACTGGTACAGAGAGTGGGTAATAACTAGTTACTGGTATAGAGAGTGGGTAATATCTAGTTACTGGTACAGAGGGTAGGTAATAACTAGTTACTGGTACAGAGAGTGGGTGATAACTAGTTACTGGTACAGAGAGTGGGTAATAACTAGTTACTGGTATAGAGAGTGGGTAATATCTAGTTACTGGTACAGAGGGTTGGTGATAACTAGTTACTGGTACAGAGGGTCGGTAATAACTAGTTACTAGTACAGAGAGTGGGTAATAACTAGTTACTGGTACAGAGGGTAGGTAAGAAATAGTTACTGGTACAGAGGGTCGCTAATAACTAGTTACTGGTACAGAGAGTGGGTAATAACTAGTTACTGGTACAGAGGGTCGGTAATATCTAGTTACTGGTACAGTTAGTGGGTAATATCTAGTTACTGGTACAGTTAGTGGGTAATAACTAGTTACTGGTACAGAGGGTTGGTAATAACTAGTTACTGGTACAGAGGGTCGCTAATAACTAGTTACTGGTACAGAGAGTGGGTAATAACTAGTTACTGGTACAGAGAGTGGATAATAACTAGTTACTGGTACAGAGGGTCGGTAATAACTAGTTACTGGTACAGAGGGTTGGTAATAACTAGTTACTGTTACAGAGAGTGGGTAATAACTAGTTACTGGTACAGAGGGTTGGTAATATCTAGTTACTGGTACAGTTTGTGGGTAATCACACATAATCAGACTGAAGTATCCTAATGAGTTGAGCCACTTAGTTGAGCTGCTGGTACTGAACATTGAGGATGACGAACAGCACGGAGCTCTCACCCGGTACCTGGTACCGGCTGCCTTGCTAGCACACATGGCCACCCTCCTGAAGCATCTTATCAGTCGGCCCCACAAGAACAGCTATTCACTGGCCCTCCTGAAGCATCTTATCAGTCGGCCCAACAAGAACAGCTATTCACTGGCCTTCCTGAAGCATCTTATCAGTCGGCCCCACAAGAACAGCCATTCACTGGCCCTCCTGAAGCATCTTATCAGTCGGCCCAACAAGAACAGCTATTCACTGGCCCTCCTGAAGCATCTTATCAGTCGGCCCAACAAGAACAGCTATTCACTGGCCCTCCTGAAGCATCTTATCAGTCGGCCCCACAAGAACAGCTATTCACTGGCCCTCCTGAAGCATCTTATCAGTCGGCCCAACAAGAACAGCTATTCACTGGCCCTCCTGAAGCATCTTATCAGTCGGCCCCACAAGAACAGCTATTCACTGGCCCTCCTGAAGCATCTTATCAGTCGGCCCAACAAGAACAGCTATTCACTGGCCCTCCTGAAGCATCTTATCAGTCGGCCCCACAAGAACAGCCATTCACTGGCCCTCCTGAAGCATCTTATCAGTCGGCCCAACAAGAACAGCTATTCACTGGCCCTCCTGAAGCATCTTATCAGTCGGCGCAACAAGAACAGCTATTCACTGGCCCTCCTGAAGCATCTTATCAGTCGGCCCAACAAGAACAGCTATTCACTGGCCCTCCTGAAGCATCTTATCAGTCGGCCCCACAAGAACAGCCATTCACTGGCCCTCCTGAAGCATCTTATCAGTCGGCCCAACAAGAACAGCTATTCACTGGCCCTCCTGAAGCATCTTATCAGTCGGCCCAACAAGAACAGCTATTCACTGGCCCTCCTGAAGCATCTTATCAGTCGGCCCAACAAGAACAGCTATTCACTGGCCCTCCTGAAGCATCTTATCAGTCGGCCCAACAAGAACAGCTATTCACTGGCCCTCCTGAAGCATCTTATCAGTCGGCCCCACAAGAACAGCTATTCACTGGCCCTCCTGAAGCATCTTATCAGTCGGCCCAACAAGAACAGCTATTCACTGGCCCTCCTGAAGCATCTTATCAGTCGGCCCCACAAGAACAGCTATTCACTGGCCCTCCTGAAGCATCTTATCAGTCGGCCCAACAAGAACAGCTATTCACTGGCGCCGCTTCAGGCTGAGGAGTAAAGTTCACACATCCCAACATGTGCTACATGTTGCTAAGATACAGGAGCGACTGGCATCACCTTACCCCTCCTCCTCTACCCTCCCTTCAGTACAGAACCTTACCCTTCCTCTACCCTCCCTTCAATACATCACCTTACCCCTCCTCTACCCTCCCTTCAATACATCACCTTACCCCTCCTCTACCCTCCCTTCAATACATCACCTTACCCCTCCTCTACCCTCCCTTCTGTACAGCACCTTACCCCTCCTCTACCCTCCCTCTGCTCATTTTATTTGTCTTTATTTCTCTTTCTTCTCCCTCCCCTCTCCACAACTCTCCTACCTCCCCTCTCTCCCCCTCTCTCCACATCTCTCCTACCTCCCCGCTCTCCCCCTCTCTCCACATCGCTCCTCCCTCCCCTCTCCACATCTCTCCTACCTCCCCTCTCTCCCCCTCTCTCCACATCTCTCCTACCTCCCCTCTCTCCCCCTCTCTCCACATCTCTCCTACCTCCCCTCTCTCCCCCTCTCCCATCTCCTCCCTCCCCTCTCCACATCTCTCCTACCTCCCCTCCTCCCCCTCTCTCCACATCGCTCCTCCCTCCCCTCTACCTCCAGCTCTCTCCTCCCCCCTCTCTCCACCTCCCTTCTCCTGCTCTCCAGCTCTCTCCTCCCTCCCCTCTCTCCACCTCCCTTCTCCTGCTCTTCACCTCTCTCCTCCTTCCCCCTCTCACGAACTCACTCCTCCCACTTCTCTGTCCATCTGTCTGGGAGGGGGGCAGAGTAATGATGTAATGTACGAGCAGGGTAGTGGTTGGCAGATCACCATGAACACAAGAGAAGAGAGAAAGAGAGACACAGAGAGCAGGAGAGAGAGAGAAAGGGAGGGACAGAGTACAGGAGAGAGCCAGGGGAAGATCGAGAGTGAGTGAGAGAGGGAAAAGGAGGGACACAGAGCAGGAGAGCGATAGAGCAGGAGAGCGATAGAGCAGGAGAGCGATAGAGCAGGAGAGCGATAGAGCAGGAGAGCGATAGAGCGAGCCAGAGGTTTGCCTTTTTCATCACAGTAGGATGCCAGATCAGAGAGAGAATTAATCAGACAGAGAAGAGGGAAGGTCTGAGGAAGGAAACTATACAATCTGGCAACCCTGCAGAGCAGAGTCGAGCGTTGTGATTATACGACTGGCAACCCAACCCTGTATCACGGATGGAACAGAAAGGACTAAACAGAAAGGTTTATAGAGGGGCTGTCTGCGAGAAACAAAAAGGAGTCTGATCTGCGGCCATTTGCACAGGCTACAGCTTCCTTCCCTGTCTGAGCTGAACTGAGCTGCTACTGCCTGCTGTCTGTTGGCTGTCTGTCTGCCTACCTCACTGACTGGCCGTCTGACCGTCTGTTGGCTGTCTGTCTGTCTGTCTGTCTGTCTGTCTGTCTGTCTGTCTGTCTGTCTGTCTGTGTGCTCTCACAATGTGTAACTGAGTATCTCTCATCCTAGTGTGTGTGTGTGTGTGTGTGTGTGTGTGTGTGTGTGTGTGTGTGTGTGTGTGTGTGTGTGTGTGTGTGTGTGTGTGTGTGTGTGTGTGTGTGTGTGTGTGTGTGTGTGTCTTCTTCTCTTGCCAATATGATGAGACAGACTCCTGCCCCAGGAAGGTACAGAGCACCATCTGATGATGTTTATTATGGGATGTTGTTGTTGTCATCTTTTAGTTGGTAAATTTGTGTTAACGGAGCTGTGATCTAGATAGGTGCTTAATCCATTCCTCATTTCATTAGGGGGTTATGCAAACGTGTCTGTTTTATATTGTTGTTGTATAATTATCTGCCTATGTAGAATATAGCTCCTGGGTTATGTTAACAGCTCATTAGAATATGGTAACAGGGCATTAGAATGTGTTAACAGCTCATTAGAATACGTTAACAGCTCATTAGAATATGGTAACAGGGCATTAGAATGTGTTAACAGCTCATTAGAATATGTTAACAGCTCATTAGAATATGTTAACCGCGCATTAGAATATATTAACAGCTCATTCTGATATGTTAACAGCTCATTAGAATGTTAACAGTGCATTAGAATATGTTAACAGCTCATTAGAATGTTAACAGGGCATTAGAATGTGTTAACAGTTCATTAGAATATGGTAACAGCTCATTAGAATATGTTAACAGGTCATTAGAATATGTTAACAGCTCATTAGAATACGTTAACAGCTCATTAGAATGTTAACAGGGCATTAGAATGTGTTAACAGTGCATTAGAATATGTTAACAGCTCATTAGAATATGTTAACAGCTCATTAGAATATGTTAACAGCTCATTAGAATATGTTAACAGGGCATTAGAATATGTTACCAGCTCATTAGAATATGTTAACAGCTCATGAATTAGTTCAGGTGATTGGGTGTTTGGATCAATGCCAGTCTATTCAGGAAGTACACTGACATTTCAGTGCTTCAATGCTTTTCAATGAGAAACGTGTCATTACAATTTGGTTAACTTTCTGAATTGACTAGAGTTGAAATGGAATTGACCTCGATGCCTTGTTATCTTGCTGTAATGCCCCTATCTGGTGCAGTTCACACATCCATACAACCTAGCTGTTTTACATACCAGTCCATAATAAGACCTAGCTGTTTTACATACCAGTCCATAATACAACCTAGCTGTTTTACATACCAGTCCATAATAAGACCTAGCTGTTTTACATACCAGTCCATAATACAACCTAGCTGTTTTACATACCAGTCCATAATAAGACCTAGCTGTTTTACATACCAGTCCATAATACAACCTAGCTGTTTTACATACCAGTCCATAATACAACCTAGCTGTTTTACATACCAGTCCATAATAAGACCTAGCTGTTTTACATACCAGTCCATAATACAACCTAGCTGTTTTACATACCAGTCCATAATACAACCTAGCTGTTTTACATACCAGTCCATAATAAGACCTAGCTGTTTTACATACCAGTCCATAATAAGACCTAGCTGTTCTACATACCAGTCCATAATAAGACCTAGCTGTTCTACATACCAGTCCATAATAAGACCTAGCTGTTTTACATACCAGTCCATAATACGACCTAGCTGTTCTACATACCAGTCCATAATAAGACCTAGCTGTTCTACACGAGTTGTTTTACATACCAGTCCATAATAAGACCTAGCTGTTTTACATACCAGTCCATAATAAGACCTAGCTGTTTTACATACCAGTCCATAATAAGACCTAGCTGTTTTACATACCAGTCCATAATAAGACCTAGCTGTTTTACATACCAGTCCATAATAAGACCTAGCTGTTTTACATACCAGTCCATAATAAGACCTAGCTGTTTTACATACCAGTCCATAATAAGACCTAGCTGTTTTACATACCAGTCCATAATAAGACCTAGCTGTTTTACATACCAGTCCATAATAAGACCTAGCTGTTTTACATACCAGTCCATAATACGACCTAGCTGTTTTACATACCAGTCCATAATACGACCTAGCGGTTTTACATACCAGTCCATAATACGACCTAGCTGTTTTACATACCAGTCCATAATAAGACCTAGCTGTTTTACAAGAGTTGTTTTACATACCAGTCCATAATAAGACCTAGCTGTTTTACATACCAGTCCATAATAAGACCTAGCTGTTTTACATACCAGTCCATAATACGACCTAGCTGTTTTACATACCAGTCCATAATAAGACCTAGCTGTTTTACATACCAGTCCATAATAAGACCTAGCTGTTTTACATACCAGTCCATAATAAGACCTAGCTGTTTTACATACCAGTCCATAATAAGACCTAGCTGTTTTACATACCAGTCCATAATACTACCTAGCTGTTTTACATACCAGTCCATAATAAGACCTAGCTGTTTTACATACCAGTCCATAATAAGACCTAGCTGTTTTACATACCAGTCCATAATAAGACCTAGCTGTTTTACATACCAGTCCATAATACGACCTAGCTGTTTTACATACCAGTCCATAATACGACCTAGCTGTTTTACATACCAGTCCATAATAAGACCTAGCTGTTTTACATACCAGTCCATAATAAGACCTAGCTGTTTTACATACCAGTCCATAATAAGACCTAGCTGTTCTACATACCAGTCCATAATAAGACCTAGCTGTTTTACATACCAGTCCATAATAAGACCTAGCTGTTTTACATACCAGTCCATAATAAGACCTAGCTGTTTTACATACCAGTCCATAATACTACCTAGCTGTTTTACATACCAGTCCATAATAAGACCTAGCTGTTTTACATACCAGTCCATAATAAGACCTAGCTGTTTTACATACCAGTCCATAATAAGACCTAGCTGTTTTACATACCAGTCCATAATAAGACCTAGCTGTTTTACATACCAGTCCATAATAAGACCTAGCTGTTTTACATACCAGTCCATAATAAGACCTAGCTGTTTTACATACCAGTCCATAATAAGACCTAGCTGTTTTACATACCAGTCCATAATAAGACCTAGCTGTTTTACATACCAGTCCATAATACTACCTAGCTGTTTTACATACCAGTCCATAATAAGACCTAGCTGTTTTACATACCAGTCCATAATAAGACCTAGCTGTTTTACATACCAGTCCATAATAAGACCTAGCTGTTTTACATACCAGTCCATAATAAGACCTAGCTGTTTTACATACCAGTCCATAATAAGACCTAGCTGTTTTACATACCAGTCCATAATAAGACCTAGTTGTTTTACATACCAGTCCATAATAAGACCTAGTTGTTTTACATACCAGTCCATAATAAGACCTAGTTGTTTTACATACCAGTCCATAATAAGACCTAGCTGTTTTACAAGAGTTGTGTTGGAGAGAGAGTTATTTTTTTATCGTTATTTTGCGATCACTATAGTGTTTCTATTTAAATATAACCACATTGCCCCACCCTTTCATTTGAATCTCATGCCATTGTGTCCTTATGCATATAAAGAGGGAGGACGTTGCCTCGCTGTGACATCATATCCTCTAAGATACGGTATCACAGACAGGTCAAAAGCGTCGGGAAAAAAGAGAGAATGGGGTTCATTGGCCCCGTAGTCTATGACATGTAGTCATGTTAACCTGAAGGATGGATTCTATCTACCTCCTGACCCAGATGACGGCAGGACAACGCTCCTCAGCTGCCCATATTCTACTACACTCTTAGAAAAAAAGGGGCCATGTTGAACTTAAAAGGGGTCTACGCCTGTCGCTATAGGATAACTTGTTGAAGGAACACTTTTTGGTTCCAGGTAGAACTATTTTGGTTCCAGGTAGAACTCTTTTGGTTCCAGGTAGAACTCTTTTGGTTCCAGGTAGAACTCTTTTGGTTCCAGGTGGAACTCTTTTGGTTCCAGATAGAATCCTTTTGGGTTCCGTGAGGATCCCTTTCAACAGAGGCCCTGGAACCAAAAAGGGTTCTCCCTGGAACCAAAAAGGGTTCTCCCTGGAACCAAAAAGGGTTCTACCTGGAACCAAAAAGGGTTCTCCTATTGTGACATCCGAAGAACCCTTTTTGAACCCTTTTTTGTACCAGTGTAGTGATCTAACTACATCCCATCGGTGGGGTCAGAGGAGTTAGGGTTACGGTTCACTCCCTCTTGTCTGTATCAGACATGTTGTTTCCCACTACGGACACAATGCAGCCATTTATCAGAAAGACGCTGGTGGTACCAGTCATTTATCAGATAGTTCAACCTCGGTGAGACAAAGAGACAGAGACTATGTGTGGCCAGAGACCAACTGCCAGACACAGAGGCTTTCAGGAGGAATGTTAGCACAAGAGGCACTCTTCTCAATCGCCAAGAAAACATCAGTGTGGTGTCCTGTCATCCTGCTATAACCTGTTCATCCTGCTATAACCTGTCCATCATGCTATAACCTGTTCATCCTGCTATAACCTGTTCATCATGCTATAACCTGTTCATCCTGCTATAACCTGTTCATCATGCTATAACCTGTTCATCCTGCTATAACCTGTTCATCATGCTATAACCTGTTCATCCTGCTATAACCTGTTCATCATGCTATAACCTGTTCATCATGCTATAACCTGTTCATCCTGCTATAACCTGTTCATCATGCTATAACCTGTTCATCCTGCTATAACCTGTTCATCATGCTATAACCTGTTCATCATGCTATAACCTGTTCATCCTGCTATAACCTGTTCATCATGCTATAACCTGTTCATCCTGCTATAACCTGTTCATCCTGCTATAACCTGTTCATCATGCTATAACCTGTTCATCATGCTATAACCTGTTCATCCTGCTATAACCTGTTCATCATGCTATAACCTGTTCATCATGTTATAACCTGTTCATCATGCTATAACCTGTTCATCATGCTATAACCTGTTCATCATGTTATAACCTGTTCATCATGCTATGACCTGTTCATCCTGCTATAACCTATTCATCATGCTATAACCTGTTCATCCTGCTATAACCTGTTCATCATGCTATAACCTGTTCATCATGCTATAACCTGTTCATCCTGCTATAACCTGTTCATCATGCTATAACCTGTTCATCCTGCTATAACCTGTTCATCATGCTATAACCTGTTCATCATGCTATAACCTGTTCATCATGCTATGACCTGTTCATCATGTTATAACCTGTTCATCATGCTATGACCTGTTCATCATGCTATAACCTGTTCATCATGCTATGACCTGTTCATCATGTTATAACCTGTTCATCATGCTATGACCTTTTCATCATGCTATAACCTGTTCATCATGCTATAACCTGTTCATCATGCTATGACCTGTTCATCATGTTATAACCTGTTCATCATGCTATGACCTGTTCATCATGTTATAACCTGTTCATCATGCTATGACCTGTTCATCATGTTATAACCTGTTCATCATGCTATGACCTGTTCATCATGCTATGACCTGTTCATCATGCTATAACCTGTTCATCATGCTATGACCTGTTCATCATGTTATAACCTGTTCATCATGCTATGACCTGTTCATCATGCTATAACCTGTTCATCATGCTATAACCTATTCATCATGCTATAACCTGTTCATCATGTTATAACCTGTTCATCATCCTATAACCTGTTCATCATGCTATAACCTGTTCATCATGCTATGACCTGTTCATCATGTTATAACCTGTTCAATTGTCTTTGCGGTGGAGACATTTGTAGAACCACTCAGAAGGTGATGAATGGCAGTGTTATGCTTTAGACAACATGTGATGTGGTTGTCAGACTTCCTGTCCTCATCAGCTGATCTGACTGTACTGATGTTATACCTGGTTTCAGCATGCCACTAACACTTCTGTTGGTGCTTTTTCTCCTCTCTCTTCCTGTCTCTTCCTCTCCTCTCCTATCTCTTCCTGTCTTTAACTCTCCTAACCTCTCTTATATATTCCTCTCCTAACCTCTCCTCATCTTCCTCTCCTAACCTCTCCTCCTCTTCCTCTCCTAACCTCTCCTCCTCTTCCTCTCCTAACCTCTCCTCATCTTCCTCTCCTAACCTCTCCTCCTCTTCCTCTCCTAATCTCTCCTCTCTTCCTCTCTAATCTCTCTTATCTCTTCCTCACCTAACCTCTCCTATCTCTTCCTCTCCTAAACTCTCCTCCTCTTCCTCTCCCATCTCCTCCTGTCTCTTCCTCTCCTATCCTCTCCTCTCTTCCTCTCCTAACCTCTCCTCCTCTTCCTCTCTTCTAACCTCTCTCTCTCTTCCTCTCCTAACCTCTCCTCTCTCTTCTTCTCCTAACCTCTCCTCTCTCTTCCTCTCCTAATCTCTCCTCTCTCTTCCTCTCTTCTTCTCCTAACCTCTCCTCTCTCTTCGTCTCCTAATCTCTCTCTCTTCCTCTCCTCTCTCTTCTTCTCCTAACCTCTCTCTCTCTCTCCTCCTCTCTCTCTCTTCCTCTCCCTCTTTTCCTCCTCTTCCTGTCTTCTCCTCTCCTCTCTTGTCCTCTCCACTGCTCTTCAGACTACGGCCAGAAGGCCCAAGGTGAGCCCAATCTTCTACAGAGGCATTTTGTTCCTTATCTTCTTGAGTGAACTCAGTCTTTTTTTCACTTCTAAGTTTTTCAAACTTTTATCTTTATCTTTTATCTTTATTTTTTTTATTCTTTATATATATATATATATATATATTCTCACTCATAACTAATATTTTTATTACATAGGTCTGTATTAATCCATCTGTCTTCTGGTGAATGTCAGAAGCTTTGCCAGACATTACATTTTCTATACCAAATTTCACAGTGATGTGTTTGTCTGGTCCCTGGTGTCTAACCCCTTGCTGGGGTCATTATGGTCTAACCCTCATCTCTCTCCTCCTCTCTACTCCTCTCTCTCTCCCTTTCCTCCTCTCTCTCTCCCTTTCCTCCTCTTTCGTCCTCTCTCCCCCTCTCTCCTCCTCTCTCTCCCCCTCTCTCTCTCTCTCTCTTCCTCTCTCCCCCTCCAGCCCAGCCGTCCTGCGGGAACCGGAGCCTCCAAGGCGGGGCCCTCTGGGTCTGTGTCTGCCTCGGCTGGAGAGATGAGCAGCAGCGAGCCCTCCACCCCGGCACAGACCCCCCTGGGGGCCCCCATCATCCCCTCACCCGGGGGGCTCCTCTCCCCTTCAGCCCCCCCACCTCCACTCCCCAGCAAGGTACAGTGGATGACTAACTGTACTGTATGGCTCACTGTGATACTGGAGTGATGTAATACCCTCAGGTGTAATGACACAGTAAACACAAGCTGTTCTCCCTCATTTAGTCACCTGTTAACAGGTGTACTGTCTTGGGTTAGACGTGTACAATATATAGTAAGCCATTTTTTTCTCCATAATTTCATGGAGAACCCAGAATCTCTGGTGGCACAGCGATGCCTTAAACCACTGCGCCACCCAGGAGGCTATAGCAAATAGCCATAAAGATTCTGTATGTTTTTAAAGACTCATTTTACCTGGTGTCTAAGTGTGTAAATGTTAGCTTTACTCTGTAGTACAGATGTCGGATTTGAATAAATATTTAACATGTATAATGGCCACCAGGGGGCGGCTGGAAGCAGTGTTTTTTTTAGGCTACAGTATAACAACGCACTACTGTATCTAGTGGGCTGTGGTTTTGGGGAAAGGTTCTACAAACCGATCGTCCTCATACCATCAAGTATCAAATATTCTCACGGCTCGCAAAAGCATTGTGAACTGCCGTAGCGCTGTGGTCTGAGCAGCACGATCGGAGCGTCATGGAGATCGCGCCCAGTGGTGTGCAGTAGTTTTGACGCTTTTTGTGGACTTTTATTAAAGTTTATTAACGTTTATTTAAGGTTACCGCAATTTGGAATGAGATTTGAAGGCAGCATCACGTGATAACGCATTTACATTCTACGGAGCGCCAGACGTTTGTAGCAGCAGCGTTAGAAACTAAGCAATTCAGTGAACTACTATCGCAAAGAAATAAAAATATCTCTCACGAATAACAAGTAAACAAGTAACATAATGGATCTCCTCAGTACCTGTGAATGAATGAATGACGGCCTAGGAACAGGGGCAGAACGACAGATTTGTACCTTGTCAGCTCGGGGATTTGAACTTGCTAGTCCAACTACTTGCGGTTACTCTAACCACTAGGCTACCTGCCTCCTCTACACTCTAACCACTAGGCTACCTGCCTCCTCTACACTCTAACCACTAGGCTACCTGCCTCCCCTCACTCTAACCACTAGGCTAACCACCACTAGACTGCCTCCTCTACCTGACTCCCCCCTACACTCTAACCACTAGGCTACCTGCCTCCTCTACACTCTAACCACTGGCTACCTACCTCCCTACACTCTATCCACTAGGTTACCTGCAGTCCCTACACTCTAACCACTAGGCTACCTGCCTCCCTTGGGGAAACTCTAACCAAACCGGCTCTACCTCCTCTACCACTAGGCTACCTGCCTCCTCTACATTCTAACCACTAGGCTACCTGCCACCCCTACACTCTAACCACTAGGCTACCCTCCTCTGACAGCTCCTCCCACTACTACCTGCCTCCTCTACACCAACCACTAGGCTACCTGCCTCCTCTACATTCTAACCACTAACCACTCTAACCACTAGGCTACCTGCCTCCTCTACACTTTGTAACCACTAGGCTACCTGCCCCTCCCCTCTAACCACTCTACCTGCCTCCTCTACATTCTAACCACTAGGCTACCTGCCTCCTCTACACTCTAACCACTAGGCTACCTGCCTCCTCTACATTCTAACCACTGGCTACCTCCTCCCCACACTCTAACCACTAGGCTACCTGCCTCCTCTACATTCTAACCACTAGGCTACCTGCCTCCTCTACATTCTAACCACTAGGCTACCTGCCTCCTCTACACTCTAACCACTAGGCTACCTGCCTCCTCTACACTCTAACCACTAGGCTACCTGCCTCCTCTACACTCTAACCACTAGGCTACCTGCCTCCTCTACATTCTAACCACTAGGCTACCTACCTCCTCTACACTCTAACCACTAGGCTACCTACCTCCTCTACACTCTAACCACTAGGCTACCTACCTCCTCTACATTCTAACCACTAGGCTACCTGCCTCCTCTACATTCTAACCACTAGGCTACCTGCCTCCCACTCTACCACTCTAACCACTAGTATATTGAGTTGCACACACCTTTGCCCTCACTAAATTCATCAGGGTCATGGACTCTACAAGGTGTCTCAAGCGTTTCACAGGGATGTTGGCCCATGTTGACTCCAATTTTTCCCACAGTTGTGTCCAGTTGGCTGGATGTCCTTTGGGAGGTGGACCATTCTTAAACACACAGGAAACTGTTGAGTGTGAAAAACCCAGGCAGCGTTGCAGTTCTTGACACAAACCGGTGCTCCTGGCACCTACTACCATACCCCGTACAAAGGCACTTCAATATGTTGTCTTCCCCATTCACCCTCTGAATGACACACGAACACAACCCATGTCTCAATTATCTCAAGGCTTAAAAATCCTTCTTTAACCACCTGTCTCCTCCCCTTCATCTACACTGATTGAAGTGGATTTACATCAATAGGGATCATATCTTTCACCTGGTCAGTGTATGTCATAGAAAGAGCATGTTTTTAAAAGGTTTTGTACACTCAGTATATAGACTGTCATAATTAGTGTCTCATCCACGCTCTCTCAGGAGGAAGTCGCTATGGCAACTCAGGTGCAGTGCTGTGGTTTGATAGTTTGGTGTGTGTGTAGTGTGTGTGGTGATGTTACGGGTGTGTTTAGTGTGGTGGTGTGATGTGATGGTGTGTGTGGGGGGTGGGTGGGTGTGTCTGTGTGTGTGTGTGTGATGTGTTTAGTGTGTGTGGTGATGTTATGTGTGTGTTTAGTGTGGTGGTATGATGTGATGGTGGGTGTGTGTGTGGGTGGGTGGGTGTGTGTGATGTGTTTAGTGTGTGTGTGTGTGTGTGTGTGTGGCTTCATGTTAATCTGGAGTGTTGTTCCACACTAACAATTAACACTGTCAGTATTTTAGTGTCCCCGCTGCCTAACCCCCCAACAGCTGTATTAACTATTCTCTCTCTCTCTCTGTCTCTCTCTCTCTCGCTCTCTCTCTGTCTCTCTCTCTCTCTCTCTCTCTCTCTCTCTCTCTCTCTCTCCTCTCTCTCTCTGTCTCCTCTCCCTCTCTGTCTCTCTCTCTCTGTCTCTCTCTCTGTCTCTCTCTCTCTCTGTCTCTCTCTGTCTCTGTCTGTCTCTGTCTCTGTCTCTCTCAATTTCAATTCAATTCAATTCAAGGGCTTTATTGGCATGGGAAACATGTGTTAACATTGCCAAAGCAAGTGAGGTCTCTCAACATACAAAGTGAATATATAAAGTGAAAAACAACAAAAATTAACAGTAAACATTACACATACAGAAGTTTCAAAACAGTAAAGACATTACAAATGTCATATTATATATATATACAGTGTCTCCTCTAACAATGTACAAATGTCTCTGTCTGACTCAAGATAAAATAAATAAGCATAAATATGGGTTGTATTTACAATGGTGTTTGTTCTTCACTGGTTGCCCTCTTCTCTCTGGCAACAGGTCACAAATCTTGTTGCTGTGATGGCACACTGTGGAATTTCACCCAGTAGATATGGGAGTTTTTCAAAGCAAGTGGTAGATTTAAAAGTTTTGGCAACAGGTCACATCTTGTGGGTCTGTGTAATGTGGGAGTTTATCTCTCTAATATGGTCATTATTTGGGCAGGAGGTTAGGAAGTGCAGCTCAGTTCCCACCTCATTTTGTGGGCAGTGTGCACATAGCCTGTCTTCTCTTGAGAGCCAGGTCTGTCTACGGCGGCCTTTCTCAATAGCAAGGCTATGCTCACTGAGTCTGTACATAGTCAAAGCTTTCCTTAAGTTTGGGTCAGTCACAGTGGTCAGGTATTCTGCCACTGTGGGGTCTGTTTGTGTTTGTGAACAGAGCCCCAGGACCAGCTTGCTTAGGGGACTCTTCTCCAGGTTCATCTCTCTGTAGGTGATGGCTTTGTTATGGAAGGTTTGGGTATCGCTTCCTTTTAGGTGGTTGTAGAATTTAACGGCTCTTTTCTGGATTTTGATAATTAGTGGGTATCGGCCTAATTCTGCTCTGCATTATTTGGTGTTTTACGTTGTACATATAGGATATTTTTTGCAGAATTTTGCATGCAGAATCTCAATTTGGTGTTTGTCCCATTTAGTGAATTCTTGGTTGGTGAGTGGACCCCAGACCTCACAACCATAAAGGGCAATGGGCTCTATGATTGATTCAAGTATTTTTAGCCAGATCCTAATTGGTATGTTGAAATTTATGTTCCTTTTGATGGCATAGAATGCCCTTCTTGCCTTGTCTCTCAGATCGTTCACAGCTTTGTGGAAGTTACCTGTGGCGCTGATGTTTAGGCCAAGGTATGTATAGTTTTTGTGTGCCCTAGGGCAATGGTGTCTAGATGGAATTTGTATTTGTGGTCCTGGTGACTGGACCTTTTTTGGAACACCATTATTTTGGTCTTACTGAGATTTACTGTCAGGGCCCAGGTCTGATAGAATCTGTGCCGAAGATCTAGGTGCTGCTGTAGGCCCTCCTTGGTTGGAGACAGAAGAACCAGATCATCAGCAAACAGCAGACATTTAACTTCAGATTCTAGTAGGGTGAGGCCGGGTGCTGCGGACTGTTCTAGTGCCCTCACCAATTCATTAATGTATATGTTGAAGAGGTTGAGGCTTAAGCTGCATCTCTCCCTCCCCCTCTCTCCCCCTCTCCCTCCCTCCCTCTCCCCCCTCTCTCCCCTCTCCCTCCCCCTCTCTCCCCCTCTCCCTCCCTCCCTCTCCCCCTCTCTCCCCCTCTCCCTCCCCCCTCTCTCCCCCTCTCCCCCCCTCTCTCCCCCTCTCTCCCCCTCTCCCTCCCTCCCCCTCTCTCCCCCCTCTCTCCCCCTCTCCCCCTCTCTCCCCCTCTCCCTCCCCCTCTCTCCCCCTCCCCTCCCCCTCTCTCCCCCTCTCCCTCCCTCCCTCTCCCCCCTCTCTCCCCCTCTCCCCCTCTCCCCCCTCCCCCCCTCTCCCTCCCTCCCTCCCCACCAGGAGGAGGAGTCTCTGCGAGGTCAGGTGAAGGATCTGGAGGAAAAGTTAGAGACTCTGAGGATGAAGAGGACAGAGGACAAGGTACCGTTATTTCTATCATGTTTATTCCTATACCTAATTGTGATTATTATTATGTTTATTATGATTTAGATGATTTTTTTTCCAAAATAACTATGAATTAACAGACTTGTTTTCTAATAATTGTCAACATATAAATCACTTTAAGGTGTGGGATGTTCACTTTTTTCAAGGAACCATAGCAGGTCTGGGGGAATGAGGGATTTCAACTGGGTGGGGAGACTTGTTTTCTAATAATTGTCAACATATAACATCACTTTCTGGAGGTGACCAATGGGATGTTCACTGGATTTCAAGGAACCATAGCAGGTCTGGGTGGGGAGTGAATGGGGGGTTTCTGGATGGGAGTGACCATTGGGTGGGTTTCTGGGTGGGGAGTGACCAATGGGTGGGTTTCTGGTGGTGACCAACCAATGGGTGGGTTTCTGGGTGGGGAACAACCAATGGGTGGGTTTCTGGGTGGGGAACAACCAATGGGTGACCAATGGGTGGGTTTCTGGGTGGGAACGTGACCAATGGGTGGGTTTCTGGGTGGGAACCAATGGGTGGGTTTCTGGGTGGGGAACAACCAATGGGTGGGTTTCTGGGTGGGGAACAACCAATGGTGGGTTTCTGGGTGGGGAGGGTGACCAATGGGTGGGTTTCTGGGTGGGGAGTGACCAATGGGTGGGTTTCTGGGTGGGAGACCAATGGGTGGGTTTCTGGGTGGGAAGGAACAATAGGTGGGTTTCTGGGTGGGGAGTGACCAATGGGTGGGTTTCTGGGTGGGGAGTGACCAATGGGTGGGTTTCTGGGTGGGGAACAACCAATTGGTGGGTTTCTGGGTGGGGGACCAATGGGTGGGTTTCTGGGTGGGGAACGACCAATGGGTGGGTTTCTGGGTGGGGAGTGACCAATGGGTGGGTTTCTGGGTGGGAGAGACCAATGGGTGGGTTTCTGGGTGGGGAGTGACCAATGGGTGGGTTTCTGGGTGGGGAGTGACCAATGGGTAGGTTTCTGGGTGGGGAGTGACCAATGGGTGGGTTTCTGGGTGGGGAGTGACCAATGGGTGGGTTTCTGGGTGGGGAGTGACCAATGGGTGGGTTTCTGGGTGGGGAGTGACCAATGGGTGGGTTTCTGGGTGGGGAGTGACCAATGGGTGGGTTTCTGGGTGGGGAGTGACCAATGGGTGGGTTTCTGGGTGGGAACAACCAATGGGTGGGTTTCTGGATGGGGAACAACCAATGGGTGGGTTTCTGGGTGGGGACCACATGTGGACCAATGGGTGGGTTTCTGGGTGGGGAACCAATGGGTGGTTTCTGGGTGGGGAACAACCAATGGGTGGGTTTCTGGGTGGGAACAACCAATGGGTGGGTTTCTGGTTGGGGAAAACAATCAATGGGTGGGTTTCTGGGTGGGGAACAACCAATGGGTGGATTTCTGGGTGGGGAACAACCAATGGGTGGGTTTCTGGGTGGGGAACGACCAATGGGTGGGTTTCTGGGTGGGGAACGACCAATGGGTGGGTTTCTGGGTGGGGAACGACCAATGGGTGGGTTTCTGGGTGGGGAACAACCAATGGGTGGGTTTCTGGGTGGGGAAACCAATGGGTGGGCTTCTGGGTGGGGAACGACCAATGGGTGGGTTTCTGGGTGGGGAAAAACCAATCGGTGGGGGTGGGGAACGACCAATGGGTGGGTTTCTGGGTGGGGAACGACCAATGGGTAGGTTTCTGGGTGGGGAGTGACCAATGGGTGGGTTTCTGGGTGGGGAGTGACCAATCGGTGGGTTTCTGGGTGGGGAGTGACCAATCGGTGGGTTTCTGGGTGGGGAGTGACCAATCGGTGGGTTTCTGGGTGGGGAACAACCAATGGGTGGTTTTCCCTGTGGCTCCTGCTTTTTATTTTACGTCCATGGCGAATTAAGTAGTTTGACAAAAAAGTGTTCAAAAGTATGTAACAAGTCTTTAAAATATAGCTAGCTAATATATCGTTTTTATTTTCTAGAAACATAGCTAACATTCGCTATACTGCAGTGATGATGGTGGGAGTTAGCTAGCTAGCTTCGACCCAGAAATGTCAATTTAGCTATCTACTGTGCGTGTACTACTGTCATGCCATCAAAAAATCTACGTACACAGATAAGAATCACATTTATCAAATTAAATTTATTTATAAAGCCCTTCTTACATCAGCTGATATCCCAAAGTGCTGTTCAGAAACCCAGCCTAAATCCCCCAAACAGCAAGCAATTAACAGACAATTAACTTCAAGTAGATCGTTTTGATTTTACTTATCTCATCATCTCTTGCTCAATTGGGTAGCTAATTCCAGAGATTTGATTTGAAGGAACAATCAAGCCAATGGTTAAGCGGCTGTTGTTGTGCCAGAGAGAACTGATTGGTTAGGAGTAAAAGGTCCTGTCCCCAGAGCTGCTCAAATTAAATTTTTACTTGCAAATCTCTCTCCACAAACTTACAAAACTTTCTACAAGTTTACCAATCTCTTGGTAACGTGACAATAGTGACAGAACTTAAGAGCGCGTGCAGAATCAAAATCTACAAGTGTATTTTTCACAGCAGAATATTATATTATTATTATTATTATAATTATATATATTCATACTTGTAACAATTCTGAAAATACATTTTCCAAAACTTGTTGAATGTCTTCAGATGTCAAGTTACAAGTTTCCGACTGTTGTTAAATCTTTCACACGTCATGATACCAGCTTGTGAAATTAAGTGACACCTTAGCGAATTGTACTTGCGACCAGGAATCTCAATTGTGCGTACACAAAATTCAAAAAACAAACACAAAGTTCTTTCATCGTTATAATGCCATAGCTCTCCAGCATATACTCTCTGATTACAACATCATGGATGCCGGGCGAGCACATAATCCTACAACACAAAGAGTTCTACTCAAACAGGCATAAATCATTCTCATTAATTCATACTATTATCTACACCTCCATTTTCTTTCATCAAGTTAATAGAAATGAGACAAATTAGCTTGTCTGACCACCACTCTGACTACTGCCAACTACGCATTTACAGAATCTTCTAAAAGAACCACAAGATGGTGTTTCAATGTTTCATTCCTACAAAATACTACATTCTGTGATCAATCTGAAATTTAACTAAATTAATTCATAATAATTGAATCTGATCAACACTTTGAACTGGAACAGAAGTTGGAAAAATATGACCATCAACATATATATGTTAAGTTTGTCCACAGACTGTATTAAACATCAAGGTAGCCTTTTACAATGAAATTGGTCCCAACTCCCAACTGTTCACTGTGTCCTTTAAATCAGGTGGGGTTTATCTTTGCATTTATTTGATATATATATATATATATATTATTTTTTTGTTGCCTGGGGCCCGCCCTCTGAAAAAAAATGACGCAACTAAATTGGTCGGTCAAGAAAAATGATATATTTCCTCTACAGTGGCTGTCTATGTATCAATTGTTCTATACAAATAAAGTGTAGTATTATGATAATGTTGATTTAGATGATAACAATTATTGTTATTGTCATCATTTATAATAGTATTATTGTTATTATTGTTATTATTTATAATAATAATTTAGTGTTATTATTGTTATCATTTATAATAATATTAGTGTTATTATTGTTAATAATATTATTGTTATTATTGTCATCATTTATAATAGTATTATTGTTATTATTGTTATCATTTATAATAGTATTAGTGTTATTATTGTTATCATTTATAATAATATTAGTGTTATTATTGTTATCATTTATAATAATATTAGTGTTATCATTGTTATCATTTATAATAATATTAGTGTTATTATTGTTATCATTTATAATAATATTATTGTTATTATTGTTATCATTTATAATAATATTATTATTGTTATCATTTATAATAATATTAGTGTTATTTGTTATCATTTATAATAATATTAGTTATTATTGTTATCATTTATAATAGTATTATTGTTATTATTGTTATCATTTATAATAGTATTATTGTTATTATTGTTATCATTTATAATAATATTAGTGTTATTATTGTTATCATTTATAATAATATTAGTGTTATTATTGTTATCATTTATAATAATTTTAATGTTATTATTGTTATGATGAAGGTCAAGCTGAAGGAGCTGGAGAAACATAAGATCCAGCTGGAGCAGCTCCAGGAATGGAAGACCAAGATGCAGGAGCAGCAGAACGACCTGACAAAACAACTCAAAGAGGCCAAGAAGGTACAGAAAGCAGTTTACCTCACAGTACCTCTCATTAATCAGTTTACCTCACAGTACCTCTCATTCATCAGTTTACCTCACAGTACCTCTCATTCATCAGTTTACCTCACAGTACCTCT
>NC_056436.1:2785777-2870777 GCF_018296145.1 Oncorhynchus tshawytscha | reverse complement strand
CAGAACGCACCCTTGTGGGGCCCCAGTGTTAAGGATCAGCGGGGAGGAGATGTTGCCCTACCCTCACCACCTGGGGCGGCCCGTCAGGAAGTCCAGTACCCAGTTGCAGGGCGGGGTCGAGACCCAGGGTCTCGAGCTTGATGACGAGCTTGGAGGGTACTATGGTGTTGAATGCCGAGCTGTAGTCGATGAACAGCATTCTCTAAAGTGTAGGGGTGGCAGGAAGCCTAGTGGTTAAAGTGTAGGGGTGGCAGGTAGCCTAGTGGTTAAAGTGTAGGGGTGGCAGGAAGCCTAATGGTTAAAGTGTAGGGGTGGCAGGAAGCCTAGTGGTTAAAGTGTAGGGGTGGCAGGAAGCCTAGTGGTTAAAGTGTAGGGGAGGCAGGAAGCCTAGTGGTTAAAGTGTAGAGGTGGCAGGAGCCTAGTGGTTAAAGTGTAGGGGTGGCAGGAAGCCTAGTGGTTAGAGTGTAGGGTGGCAGGTAAGCCTAGTGGTTAAAGTGTAGGGGTGGCAGGTAGCCTAGTGGTTAGAGTGTAGGGGTGGCAGGTAGCCTAGTGGTTAAAGTGTAGGGGAGGCAGGTAGCCTAGTGGTTAGAGTGTAGGGGTGGCAGGAAGCCTAGTGGTTAAAGTGTAGGGGTGGCAGGTAGCCTAGTGGTTAAAGTGTAGGGGTGGCAGGTAGCCTAGTGGTTAAAGTGTAGGGGTGGCAGGAAGCCTAGTGGCTAGAGCGTTGGGCCAGTAACCAAAAAGTTGCAACATCGAATCCCTAAGCTGACAAGGTAAAAATCTGTCGTTCTGCCCCTGAACAAGGCAGTTAACCCACTGTTCCTAGACCTTCATTGTAAATAAGAATTTGTTCTTAACTGACTTGCCGAGTTAAAATAAAGTTTCAATAAATAAAATAAAATAAATACCTTGTCTCTGTGTCAGGATGCGTGACCTGTCTGTGTCGGAGAAACAGGAACATGTGAAGCTCCAGAAGCAGACAGAGAGGAAGAGCACAGAGCTGGACACCCTGAGGACTCAGAGAGAGAAACTCCAGGAGGAGATGAAACTGGCCGAGAGGACCATCGATGAACTCAAAGAACAGGTCAGCAAACAGCACATGGTTATAAGGTTCATCTACGTTTTCATGGGGAATGTCACCCTGGGCTTGTTTTCCATCAGGTCTTTCTAGGACAGTGAGATGTGTTTAATAATTGCCCAGAAGTAAGGCGGTCAGGGCTTCCCGAGCTGAATGATACACCCTATGACAGCTTCCTGTGTGTTTGTATTTGTTTTTATTATATATCATTTAGTGTTTCTTCACAGGTGTATTTTTACCTGCTTTTTAAAAATCTGATTCTACTGCTGTATCAGTTACCTGATGTGGAATAGAGTTCCATGTAGTCATGGCTCTATGTAGTACTGTGTGCCTCCCATAGTCTGTTCTGGACTTGGGGACTGTGAAGAGACCTCTGGTGGCATGTCTTGTGGGGTATGAATGGGTGTCTGAGCTGTGTGCCAGTAGTTTAGACAGACAGCTCGGTGAATTCAACATGTCAATACCTCTCACAAATACAAATAGTGATGAAGTCAATCTCTCCTCCACTTTGAGCCAGTAGAGATTGACATGCATATTATTAATATTAGCTATCTGTGTACATCCAAGGGCCAGCCGTGCTGCCTTGTCCTGAGCCAAATGCAATTTTCCTAAGTCCTTTTTTGTGGCACCTGACCACACGACTGAACAGTAGTCCAGGTGCGACAAAACTAGGGACTGTAGGACCTGCCTTGTTGATAGTGCTGTTAAGAAGGTAGAAACTAGGGCCTGTAGGACCTGCCTTGTTGATAGTGTTGTTAAGAAGGTAGAAACTAGGGCCTGTAGGACCTGCCTTGTTGATAGTGTCGTTAAGAAGGTAGAAACTAGGGCCTGTAGGACCTGCCTTGTTGATAGTGTTGTTAAGAAGGTAGAAACTAGGGCCTGTAGGACCTGCCTTGTTGATAGTGTTGTTAAGAAGGCAGAGCAGCGCTTTAATATGGACAGACTTCTCCCCATCTTAGCTACTGTTGTATCAATATGGTTTGACCATTACAGTTTACAATCCAGGGTTACTCCAAACAGTTTAGTCACCTCAACTTGCTCAATTTCCACATTATTTATTACAAGATTCAGTTGAGGTTTAGGGTTTAGGGAATAATTTGTCCCAAAAAATGTCAGTCTCTCGATGTGCAAAACTGATAGAGACATACCCCAAGCGACTTACAGCTGTAATCGCAGCAAAAGGTGGCGCTACAAAGTATTAACTTAAGGGGGCTGAATAATTTTGCACGCCCAATTTTTCAGTTTTTGATTTGTTAAAAAAGTTTGAAATGTCCAATAAATGTCGTTCCACTTCATGATTGTGTCCCACTTGTTGTTGATTCTTCACAAAAAAATACAGTTTTATATCTTTATGTTTGAAGCCTGAAATGTGGCAAAAGGTCGCAAAGTTCAAGGGGGCCGAATACTTTCGCAAGGCACTGTACCACCACAGACTGAGGTTGGCACTAAGACTGCATTGAATGAGCTGTATTCCGCCATAAGCAAACAAGAAAACGCCCACCCAGAGGTGGCGCTCCTAGTGGCCGGAGACTTTAATGCAGGGAAACTTAAGTCCATTGAGGAGTACACCACATGTGTCATTGGCTTCATCAATAAGTGCATCGATGATGTCATCCCCACAGTGACCGTACATACCCCAACCAGAAGCCATGGATTACAGGCAACATCTGCACTGAGCTAAAGGCTAGAACTTCCGCTTTCAAAGAGCGGGACTTTAACCCAGAAACTTATAAGAAATCCCGCTATGCAGACCACCATAGTGCCTGTGCCCAAGAACACTAAGCTAACCTGCCTAAATGACTACAGACCCATAGCACTCACGTCTGTAGCCAGGAAGTGCTTTAAAAGGCTGGTCATGGCTCACATCAACACCATCATCCCAGAAACCCTAGACCCACTACAATTTGCATACTGCCCCAACAGATCCACAGATGATGCAATCTCTATTGCACTCCACACTGCCCTTTCCCACCTGGACAAAAGGAACACCTATGTGAGAATACTATTCATTGACTACAGCTCAGCGTTCAATACCATAGTGCCTTCAAAGGTCATCAACAAGCTAAGGACTCTGGGACTAAACACCCCCAGGTGATAAGGGTAGGTAACAACACATCCGCCACGCTGATCCTCAACACGGGGCCCCCAGGGGTGCGTGCTCAGTCCCCTCCTCTACTCCCTACTCCCTGTTCACCCATGACTGCACGGCCAAGCACGACTCCAACATCATCACTCAATTTGCTGATGACACAACAGTGGTAGGCCTGATCACTGACAACAACGAGACAGCCTATAGTTTAAGTTTAAGTTTATAAGACTCCTGAACATCTAGTCAAATGGATACCCAGACTATTTGTATTGCCCCCCCCCTCCCCTCTCCACACCACTGCCACTCTCTGTTGTCATCTATGCATAGTCACTTTAATTAACTCTACCTACTACTCTACCTACTCTACCTACATGTACATACTACCTCCACTAACAGGTGCACATTGACTCTGTACCGGCACCCCCTTGTATATGTTGTTATTTTACTGCTGCTCTTTAATTACTTGTTACTTTTCTCTCTTATTCTTATTCATATTGTTTTAAACTGCACTGTTGGTTAGGGGCTCGTAAGTAAGAATATAACTGTAAGGTCTACAGCTGTTGTATTCGGCGCATGTGACAATAAAATTTGATTTGATTTCAGTTAGAGGGACATACATTAGGTTCCTTACATTGTGTCTTCCAACGTCCCTGGGATAATGTACATTTTGCTGAAGCATTATGATGACTCAGCGACACAATGGTAGGGATTAACTGAACTGGACTTGGGTCATTGATAAGTCATTGTCTCAACACAGCCTTATAATGCTGTGAAAGGATCCAGGAACCCAGATGATTTGGGTGGATCCCATCCACCTTATAAAACATTTTGTTTCCAAAGGGTATCAAAATTGTCAACAAAAGTTACGCTCATTGAGCTGCAATAATCACGTAGCCAGTTGTGAAGAGAAAGGATCCTGCTGAAGCATTCAATGCCACGATTCAGAGAAGGGCACAGGGCCAGATATGAAGGGTCTTTTATTAGTGTCTAGCAGAGAGTCAATCAACTCTTTAAAATCCAGTTTCAACTGTTCAGAGCTGCCCTTCATAATGTCATTAAAACCCACATGGACTTTGATAGAATCAATGTCCATGTCCTGACGTAGTCCATTCAGGACCATCTTAGGAATGTCATTTACTCGAGCTCCGTGATAGGACATTGTTTCTGCACCAGGAACAGTCACATTTCTTACCATGGATCTGCCCAAAATCACAGCTACAGATTGTTACACCAGATAATGTGATTTAACCAAATATTTTTGGTTTCCATGACTGGGAGTTACAGGATAGGTACTGTTTGGTGTAGCAAATCAAACCAAATTTGTATTTGTCACGTGTCGAATACAGTGAAATTTTGACTTACAAGCCCTTAACCAACAATACAGTTTTAAGAAAATACCTAAATAAAAGTAAGAAATGAAAGTAAAAAATCATTAAAGAGCAGCAGTAAAATAACAATGTGGAGGCTATATACAGGGTATTACGGTACAGAGTCAATGTGGAGACTATATACAGGGTATTACGGTACAGAGTCAATGTGGAGGCTATATACAGGGTATTACGGTACAGAGTCAATGTGGAGGCTATATACAGGGTATTACGGTACAGAGTCAATGTGGAGGCTATATACAGGGTATTACGGTACAGAGTCAATGTGGAGGCTATATACAGGGTATTACGGTACAGAGTCAATGTGGAGGCTATATACAGGGT
This sequence comes from Oncorhynchus tshawytscha, assembly GCF_018296145.1. Taxonomy (NCBI): domain Eukaryota; kingdom Metazoa; phylum Chordata; class Actinopteri; order Salmoniformes; family Salmonidae; genus Oncorhynchus; species Oncorhynchus tshawytscha. The sequence continues at coordinate 2,865,901 of NC_056436.1, read as the reverse complement.
ATTACGGTACAGAGTCAATGTGGAGGCTATATACAGGGTATTACGGTACAGAGTCAATGTGGAGGCTATATACAGGGTATTACGGTACAGAGTCAATGTGGAGGCTATATACAGGGTATTACGGTACAGAGTCAATGTGGAGGCTATATACAGGGTATTACGGTACAGAGTCAATGTGGAGGCTATATACAGGGTATTACGGTACAGAGTCAATGTGGAGGCTATATACAGGGTGTTACGGTACAGAGTCAATGTGGAGGCTATATACAGGGTATTACGGTACAGAGTCAATGTGGAGGCTATATACAGGGTATTACGGTACAGAGTCAATGTGGAGGCTATATACAGGGTATTACGGTACAGAGTCAATGTGGAGGCTATATACAGGGTATTACGGTACAGAGTCAATGTGGAGGCTATATACAGGGTATTACGGTACAGAGTCAATGTGGAGGCTTTATACAGGGTATTACGGTACAGAGTCAATGTGGAGGCTATATACAGGGTATTACGGTACAGAGTCAGTGTGGAGGCTATATACAGGGGGTACCAGTACAGAGTCAATGTGGAGGCTATATACAGGGTATTACGGTACAGAGTCAATGTGGAGGCTATATACAGGGTATTACGGTACAGAGTCAATGTGGAGGCTATATACAGGGTGTTACGGGTACAGAGTCAATGTGGAGGCTATATACAGGGTATTACGGTACAGAGTCAATGTGGAGGCTATATACAGGGTATTACGGTACAGAGTCAATGTGGAGGCTATATACAGGGTATTACGGTACAGAGTCAGTGTGGAGGCTATATACAGGGGGTACCGGTACAGAGTCAATGTGGAGGCTATATACAGGGTATTACGGTACAGAGTCAATGTGGAGGCTATATACAGGGTATTACGGTACAGAGTCAATGTGGAGGCTATATACAGGGTATTACGGTACAGAGTCAATGTGGAGGCTATATACAGGGTGTTACGGTACAGAGTCAATGTGGAGGCTATATACAGGGTGTTACGGTACAGAGTCAATGTGGAGGCTATATACAGTGTATTACGGTACAGAGTCAGTGTGAAGGCTATATACAGGGGGTACCAGTACAGAGTCAATGTGGAGGCTATATACAGAGTATTACGGTACAGAGTCAATGTGGAGGCTATATACAGGGTATTACGGTACAGAGTCAATGTGGAGGCTATATACAGAGTGTACTTGTACAGAGTCAATGTGCTGGGCACCTCGTAGTCGAGGTAATGAAGGTCATATGTACATGTAGGTAGAGTTATTAAAGTGATTTTGCATAGATAATAACAGAGAGTAGCAGCAGCATAGAAGGGGGGTAATGCAAATAGTCTGGGTATCCTTTGATTAGATGTTCAGGTGTCTTATGGCTTGGGAAGAAGCTGTTTAGAAGCCTCTTGGACCTAGACTTGCCATGCGGTAGCAGAGAGAACAGTCTATGCTGCCATCTTGTCTATTTCAGGTCTTCTCACTCATTGATGGTGTGATTGTGATAAGATACAGGAACCCAAGTCCTTTTGTTCACCCGACCTAGAATACCTCACAATCAAATGCCGACCGCATTACCTCCCGAGATAATTATCCTCGGTTATCGTCACAGCTGTGTATATTCCCCCTCAAGCCGATACCACGACAAGGAACTACACTGGACCTTGTGCAAACTGGAAGTATCATATCCTTTACTATAACTGAGGCTAATAAAGAAGAGCTGAGGAAAACGCAACCAAAGTTCTATCAACACATTGCCTGTAGTACTCGCACTTCAAAAACTCTCTGGTGTTACTCTCCCTTCCAGGGATGTCTACAAGGCCCAAAGTTCTATCAACACATTGCCTCGCACTTCAAGAAAACTCTTCGTTGTTACGGAATCCGGGATGGCTACAAGGCCCTCCCTTCGGCAAATCAGATCACGACTCCATTTTGCTTAAAATAGGCAGAAATTCAAACAGGAAGTACCTGTGCTAAGGTATTGTCAACACTGGTCTGACCAATCGGAATCCATGCTTCAAGACTGCTTTGATCAAGCAGACTGGGACTTGTTCCAGATTTCCTCTGAGAATAACATAGACATATACACTAAAACAGTGACTAAGTTCATCAGGAAGGTGTATAGGGGATGTTGTTCACACTGTCACTATTAAAACCTACCCAAACCAAGAACCGTGGATAGATGGCAGTATTCATCACAAAACCGAAAGCACAAACCACCGCATTTAAACCATGGCGACTGGTGACTGGGAATATGGTTGAATACAAGCAGTTCAGTTATGCCCTCAGTAAGGTAATCAAAATACCCTCCTCTTCCTCCTCCTCCAAGCTGATGCCCAGCAGCGCTGATGTCATCAACCCCCCCTCCCCCTTCTGTTGGCCTACGTGTGATGAGACTGATAGCCCTGACAGCGTTGAGTCAGACAGGGTAGCTTAAATTTCCCCATTTGATATAAATGATGACAACATCAAGATTATATTATACAGTTGAAGTCGGAAGTTTACATACATTTAGGTTGGAGTCATTAAAACTCGTTTTTCAACCACTCCACAAATGTTTTGTTAACAAACTATAGTTTTGGCAAGTCGGTTAGGACATCTACTTTGTGCATGACACAAGTCATTTTTCCAACAATTGTTTACAGACAGATTATTTCACTTATAATTCACTGTATCACAATTCCAGTGGGTCAGGAGTTTACATACACTAAGTTGACTGTGCCTTTAAACAGCTTGGAAAATGCCAGAAAATTATGTCATGGCTTTAGAAGCTTCTGATAGGCTAATTGACATCATTTGAGCCACTTGGAGGTGTACCTGTGGATGTATTTCAAGGCCTACCTTCAAACTCAGTGCCTTCACAAAATAGATGGCATCATGAGGGATGAAAATTATGTGGTTATAATGAAGCAACATCTCAAGACATCAGTCAGGAATTAAAGCTTGGTCGCACATGTGTCTTCCAAATGGACAATGACCCCAAGCATACTTCCAAAGTTGTGGCAAAATGGCTTAACGACAACAAAGTCAAGGTATTGGAGTGGCCATCATAAAGCCCTGACCTCAATCCCATAGAAAATTTGTGGGCAGAACTGAAAAATGTGTGCGAGCATGGAGGCCTACTTACCTGACTCAGTTACACCAGCTCTGTCAGGAGGAATGGGCCAAAACCCAACTTATTGTGGGAAGCTTGTGGAAGGCTACCCAAACTGTTTGACCCAAGATAAACAATTTCAAGGCAATGCTACCAAATACTAATTGAGTGTATGTAAACCTATGACCCACTGGGAATGTGATGAAAGAAATAAAAGCTGAAATAAATCATTCTCTCTACTATTATTCTGACATTTCACATTCTTAAAATAAAGTGGTGATCATAAATGACCAAAGACAGGGAATTTTTACTAGGATTAAATGTCAGGAATTGTGAAAAACAGAGTTTAAATGTATTTGGCTAAGGTGTATGTAAACTTCCGACTTCAACTGAACATATCGTGTTATCGTGTTAGACAAACGGACCGATCCTAGAGACAAACAGACCGATCCTGGAGACAAACGATCCTAGAGCCAAACGGACAGACCGATCCTAGAGCCAAACGGACCGATCCTAGAGCCAAACGGGCCGATCCTAGAGACAAACGGACTGATCCTAGAACCAAACGGACCGATCCTGGAGACAAACGATCCTAGAGCCAAACGGACCGATCCTAGAGCCAAACGGACCGATCCTAGAGCCAAACAGACAGATCCTAGAGACAAACGGACCGATCCTAGAGACAAACGGACCTAGAGCCAAACGGACCGATCCTAGAGCCAAACAGAACGATCCTGGAGACAAACGAACCTAGAGTCAAACGGACCGATCCTAGAGCCAAACGGACCGATCCTAGAGACAAACGGACCGATCCTAGAACCAAACGATCCTAGAGCCAAACGGACCGATCCTAGAGCCAAATGGACCGATCCTAGAGCCAAACGGACCGATCCTGGAGCCAAACGGACCGATCCTAGAGCCAAACGGACCGATCCTGGAGCCAAACGGACCGATCCTAGAGCCAAACGGACCGATCCTAGAGCCAAACGGACCGATCCTGGAGACAAACGGACCGATCCTGGAGACAAACGGACCGATCCTGGAGACAAACGGACCGATCCTAGAACCAAATGGACCGATCCTGGAGACAAACGGACCGATCCTGGAGACAAACAATTCTAGAGCAAAACGGACCGATCCTAGAGACAAACGGACCGATCCTGGAGACAAATTATCCTAGAGCCAAACGGACCGATCCTAGAGCCAAACGGACCGATCCTGGAGACAAACGATCCTAGAGCCAAACGGACCGATCCTAGAGCCAAACGGACCGATCCTAGAGACAAACGATCCTGGAGACAAACGGACCGATCCTAGAGACAAACGGACCGATCCTAGAGACAAACGGACCGATCCTAGAGACAAACGGACTGATCCTGGAGACAAACGGACCGATCCTGGAGACAAACGGACCGATCCTGGAGACAAACGGACCGATCCTAGAGCCAAACGGACTGATCCTAGGGCAAAACGGACCGATCCTAGAGACAAACGGACCGATCCTAGAACCAAACGGACCGATCCTGGAGACAAACGATCCTAGAGCCAAACGGACTGATCCTAGAGCCAAACGGACCGATCCTAGAGACAAACTGACCGATCCTAGAGCCAAACGGACCGATCCTAGAGACAAACGGACTGATCCTAGAACCAAACGGACCGATCCTGGAGACAAACGATCCTAGAGCCAAACGGACCGATCCTAGAGCCAAACGAACCGATCCTAGAGACAAACGGACCGATCCTGGAGACAAACGATCCTAGAGCCAAACGGACAGACCGATCCTTGAGCCAAACGGACCGATCCTAGAGCCAAACAGACCGATCCTAGAGCCAAACGGACCGATCCTGGAGACAAACGGACCGATCCTGGAGACAAACGGACCGATCCTAGAACCAAACGATCCTAGAGCCAAACGGACCGATCCTAGAGCCAAACGGACCGATCCTGGAGCCAAACGAACCTAGAGCCAAACGGACCGATCCTAGAGCCAAACGAACCGATCCTAGAGACAAACGGACCGATCCTGGAGACAAACGATCCTAGAGCCAAACGGACAGACCGATCCTTGAGCCAAACGGACCGATCCTAGAGCCAAACAGACCGATCCTAGAGCCAAACGGACCGATCCTGGAGACAAACGGACCGATCCTGGAGACAAACGGACCGATCCTAGAACCAAACGGACCGATCCTGGAGACAAACGGACCGATCCTGGAGACAAACAATTCTAGAGCAAAACGGACCGATCCTAGAGACAAACAGACCGATCCTGGAGACAAACGGACCGATCCTAGAGCCAAACTGACCGATCCTAGAGCCAAACAGACCGATCCTAGAGCCAAACAGACCGATCCTGGAGACAAACGATCCTAGAGCCAAACGGACTGATCCTAGAGCCAAACGGACCGATCCTAGAGACAAACGATCCTGGAGACAAACGGACCGATCCTAGAGACAAAAGGACCGATCCTAGAGACAAACGGACCGATCCTAGAGACAAACGGACCGATCCTGGAGACAAACGGACCCGATCCTGGAGACAAACGGACCGATCCTGGAGACAAACGATCCTAGAGCCAAACGGACCGATCCTAGAGACAAACGGACCGATCCTGGAGACAAACGATCCTAGAGCCAAACGGACCGATCCTAGAGCCAAACGGACCGATCCTGGAGACAAACGATCCTAGAGCCAAACGGACCGATCCTAGAGCCAAACGGACCAATCCTAGAGACAAACGATCCTGGAGACAAACGGACCAATCCTAGAGACAAACGGACCGATCCTAGAGCCAAACGGACCGATCCTAGAGTCAAACGGACAGATCCTAGAGACAAACGGACCGATCCTGGAGACAAACGGACCGATCCTGGAGACAAACGGACCGATCCTGGAGACAAACGGACCGATCCTGGAGACAAACGGACCGATCCTAGAGACAAACGGACCGATCCTGGAGCCAAACGGACCGATCCTGGAGACAAACGGACCGATCCTTGAGACAAACGATCCTAGAGCCAAACGGACCGATCCTAGAGACAAACGGACCGATCCTGGAGACAAACGATCCTAGAGCCAAACGGTCCGATCCTGGAGACAAACGATCCTAGAGCCAAACGGACCGATCCTAGAGCCAAACGGACCAATCCTAGAGACAAACGATCCTGGAGACAAACGGACCAATCCTAGAGACAAACGGACCGATCCTAGAGCCAAACGGACCGATCCTAGAGTCAAACGGACAGATCCTAGAGACAAACGGACCGATCCTGGAGACAAACGGACCGATCCTAGAGACAAACGGACCGATCCTGGAGACAAACGATCCTAGAGCCAAACAGACAGACCGATCATAGAGCAAAACGGACCGATCCTAGAGCCAAACGGACCGATCCTAGAGCCAAACGGACCGATCCTATTGAGAAACGGACCGATCCTGGAGCCAAACGGACCGATCCTGGAGCCAAACGGACCGATCCTGGAGCCAAACGGACCGATCCTGGAGCCAAACGGACCGATCCTAGAGACAAACGATCCTAGAGCCAAACGGACCGAGTCTAGAGACAAACGATCCTAGAGCCAAACGGACCGAGCCTAGAGCCAAACGGACCGATCCTAGAGACAAACAGACCGATCCTAGAGACAAACGGACCGATCCTAGAGACAAACGGACCGATCCTAGAGACAAACGGACCGATCCTGGAGACAAACGGACCGATCCTGGAGACAAACGATCCTAGAGACAAACGGACCGATCCAAGAGAAAAACGGGCCGATCCTGGAAACAAACGATCCTAGAACCAAACGGACCGATCCTAGAGCCAAACGGACCGATCCTGGAGACAAACCATCCTAGAGCCAAACGGACCGATCCTAGAGCCAAACGGACCGATCCTAGAGACAAACAATCCTGGAGACAAACGGACCGATCCTAGTGCAAACGGACCGATCCTAGAGACAAACGATCCTAGAGCCAAACGGACCGATCCTAGAGCCAAACGGACCGATCCTAGAGACAAACAATCCTGGAGACAAACGGACCGATCCTAGTGCAAACGGACCGATCCTAGAGACAAACGATCCTAGAGCCAAACGGACCGAGCCTAGAGCCAAACGGACCGATCCTAGAGTCAAACGGACCGATCCTAGAGACAAACAGACCGATCCTAGAGACAAACGGACCGATCCTGGAGTCAAACGGACCGATCCTAGAGCCAACCGGGACCGATCCTAGAGACAAACGGACCGATCCTAGAGACAAACGGACCGATCCTAGAGACAAACGGACCGATCCTGGAGACAAACGGACCGATCCTGGAGACAAACGATCCTAGAGCCAAACGGACCGATCCAAGAGAAAAACGGGCCGATCCTGGAAACAAACGATCCTAGAACCAAACGGACCGATCCTAGAGCCAAACGGACCGATCCTGGAGACAAACGATCCTAGAGCCAAACGGACCGATCCAAGAGCCAAACGGGCCGATCCTGGAAACAAACGATCCTAGAACCAAACGGACCGATCCTAGAGCCAAACGGACCGATCCTGGAGACAAACCATCCTAGAGCCAAACAGACCGATCCTAGAGCCAAACGGACCGATCCTAGAGACAAACAATCCTGGAGACAAACGGACCGATCCTAGTGCAAACGGACCGATCCTAGAGACAAACGATCCTAGAGCCAAACGGACCGAGCCTAGAGCCAAACGGACCGATCCTAGAGCCAAACGGACCGATCCTAGAGACAAACAGACCGATCCTAGAGACAAACGGACCGATCCTGGAGTCAAACGGACCGATCCTAGAGCCAACCGGGACCGATCCTAGAGCCAAACGGACCGATCCTGGAGCCAAACGGACCGATCCTAGAGACAAACGGACCGATCCTAGAGACAAACGGACCGATCCTGGAGCCAAACGGACCGATCCTGGAGCCAAACGGACCAATCCTAGAGACAAAAAAGTGCAGGTGCATTTCAAATGGGTTGTACGACAGATTAAAAACCCCTTAGATGGTTGTGTTATTCACCAAAAATGGGCCGGGTATACAGTGAGCCATGTTGGCTCTTTGGAGCCAAAATGTGTCATGGACTGTGGGAATGAATAGGCTGATTTTATATACCGCACTAAACTTTCTATCCAAGCTGGGAAAGAGCGCGAGGACGGCTCATGCAGGCTCTGGCTATACATGACAGTTGTATAATTATTTATTTTTATCAATTGGTTGCTGATTAGTATACTGTTGCATTGAAAATATATTTTACAATCTGCAATGTTTGAATTTCCAACTTCAATTACTGAACCAGTCAGTACATTATTGCCGGGCCAACCAAAAATGGTTTTATTTGTCCAAATACTTATAACTTCTTCAAATTGGGAGAACTTGGTACACAAAGTAGTTTTTTTCCCTAAAAACGGTAAAACAAAATACCCTCAAATAAAAGGTGACATTTTGTACTGTTGCCTAATATGAAACTTTAAAAAAAATCTCAAGTCCAAAATTATATAATTATAATGTCAATATATATATTATGTTGTTATCTCGGTTTTCATTTGAATAATATTTTTATACGTTGAGTGTTTGAATCGATTGGAAAGACAGCTGTGTATTTGAAGTCAACTTTGTCCGGAAGTTATCGGAGATAAAACCAGTTGATTCTGTGTTTGAGGGCAAAATAGCATCTAACGATGCAGGTGTTAGATTACGAGCGTTTTCAAGTGCAACGTTAATAGCGATTGTTTTGGGAAACAGCGCCGAGATTTTAACAACGCTGCTCCTAAAAACCTAACGATGAATTTAGCCTTAATTAAGATGCTTTTGCGAAACCGGGCCCTGGTCTTGTGTCTGGAAGTGGCTTAGGCTAGCCAACTTCATCCGCCAATTAGCTTCAGCTGGCTGGTGTGCGACAGCGGCAAAGTAGGTCCCTAAACAAGATCTCCGGGGCTAGTTAGGGACAGTCAATAAATTACACAATGTAAATGGGACAATATTTAGTTTGTATTTGAATTTCTACCATTTATAGTAGGTTTGAGGTTTTTAAGTCATTGAAATGTTGAGCTGTTTAAACTTGTTTATAATGTCCCATGTACATTGTGTAATTTACTGATGGTTCATAATTAGCCCCATCGGGATATCCAAAGTCAAACCAAATTTACCACGGGCATTACGATCGGGTTGCGTGCAGCTGCGCTCGAAATGGATGATTACTTGGGTGATGTTGTAACGTCTGCTTCCAGCCCTCACTCTCAAACACCTCGATCCCCTGAACGCAGCTCACTCTCCAACCCACACTCTCAAACACATACAGTGGGGCAAAAAGTATTTAGTCAGCCACTAATTGTGCAAGTTCTCCCACTTAAAAAGATGAGAGAGGCCTGTAATTTTCATCATAGGTATACTTCAACTATGACAGACAAAATGAGAAATAATATCCAGAAAATCACATTGTAGGATTTTTTATGAATTTATTTGCAGATTATGGTGGAAAATAAGTATTTGGTCAATAACAAAAGTTTATCTCAATACTTGAAGTTGAAGTATACCTATGATGAAAATTACAGGCCTCTCTCATCTTTTTTAGTGGGAGAACTTGCACAATTACCCAATTACAAATACTTTTTTGCCACACTGTACATCTAGGTTATGTTGAACGGGTGCAGAAGGGCACATGTTTTTCCACAGTGGCCTTTATGATGTGATGAGTGGCAACGCGCATGCCCCGCCCACCTGAGTATCTTGTCTTCTTCACAGTGGCCTTTATGATGTGATGAGTGGCAACGCGCATGCCCCGCCCACCTGAGTATCTTGTCTTCACCACAGTGGCCTTTATGATGTGATGAGTGGCAACGCGCATGCCCCGCCCACCTGAGTATCTTGTCTTCTTCACAGTGGCCTTTATGATGTGATGAGTGGCAACGCGCATGCCCCGCCCACCTGAGTATCTTGTCTTCTCCACAGTGGCCTTTATGATGTGATGAGTGGCAACGCGCATGCCCCGCCCACCTGAGTATCTTGTCTTCTTCACAGTGGCCTTTATGATGTGATGAGTGGCAACGCGCATGCCCCGCCCACCTGAGTATCTTGTCTTCAACACAGTGGCCTTTATGATGTGATGAGTGGCAACGCGCATGCCCCGCCCACCTGAGTATCTTGTCTTCACCACAGTGGCCTTTATGATGTGATGAGTGGCAACGCGCATGCCCCGCCCACCTGAGTATCTTGTCTTCACCACAGTGGCCTTTATGATGTGATGAGTGGCAACGCGCATGCCCCGCCCACCTGAGTATCTTGTCTTCACCACAGTGGCCTTTATGATGTGATGAGTGGCAACGCGCATGCCCCGCCCACCTGAGTATCTTGTCTTCTTCACAGTGGCCTTTATGATGTGATGAGTGGCAACGCGCATGCCCCGCCCACCTGAGTATCTTGTCTTCACCACAGTGGCCTTTATGATGTGATGAGTGGCAACGCGCATGCCCCGCCCACCTGAGTATCTTGTCTTCACCACAGTGGCCTTTATGATGTGATGAGTGGCAACGCGCATGCCCCGCCCACCTGAGTATCTTGTCTTCACCACAGTGGCCTTTATGATGTGATGAGTGGCAACGCACATGCCCCGCCCACCTGAGTATCTTGTCTTCACCACAGTGGCCTTTATGATGTGATGAGTGGCAACGCGCATGCCCCGCCCACCTGAGTATCTTGTCTTCTCCACAGTGGCCTTTATGATGTGATGAGTGGCAACGCGCATGCCCCGCCCACCTGAGTATCTTGTCTTCTCCACAGTGGCCTTTATGATGTGATGAGTGGCAACGCGCATGCCCCGCCCACCTGAGTATCTTGTCTTCTCCACAGTGGCCTTTATGATGTGATGAGTGGCAACGCACATGCCCCGCCCACCTGAGTTATCACGTTCCAATCCCACTGGATTGATTGCCTGTCGTATCTTTCCTGTTAATGTACCACTAAGCAGAGCATGTGAGCGGAGTTGAGCAGTCTAAATGTTGTTTTTTTGTGACGACCTGGACCTCCCTATTTTGAAGGCACAGTGCAGTTAAAATACATATTTTCCTGTGTTTTTATAAGGTTGAACAATTCTGGGAACTTTCCCCAAATTTCCTGTAAAGGAAAATGTTTATGTTACAAACTCTTAACTCTTAACACGGCTGCTGGTGAGGGAATAAGAAGAATTGTAGTCCCTGACGGCTGTGTTGATGGGGCTGATGGTTGTGATATGTGTTCCAGGTAGATGGGGCTGATGGTTGTGATATGTGTTCCAGGTAGATGGGGCTGATGGCTGTGTTGATGGGGCTGATGGTTGTGATATGTGTTCCAGGTAGATGGGGCTGATGGCTGTGTTGATGGGGCTGATGGTTGTGATATGTGTTCCAGGTAGATGGGGCTGATGGCTGTGTTGATGGGGCTGATGGTTGTGATATGTGTTCCAGGTAGATGGGGCTGATGGCTGTGTTGATGGGGCTGATGGTTGTGATATGTGTTCCAGGTAGATGGGGCTGATGGCTGTGTTGATGGGGCTGATGGTTGTGATATGTGTTCCAGGTAGATGGGGCTGATGGCTGTGTTGATGGGGCTGATGGTTGTGATATGTGTTCCAGGTAGATGGGGCTGATGGCTGTGTTGATGGGGCTGATGGTTGTGATATGTGTTCCAGGTGGGTGGGGCTGATGGCTGTGTTGATGGGGCTGATGGCTGTGTTGTGGTCTGTGTTCCAGGTGGATGGGGCTGATGGTTGTGTTGATGGGGCTGATGGTTGTGTTGATGGGGCTGATGGTTGTGTTGATGGGGCTGATGGTTGTGTTGATGGGGCTGATGGTTGTGTTGATGGGGCTGATGGTTGTGTTGATGGGGCTGATGGTTGTGTTGTGATCTGTGTTCCAGGTGGATGGGGCACTAGGAGCTGAAGAGATGGTGGAGACTCTGACAGAGAGGAATCTAGACCTGGAGGAGAAAGTCAGAGAGCTGAGAGAGACAGTCGTTGATCTGGTGAGACAGATACACCACGGACAAACTGGCACAGACAAAGACCAACTAGGACAGACACACCACAGACCAACTGGGACAGACACAACACAGACCAACTGGGACAGACACAGACCAACTGGGACAGACACACCACAGACCAACTAGGACAGACACAGACCAAATAGGACAGACACAGACCAACATGGACAGACACAGACCAACTAGGACAGACACACCACAGACAAACTGGCACAGACAAAGACCAACTAGGACAGACACACCACAGACCAACCAGGACAGACACAGACCAACTAAGACAGACACACCACAGACCAACTGGGTCAGACACACCACAGACCAACTGGGACAGACACAACACAGACCAACTGGGACAGACACAACACAGACCAACTGGGACAGACACAGACAAACTAGGACAGACACAGACCTTCTAGGACAGACACACCACAGACCAACTGGGACAGACACAGACCAACTAGGACAGACACAGACCAACTGGGACAGACACAGACCAACTAGGACAGACACACCACAGACCAACTGGGACAGACACAGACCAACTAGGACAGACACAACACAGATGAACTGGGACAGACACACTACAGCCCAACTGGGACAGACGCAGACCAACTAGGACAGACACACCACAGACCAACTAGGACAGACACACCACAGACCAACTAAGACAGACACACTACAGACCAACTAGGACAGACACACCACAGACCAACTAGGACAGAAACACCACAGACCAACTAGGACAGACACACCACAGACCAACTGGAACAGACACAGACCAACTAGGACAGACACACCACAGACCAACTAGGACAAACACACCACAGACCAACTAGGACAGACACAGACCAACTAGGACAGACACAGACCAACTGGGACAGACACAGACCAACTAGGACAGACACAGACCAACTGGGACAGACACAGACCAACTAGGACAGACACAGACCAACTAGGACAGACACAGACCAACTGGGACAGACACAGACCAACTAGGACAGACACAGACCAACTGGGACAGACACAGACCAACTAGGACAGACACAGACCAACCAGGACAGACACAGACCAACTGGGACAGACACAACACAGACCAACTAGGACAGACACAGACCAACTAGGACAGACACACCACAGACCAACTGGGACAGACACACCACAGACCAACTGGGACAGACACAGACCAACTAGGGCAGACACAGACCAACTAGGACAGACACAGACCAACTAGGACAGACACAGACCAACCAGGACAGACACAGACCAACTGGGACAGACACAACACAGACCAACTAGGACAGACACAGACCAACTAGGACAGACACACCACAGACCAACTGGGACAGACACACCACAGACCAACTGGGACAGACACAGACCAACTAGGACAGACACAGACCAACTGGGACAGACACACCACAGACCAACTGGGACAGACCCACCACAGACCAACTGGGACAGACACACCACAGACCAACTGGGACAGACACAGACCAACTAGGACAGACACACCACAGACCAACTAGGACAGACACAGACCAACTAGGACAGACACACCACAGACCAACTGGGACAGACACACCACAGACCAACTGGGACAGACACAGACCAACTAGGACAGACACACCACAGACCAACTAGGACAGACACAGACCAACTGGGACAGACACACCACAGACCAACTGGGACAGACACACCACAGACCAACTTTGGACAGACACACCACAGACCAACTGGGACAGACACAGATGAACTGGGACAGACACACCACAGACCAACTAGGACAGACACACCACAGACCAACTGGGACAGACACACCACAGACCAACTGGAACAGACACACCACAGACCAACTGGGACAGACACAGATGAACTGGGACAGCCACACCACAGACCAACTGGGACAGACACACCACAGACCAACTGGGACAGACACACCACAGACCAACTAGGACAGACACACCACAGACCAACTAGGACAGACACACCACAGACCAACTAGGACAGACACACCACAGACCAACTGGGACAGACACGCCACAGACCAACTGGGACAGACACAGACCAACTAGGACAGACACACCACAGACCAACTGGGACAGACACACCACAGACCAACTGGGACAGACACAGACCAACTGGGACAGACACGACACAGACCAACTGGGACAGACACACCATAGACCAACTGGGACAGACACACCACAGACCAACTGGGACAGACACAGACCAACTAGGACAGACACACCACAGACCAACAGGGACAGACACAGACCAACTGGGACAGACACAGATTCAAATGATCTTCAATGCTTTTCAACGGGGTAAAATGTGGAGTTTAATTAGAATTTGGTTTACTTCCTAGACATTTTAGATAAACATTGTATTTCTGTGTTCCGAATTTCACTACACCTGAATACAACAGGTGTAGTAGACCTTACAATGAAATACTTAATACAACAGGTGTAGTAGACCTCACAGTGAAATGCTGAATACAACAGGTGTAGTAGACCTTACAGTGAAATGCTGAATACAACAGGTGTAGTAGACCTTACAGTGAAATGATGAATACAACAGGTGTAGTAGACCTCACAGTGAAATGCTGAATACAACAGGTGTAGTAGACCTCACAGTGAAATGCTGAATACAACAGGTGTAGTAGACCTCACAGTGAAATGCTGAATACAACAGGTGTAGTAGACCTTACAGTGAAATGCTGAATACAACAGGTGTAGTAGACCTTACAGTGAAATGCTGAATACAACAGGTGTAGTAGACCTTACAGTGAAATGCTGAATACAACAGGTGTAGTAGACCTTACAGTGAAATGCTGAATACAACAGGTGTAGTAGACCTTACAGTGAAATGCTGAATACAACAGGTGTAGTAGACCTTACAGTGAAATGCTGACTACAACAGGTGTAGTAGACCTTACAGTGAAATGCTGAATACAACAGGTGTAGTAGACCTTACAGTGAAATGCTGAATACAACAGGTGTAGTAGACCTTACAGTGAAATGCTGAATACAACAGGTGTAGTAGACCTTACAGTGAAATGATGAATACAACAGGTGTAGTAGACCTTACAGTGAAATGCTGAATACAACAGGTGTAGTAGACCTTACAGTGAAATGCTGAATACAACAGGTGTAGTAGACCTTACAGTGAAATGATGAATACAACAGGTGTAGTAGACCTTACAGTGAAATGCTGAATACAACAGGTGTAGTAGACCTTACAGTGAAATGCTGAATACAACAGGTGTAGTAGACCTTACAGTGAAATGCTGAATACAACAGGTGTAGTAGACCTTACAGTGAAATGCTGAATACAACAGGTGTAGTAGACCTCACAGTGAAATGCTGAATACAACAGGTGTAGTAGACCTCACAGTGAAATGCTGAATACAACAGGTGTAGTAGACCTTACAGTGAAATGCTGAATACAACAGGTGTAGTAGACCTTACAGTGAAATGCTGAATACAACAGGTGTAGTAGACCTTACAGTGAAATGCTGAATACAACAGGTGTAGTAGACCTTACAGTGAAATGCTGAATACAACAGGTGTAGTAGACCTTACAGTGAAATGCTGACTACAACAGGTGTAGTAGACCTTACAGTGAAATGCTGAATACAACAGGTGTAGTAGACCTTACAGTGAAATGCTGAATACAACAGGTGTAGTAGACCTTACAGTGAAATGCTGAATACAACAGGTGTAGGTAGACCTTACAGTGAAATGCTGAATACAACAGGTGTAGTAGACCTCACAGTGAAATGCTGAATACAACAGGTGTAGTAGACCTCACCGTGAAATGCTGAATACAACAGGTGTAGAAGACCTTACAGTGAAATGCTGAATACAACAGGTGTAGTAGACCTTACAGTGAAATGCTGAATACAACAGGTGTAGTAGACCTTACAGTGAAATGCTGAATACAACAGGTGTAGTAGACCTCACAGTGAAATGCTGAATACAACAGGTGGAGTAGACCTCACAGTGAAATGCTGAATACAACAGGTGTTGTAGACCTCACAGTGAAATGCTGAATACAACAGGTGTAGGTAGACCTCACAGTGAAATGCTGAATACAACAGGTGTAGTAGACCTCACAGTGAAATGCTGAATACAACAGGTGTAGGTAGACCTCACAGTGAAATGCTGAATACAACAGGTGTAGTAGACCTCACAGTGAAATGCTGAATACAACAGGTGTAGTAGACCTTACAGTGAAATGGTTACTTACGAGCCCCTTAACCAACAATACAGTTTAAAAAACAATATGGGGTCTGTACAGCGTAGTATCTTCACTGATGTGTGGTTTTTTGCTCTACAAAAACAAAACGTAAGCGTGACCTTGTCCTCTGTGATTGGTCCGTTTCTACAGGAAGCCATCAACGAAATGAATGATGAACTTCAGGAGAACGCCAGAGAGACGGAGCTGGAGCTCAGAGAGATGCTGGATCTGGGCGGAGGCAGGGTCAGGGAGGCGGAGAAACGGGTGGAAGCTGCTCAGGAGACTGTAGCTGACTATCAACAGACCATCAAGAAGTACCGTGAGCTGACCGCTCACCTGCAGGAGGTGAACAGGGAGCTGACCAGCCAGCAGGAAGCCACAGCTGAGCAGCAGCAGCAACCTCCAGCTGAGATGTTTGACTTCAAGATCAAGTTTGCTGAGACTAAGGCCTATGCCAAGGTGAGATGTACACAGTGTACCTGGTCAACAGTGTCCCGTGCACAACAGTACCATGACTACCTGTCCACAACAGTACCATGACTACCTTTCCACAACAGTACCATGACTACCTGTCCACAACAGTACCATGACTACCTGTCCACAACAGTACCATGACTACCTGTCCACAACAGTACCATGACTACCTTTCCACAACAGTACCATGACTACGTGTCCACAACATTACCATGACTACCTGTCCACACCATTACCATGACTACCTGTCCACAACAGTACCATGACTACCTGTCCACAACAGTACCATGACTACCTGTCCAGAACAGTACCATGACTACCTGTCCACAACAGTACCATGACTACCTGTCCACAACAGTACCATGACTACCTGTCCACAACAGTACCATGACTACCTGTCCACAACATTACCATGACTACCTGTCCACAACAGTACCATGACTACCTGTCCACAACAATACCATGACTACCTGTCCACACCATTACCATGACTACCTGTCCACAACAATACCATGACTATCTGTCCACAACAGTACCATGACTACCTGTCCACAACAGTACCATGACTACCTGTCCACAACAGTACCATGACTACCTGTCCACAACATTACCATGACTACCTGTCCACAACAGTACCATGACTACCTTTCCACAACAGTACCATGACTACCTGTCCACAACATTACCATGACTACCTGTCCACACCATTACCATGACTACCTGTCCACAACAGTACCATGACTATCTGTCCACAACAGTACCATGACTACCTGTCCACAACAGTACCATGACTACCTGTCCACAACAGTACCATGACTACCTGTCCACAACAGTACCATGACTACCTGTCCACAACAGTACCATGACTACCTGTCCACAACAGTACCATGACTACCTGTCCACAACAGTACCATGACTACCTGTCCACAACAGTACCATGACTACCTGTCCACAACAGTACCATGACTACCTGTCCACAACAGTACCATGACTACCTGTCCACAACAGTACTATGACTACCTGTCCACAACAGTACCATGACTACCTGTCCACAACAGTACCATGACTACCTGTCCACAACATTACCATGACTACCTGTCCACAACAGTACCATGACTACCTGTCCACAACAGTACCATGACTACCTGTCCACAACATTACCATAACTACCTGTCCACACCATTACCATGACTACCTGTCCACTAACAACCTGAAATGTGCTGTGAAAAATACATTGGTGTCGTCTAAACTTGGTTTTTGCATCTCTCTCTCTCTCTCTCTCTCTCTTCTCTCTCTGTCTCTGTCTCTGTCTCTCTCTCTCTCTCTCTCTCTGTCTCTCTCTGTGTCTCTCTCTCTCCTCTCTCTCTCTCTCTCTGAGGAAGATGTCTCTGTCTCTGTCCTCTCTGTCTCTCTGTCTCTCTGTCTCTCTCTCTCTTCATGTCTCTCTGTTTCTCTCTCTGTCTCTCTGTCTCTCTCTCTCTCTCTCTCTCTCTCTCTCTCCTGTCTCTCTCTCTGTCTCTCTCTCTCTCTCTCTCTCTGTCTCTCTCTCTCTCTCTGTGTCTTTTCTCCGTGTCTCTGTGTATCTCTCTCTCTCTGTCTCTCTCTCTGTCTCTCTGTCTCTCTCTCTCTCTCTCTCTCTCTCTCTGTCTCTGTCTCTGTCTCTGTCTCTCTCTCTGTCTCTCTCTCTGTCTATCTTTGAAAGGGGTCTCTCTGTTTCTCTCTCTGTCTCTCTGTCTCTCTCTCTCTCTCTCTGAGGTCTCTCTCTCTGTCTCTCTCTCTCTCTCTCTCTGTCTCTCTCTCTCTCTCTGTGTCTTTTCTCCGTGTCTCTGTGTATCTCTCTCTCTCTGTGTCTCTCTGTGTGTGTGTGTGTGTGTGTTTCTCTGTGTGTGTGTGTGTGTCTCTTTCTGTGTGTGTCTCTGTGTGTCTCTAGGCCATAGAGATGGAGCTGAGGAAGATGGAAGTGGGCCAGGCCAACAGACAGGTGTCTCTCCTCACATCCTTCATGCCCGACTCCTTCCTGCGTCATGGAGGAGACCACGACTGTATCCTGGTGCTTCTGCTCATACCAAGACTAATCTTCAAGGTAGAGAGAAAGAGAGCTGTGTGCGTGTTCTGTCATAGGTCCCCACATTGCTCCTCATAGCTCCCCACATTGCTCCTCATAGCTCCCCACATTGCTCCTCATAGCTCCCCACATTGCTGTTATCTTTGAAAGGGGTTTGTTTGTCTTCAAACATTATGAGGCCTGCTAAATTTGAGGTCTGTGTGTGTGTGTACCGGACATGAGTGGGTCATAGCTGCTCATAGACACAGGATGAGGTAACTCCGCCTGCGATTTCAAAATGATCGTTGGTCCTGGGCCCCCCAAAAAAAGGTAATGTCCTTTTGGTCTAACGGTCAACACATTGGTTTCTCTCGTGGGAGAGCCGGGTTTAAATCCCACCAGTTATATGTGTGCCTGCGTCCCCAGGCGGAGCTGATCAGTAAGCAGACCCAGGAGAAGTTTGATCTGAATGACAACTGTGTGGAGAGGAGCGGGATGAGAGGAGCGGCTGGGGAACAGCTGAGCTTTGCTGCAGGACTCGTCTACTCTCTCAGTCTGCTACAGGCTACACTACATCAATACGAACAGTAAGTCAGTCTGCTGCAGGACTCGTCTCCTATCTCAGTCTGCTACAGGCTACACTACATAAATACGAACAGTAAGTCAGTCTGCTGCAGGATTCGTCTACTCTCTCAGTCTGCTACAGGCTACACTACATCAATACGAACAGTAAGTCAGTCTGCTACACTACATCAATACGAACAGTAAGTCAGTCTGCTACACTACATAAATACGAACAGTAAGTCAGTCTGCTACACTACATCAATACGAACAGTAAGTCAGTCTGCTACACTACATAAATACGAACAGTAAGTCAGTCTGCTACACTACATAAATACGAACAGTAAGTCAGTCTGCTACACTACATAAATACGAACAGTAAGTCAGTCTGCTATACTACATAAATACGAACAGTAAGTTTAGCCACGTACTTAAAAAAAAATCTACACTGCATTCAACATGGAAAGATCTCACTCAACTATGGTGTGTGTGTGTGTGTGTGTTAGAGCGCTGAACCAATGCAGCGTGGAGGTGTATCAGAAGATCGGGACGCTCTACCCGGAGATGGGCGTTCACGAGCGTTCCCTGGACTTCCTGATTGACCTGCTGCACAAAGACCAACTGGATGAGACGGTGCATGTGGCGCCGCTCACCAAGGCCATCAAATACTACCAGCACCTGTACAGTATCCACCTGGCAGAGCAGACAGAAGACTGCACCATGCATCTGGCTGATCACATTAGGGTACCTAGACTCTTTATTCCAAGTGTGTTCAATGACAAAACGCTTAAGTCACAGGTCCAAAAACCCAACTGGAAGGATGTTGGTAAACCTAGTGGGTTCCTTTAACTACAGTGGGTGTATCTCCATGTGACTTCTTCTGACATGCTTCCTCTCCCGCTATCTCCCCCCCCGCTATTTCCCTCTCTCTTTCTCCCAACCCCCGCTATCTCTCTCTCTCTTTCTCTCCCCCCGCTATCTCTCTCTCTCTTTCTCCCCCGCTATCTCCCTTGTTCTCCCCCTGCTCCCTCCCTCCCACTATCTCTACCCCCGCTATCTCCCTTGTTCTCCCCTCTCACCCCTCCCGCATTCTCTATCTTTCTCGCCCTCATTCTCCCCCTGCTCCCTCCCTCCTGCTATCTCCCTCTTCCTCCCCCCCTCTCTCCCTGTCTGTAGTTTACCCAGAGTGCGTTGGACTGTATGTGTGTGGAGGTTGGTCGTCTGCGTGCGTTCCTACACACAGGGCAGGAGAAGACGGACCTGGCCGTGCTGCTGAAGGATCTAGAGACTTCCTGTTCTGACATCAGACAGTTCTGTAAGAAGATCCGCCGACGCATGCCTGGTACGGACGTACCTGGGATACCTGCTGCACTCACCTTCCTACAGCAGGTAACCAATCAGCACTCACCTTCCTACAGTAGGTAACCAATCAGCACTCACCTTCTTACAGCAGGTAACCAATCAGCACTCACCTTCTTACTGCAGGTAACCAATCAGCACTCACCTTCTTACAGCAGGTAACCAATCAGCACTCACCTTCTTACAGCAGGTAACCAATCAGTTTTACTGAGCTGCACTCTTGGTTAGAGTCACAGTGGGTAGAGACTGGCCACAGTTTTGGCACAATATCATATAGACAGAGGCCTGAGCAGTATTTATATAGAAAATAATACAATATTTTGCGCAATTTTACATCTAACTAAGGTGTATGGTGCAGTATTTCTCAAGTTAACAAATATGCAATGTTCCATCAACAAAGTAAAATTTATGAACCATATTCCTCTTGGAAAATAGCAAAGAAATCATCTCTGGGATCATCCAGGGATCATCTCTGTTGGAAGATGCTTTACATCTTCTCTGTTGGAAGATGCTTTACATCTTCTCTGTTGGAAGATGCTTTACATCATCTCTGTTGGAAGATGCCTTAGGAACAGCATTAACAACGTTCCTGTACTGCAAAATAAACGGTATGAAATCAAGTTGAACACAAACATCATTATAAGAGAGAAAATCCCGAACCCATCATTCATGATATTTAATACGGTCCATCCAGTGTTCTGTACAACAGAGTCATTATGGGCTGTAGCATCTTCCAACAGAGATGATGTAAAGCATCTTCCAACAGAGAAGATGTAAAGCATCTTCCAACAGAGAAGATGTAAAGCATCTTCCAACAGAGATGATGTAAGGCATCTTCCAGCAGAGAAGATGTAAGGCATCTTCCAACAGAGATGATGTAAAGCATCTTCCAGCAGAGATGATGTAAAAGCATCTTCCAAGAGATGATGTAAGGCATCTTCCAGCAGAGAAGATGTAAGGCATCTTCCAACAGAGATGATGTAAAGCATCTTCCAGCAGAGATGATGTAAAAGCATCTTCCAACAGAGATGATGTAAAAGCATCTTCCAACAGAGATGATGTAAGGCATCTTCCAGCAGAGAAGATGTAAAGCATCTTCCAACAGAGATGATGTAAGGCATCTTCCAGCAGAGAAGATGTAAGGCATCTTCCAACAGAGAAGATGTAAAGCATCTTCCAACAGAGAAGATGTAAAGCATCTTCCAACAGAGATGATGTAAGGCATCTTCCAGCAGAGAAGATGTAAGGCATCTTCCAACAGAGATGATGTAAAGCATCTTCCAACAGAGAAGATGTAAAGCATCTTCCAACAGAGAAGATGTAAAGCATCTTCCAACAGAGAAGATGTAAAGCATCTTCCAACAGAGAAGATGTAAAGCATCTTCCAACAGAGATGATGTAAAGCATCTTCCAACAGAGAAGGGCTAGCTGGTGAAAGGCAGATAACTTGACAGGGAGCTTAGAGATATTAAACATCACATGAAAGGAGAACACGTTATCCGCCCACTTTCCTAAACACTTCTCCAGGGATACTTCTCCAGGGATACTTCTCCGGGGATACTTCTATATGGATACTTCTCCAGGGATACTTCTCCAGGGATACTTCTCCAGTGATACTTCTCCAGGGATACTTCTCTTGGGATACTTCTCCAGTGATACTTCTCCAGGGATACTTCTCCAGGGATACTTCTCTTGGGATACTTCTCCAGGGATACTTCTCCAGGGATACTTCTATATGGATACTTCTCCAGGGATACTTCTCCAGGGATACTTCTCCAGTGATACTTCTCCAGGGATACTTCTCTTGGGATACTTCTCCAGTGATACTTCTCCAGGGATACTTCTCCAGGGATACTTCTCCAGGGATACTTCTCCAGGGATACTTCTCTCGGGATACTTCTCCAGGGATAATTCTCCAGGGATACTTCTCTAGAGATACTTCTCCAGGGATACTTCTCCAGGGATACTTCTCCAGTGATACTTCTCCAGGGATACTTCTCTTGGGATACTTCTCCAGTGATACTTCTCCAGGGATACTTCTCTGGGGATACTTCTCCAGGGATACTTCTCCAGGGATACTTCTCCAGTGATACTTCTCCAGGGATACTTCTCCAGGGATACTTCTCCAGGGATACTTCTCTTGGGATACTTCTCTAGAGATACTTCTCCAGGGATACTTCTCTTGGGATACTTCTCCAGGGATACTTCTATATGGATACTTCTACAGGGATACTTCTCCAGGGATACTTCTCCAGTGATACTTCTCCAGGGATACTTCTCCAGGGATACTTCTCTTGGGATACTTCTCCAGTGATACTTCTCCAGGGATACTTCTCTGGGGATACTTCTCCAGGGATACTTCTCCAGGGATACTTCTCCAGTGATACTTCTCCAGGGATACTTCTCCAGGGATACTTCTCCAGGGATACTTCTCTTGGGATACTTCTCTAGAGATACTTCTCTTGGGATACTTCTCCAGGGATACTTCTCTTGGGATACTTCTCCAGGGATACTTCTATATGGATACTTCTCCAGGGATACTTCTCCAGGGATACTTCTCCAGTGATACTTCTCCAGGGATACTTCTCTTGGGATACTTCTCCAGTGATACTTCTCCAGTGATACTTCTCCAGGGATACTTCTCCAGGGATACTTCTCCAGGGATACTTCTCTCGGGATACTTCTCCAGGGATAATTCTCCAGGGATACTTCTCTAGAGATACTTCTCCAGGGATACTTCTCCAGTGATACTTCTCCAGGGATACTTCTCTTGGGATACTTCTCTTGGGATACTTCTCCAGTGATACTTCTCCAGGGATACTTCTCCAGGGATACTTCTCCAGGGATACTTCTCTCGGGATACTTCTCCAGGGATAATTCTCCAGGGATACTTCTCCAGGGATACTTCTCCAGGGATACTTCTCTTGGGATACTTCTCTAGAGATACTTCTCTTGGAATACTTCTCCAGGGATACTTCTCTAGAGATACTTCTCCAGGGATACTTCTCTAGAGATACTTCTCTTGGGACACATCTCCAGGGATACTTCCCTGGGATACTTCTCCAGGATACTTCTCTAGGATACTTCTCCAGGGATACTTCTACAGGGATACTTCTCTAGGGATACTTTTCTAGGGATATTTCTCCAGGGATACTTCTCTAGGGATACTTCTCCAGGGATACTTCTCCAGGGATACTTCTCTTGGGATACTTCTCCAGGGATACTTCTCCAGGGATACTTCTCTTGGGATACTTCTCCAGGGATACTTCTCCAGGGATACTTATCTTGGGATACTTCTCCAGGGATACTTCTCTTGGGATACTTCTCCAGGGACAATTCTCTTGGGATACTTCTCTTGGGATACTTCTCCATGGATACTTCTCCAGGGATACTTCTCTTGGGATACTTCTCCAGGGACACTTCTCTTGGGATACTTCTCTTGGGATACTTCTCCAGGGATACTTCTCCAGGGATACTTCTCCAGGGATACTTCTCCAGGGATACTTCTCTCGGGATACTTCTCCAGGGATAATTCTCCAGGGATACTTCTCTAGAGATACTTCTCCAGGGATACTTCTCCAGGGATACTTCTCCAGTGATACTTCTCCAGGGATACTTCTCTTGGGATACTTCTCCAGTGATACTTCTCCAGTGATACTTCTCCAGGGATACTTCTCTTGGGATACTTCTCTAGAGATACTTCTCTTGGGATACTTCTCCAGGGATACTTCTCTTGGGATACTTCTCCAGGGATACTTCTATATGGATACTTCTCCAGGGATACTTCTCCAGTGATACTTCTCCTGGGATACTTCTCCAGTGATACTTCTCCAGTGATACTTCTCCAGGGATACTTCTCCAGGGATACTTCTCTCGGGATACTTCTCCAGGGATAATTCTCCAGGGATACTTCTCTAGAGATACTTCTCCAGGGATACTTCTCCAGGGATACTTCTCCAGTGATACTTCTCCAGGGATACTTCTCTTGGGATACTTCTCTTGGGATACTTCTCCAGTGATACTTCTCCAGGGATACTTCTCCAGGGATACTTCTCCAGGGATACTTCTCTCGGGATACTTCTCCAGGGATAATTCTCCAGGGATACTTCTCCAGGGATACTTCTCCAGGGATACTTCTCTTGGGATACTTCTCTAGAGATACTTCTCTTGGAATACTTCTCCAGGGATACTTCTCTAAAGATACTTCTCCAGGGATACTTCTCTAGAGATACTTCTCTTGGGACACATCTCCAGGGATACTTCCCTGGGATACTTCTCCAGGGATACTTCTCTAGGGATACTTCTCCAGGGATACTTCTACAGGGATACTTCTCTAGGGATACTTTTCTAGGGATATTTCTCCAGGGATACTTCTCTAGGGATACTTCTCCAGGGATACTTCTCCAGGGATACTTCTCTTGGGATACTTCTCCAGGGATACTTCTCCAGGGATACTTCTCTTGGGATACTTCTCCAGGGATACTTCTCCAGGGATACTTATCTTGGGATACTTCTCCAGGGATACTTCTCTTGGGATACTTCTCCAGGGACACTTCTCTTGGGATACTTCTCTTGGGATACTTCTCCATGGATACTTCTCCAGGGATACTTCTCTTGGGATACTTCTCCAGGGACACTTCTCTTGGGATACTTCTCTTGGGATACTTCTCCAGGGATACTTCTCCAGGGATACTTCTCCAGGGATACTTCTCTCGGGATACTTCTCCAGGGATAATTCTCCAGGGATACTTCTCTAGAGATACTTCTCCAGGGATACTTCTCCAGGGATACTTCTCCAGTGATACTTCTCCAGGGATACTTCTCTTGGGATACTTCTCCAGTGATACTTCTCCAGGGATACTTCTCTGGGGATACTTCTCAGGGATACTTCTCCAGGGATACTTCTCCAGTGATACTTCTCCAGGGATACTTCTCCAGGGATACTTCTCCAGGGATACTTCTCTTGGGATACTTCTCTAGAGATACTTCTCTTGGGATACTTCTCCAGGGATACTTCTCTTGGGATACTTCTCCAGGGATACTTCTATATGGATACTTCTCCAGGGATACTTCTCCAGGGATACTTCTCCAGTGATACTTCTCCAGGGATACTTCTCTTGGGATACTTCTCCAGTGATACTTCTCCAGTGATACTTCTCCAGGGATACTTCTCCAGGGATACTTCTCTCGGGATACTTCTCCAGGGATAATTCTCCAGGGATACTTCTCTAGAGATACTTCTCCAGGGATACTTCTCCAGGGATACTTCTCCAGTGATACTTCTCCAGGGATACTTCTCTTGGGATACTTCTCTTGGGATACTTCTCCAGGGATACTTCTCCAGGGATACTTCTCCAGGGATACTTCTCTCGGGATACTTCTCCAGGGATAATTCTCCAGGGATACTTCTCCAGGGATACTTCTCCAGGGATACTTCTCTTGGGATACTTCTCTAGAGATACTTCTCTTGGAATACTTCTCCAGGGATACTTCTCTAGAGATACTTCTCCAGGGATACTTCTCTAGAGATACTTCTCTTGGGACACTTCTACAGGGATACTTCCCTGGGATACTTCTCCAGGGATACTTCTCTAGGGATACTTCTCCAGGGATACTTCTACAGGGATACTTCTCTAGGGATACTTTTCTAGGGATATTTCTCCAGGGATACTTCTCTAGGGATACTTCTCCAGGGATACTTCTCCAGGGATACTTCTCTTGGGATACTTCTCCAGGGATACTTCTCCAGGGATACTTCTCTTGGGATACTTCTCCAGGGATACTTCTCCAGGGATACTTATCTTGGGATACTTCTCCAGGGATACTTCTCTTGGGATACTTCTCCAGGGACACTTCTCTTGGGATACTTCTCTTGGGATACTTCTCCATGGATACTTCTCCAGGGATACTTCTCTTGGGATACTTCTCCAGGGACACTTCTCTTGGGATACTTCTCCAGGGATACTTCTCCAGGGATACTTCTCCAGGGATACTTCTCCAGGGATAATTCTCCAGGGATACTTCTCCAGTGATACTTCTCCAGGGATACTTCTCCAGGGATACTTCTCCAGGGATACTTCTCCAGGGATACTTCTCCAGGGATACAAAGCCAGAAGGCATAACTGTTACTCAAAAAGGATTTGAGACAGTTAACTTTTATATTGTCATTAAAACAGTCCAAAACAATCTTAAACTACGTTCTTTAAAGTCTGACCCTTCCTGATATAATGGGTTTGGTTATTCCACATCTAACCATTATAGTCTGTCTGATATAATGGGGTTTGGTTATTCCACACCTAACCATTATAGTCTGTCTGATATAATGGGGTTTGGTTATTCCACATCTAACCATTATAGTCTGCCTGATATAATGGGTTTGGTTATTCCACATCTAACCATTATAGTCTGCCTGATATAATGGGTTTGGTTATTCCACATCTAACCATTATAGTCTGCCTGATATAATGGGTTTGGTTATTCCACATCTAACCATTATAGTCTGCCGGATATAATGGGGTTTTGGTTATTCCACACCTAACCATTATAGTCTGCCTGATATAATGGGTTTGGTTATTCCACATCTAACCATTATAGTCTGTCTGATATAATGGGGTTTGGTTATTCCACATCTAACCATTATAGT
Source organism: Oncorhynchus tshawytscha (assembly GCF_018296145.1). Lineage (NCBI taxonomy): Eukaryota > Metazoa > Chordata > Actinopteri > Salmoniformes > Salmonidae > Oncorhynchus > Oncorhynchus tshawytscha. The sequence goes on along the minus strand of NC_056436.1, from coordinate 2,838,447 downwards.
CTGCCTGATATAATGGGGTTTGGTTATTCCACACCTAACCATTATAGCCTGCCTGATATAATGGGGTTTGGTTATTGGTGGTTGTATATATTATATGGTTAGAGCGTTGGACTAGTAACCGTAAAGGTTGCAAGATCAAATCCCCGAGTTGACAAGGTTAAAAAAAATATTTCATTCTGCCCCCTGAACAAGGCAGTTAACGCACTGTTCCTAGGCCGTCTTAGAAAATAAGAATTTGTTATTAACTGACTTGCCTAGTTAAATAAAGGTTACATATATATATATTTTTAACGACTGTGTTGTCTTCAGCTAGTTGGCGAACTGAGATGTCAGTACCCAGCACAGATAGCTGTTTTTATAACATTATAGATCTTTAGCTGGATAGCCAGCATCTCAGCCTTCATAATGTGGACTAACTGAACACACTTGTATAATTACAAAGTTTAACTTCTAAACGAGGTGATGTGCCCACCTGCTAATGACACAGGAGCTATTTATGTCCTGGTAGCAGGCTTTGATCAAATCTATAAACTTTATCCCCAAAACCAAAGAATTCAAGTACCCAGAAGATTACATTTATATTCGACCGTATCAAATGTCTTTCTAAAAGTAAGATAAAAACCGTCATCCTCAATTAGGTCTCTGTTTTCAAGTAAGGCTAAAACTCATTTTATGTTGTTGTGAATTAATCTTCCTGTCATGAAAAAAATATTGTGTTTCGCCCGATGACTTGTTCCATATTTTCCTTAAGGGGATTTGTGTAAACAAAGGGGATTTGTGTAAACAAAGGGGATTTGTGTAAACAAAGGGGATTTGTGTAAACAAAGGGGATTTGTGTAAACAAATGGGATTTGTGTAAACAAAGGGGATTTGTGTAAACAAAGGGGATTTGTGTAAACAAAGGGGATTTGTGTAAACAAAGGGGATTTGTGTAAACGTCTGTCGACAGATGGGTGAATTGGGGATCTTTTCCAGGTTTGGGAATCAAGATTATTTACACCGTGTTTCATTAATGGCATGGGAGTATGTAATCTGTAAGGATTTCCACCAATCTAAGGTTTTCCCAGAAATGCTTGTAAAAGTTTGCAGTAAGGCCATCCGTGTCCTGGTAATTAAGAAGATGTTGAATTAAAACTTCCAGTAGCCATTATTGCAAACCCCATTAGGTGTAATGAGATAATTACATAGTCTGTTAATGGGGTAGCAGACATGGCCACTTCTGAAATACATTCTAACACAACACTAGAAACTAAACAATGGTAAATTCTAGAAGCATGAGATGCAAATGGGTTTAAAACCAAGATAATTGTACTATATCAGGCTTAAGAAACTCCAGGTATCAGTAAGCACATGAGCATAGCAACAATATGTGAAAATTACATTGTGATGGGAAACAGAAAACGTCAGTGATCTGTCTAACCATTCATCATAAAATAATAATAGTGCTGTCAGTGAGAAACATTTCCTGATTTCTCCGATTTAGATTTGACACATTTTCCAATAAGAGTTCTGTTGTTTGTTGTCCCGTTTGTTATTGTAACTACAAATGTTAACCAGAATGAGAAAAGACTTCTCCAGATTCAACACAACCAATGACTAGGCTCTTCTTCTTTCGTATCTATTACCTTGCCTGGACAGTTATATAGCAAGATGCCGACTCCCGCTGAACATGTGGAGCAACGACTGAAGGGGGTTTTATCGGCCACTTGATTAGTCCGAAACGTTATGTCCTCAGCACTTAATTGCATCTCTTAAAGAAAAGTGCAATTCGATTTTTTTTTTCCTTTACAAAATAAATAGTAACGGCTTTCATTTTAAGATTGATTTTGAGTCTCCTTGCATTTAAAGAACTAAGTGTGAACATACCAAATAAATACTAGTCAAACGACTAGATAAATGTAAACAAGAGAGGTTTTAACTTACTACTGTAGTTAGTAGCACAATGGCCTTTGTTAAAACTATAAAATCTCTCCTCGTAATCAGGTCAAGTTAGCTGACTTTAAACATTTAACTACCTGTGTTCAGTGTTGCCAATGCTAGGGGGGAAGTATTAATGCTCTGTCTGTTAATTCATCAGAATGGGCCTCAGAAAAAGTATTTCAGACCTTCCCTCCAAGCGTGCAACCATGACAGTGTTTTGTCTTAGTTGAGAACCAAAATCTTCTATCATCTTTTGTCAGGTTATTTACTGCTTCCAGGACACTGGTTACATTCAAGAGCTCTTCCATGGCAGGTGTGGGAGGATTACCCACCTCTTTACCTCGTTGTTTATTTCACTTAACAGAGAGTCCAGCTGTCTCCTGTGACGTCAGCGTTAACTCCCATTTCCTCCCTGTAGTTGTGGTCAAGCTGCGAGTCAGTTGACTTGCTAGAAGCTTTAGCTAACATGTTGACTTGCTAGAAGCTTTAGCTAGCATGTTGACTTGCTAGAAGCTTTAGCTAGCATGTTGACTTGCTAGAAGCTTTAGCTAGCATGTTGACTTGCTAGAAGCTTTAGCTAACATGTTGACTTGCTAGAAGCTTTAGCTAGCATGTTGACTTGCTAGAAGCTTCAGCTAGCATGTTGACTTGCTAGAATGTTGCGGTTGACAGGCGCTGTGGACAATGTCTTCTTTTCCGCTGTTATTTTGTTGTTTGGAATTTTACAAGGTAGCTTTTCGACATACAACTCAGCACTCAAAAAAAAAAAAGATAGATACATTTTAGAATATAGAATCTGTCACTTGACCCACAGAACAAACTAAAGTGTGACTGCTCGGTACGCCATCTTGCCGGTCACCACAGAGTTTTTAACCCAGAAGCCTTTACTTCCTGGATGCCCGTGAAGCAGACCAAGACCGGGGTTAGATTCAACAGATGAGCGACACATTCCTCCCTGGTTGTTAATTGTTCTCAAAATCTAAATGAACAAGCTATCTTCAAGCTTATTATTTAAGTAGCTGACTTCGGACTGTTTGATCCCCCAGGTGTGATCTGATGTGGTCTCTGTGTTTTTTTTCTCCCCCAGGTGGCAGATATTCTGCTGGACTGCAGGAAACACCTGACCTGGGTGGTGGCTGTGCTGCAAGAGGTGGCGGCTGCAGGGGCGCAGATGGTTGCCCATCTAGGGGAGCAGGAGGGACTCTCCACACTCAAACTAGAGGACGTGGCCTTTAAGGCTGCAGAGCAGGTAGTACACACACACACACACACACGACCAAACAGTTGATTTCCATTCAAAATCATATATTCTCAAACCTTAACTCCAAACCCTTAACCTACACTTAACTCCTAACCGCAATTCTTTTTTCTTGTGGGAACTGTCGAAATGTCCCAAATTTTCCTTGATTTACTATCTTTGTAAGGACTTCTGGTCCCCACAAGTATAGTAAAAACCAAACAAACACACATACAGTACACACACGCATACAGTACCTCTATATCTACCTGTCTGTTCTGTCTCCAGATCTATGGAACTCAAGGTTCTAACCCCTATGGGTGCCTGCGCCAGTCCTGCTGCATCGTCATAGCAACCATGAACAAGATGGCCACCGCCATGCAGGAGGGAGAGTACGACGCAGATAGACCCCAGATCACGGTAACTATAGCAACGTCTTGACTGTAGGTGCTGTATCAGAAAGACACCACCAACATACTCTATCAACAGCAACATCTTGACTGTAGGTACTTCATCAGAGAGACACCACCAACATACTCTATCAACAGCAACATCTTGACTGTAGGTACTTCATCAGAGAGACACCACCAACATACTCTATCAACAGCAACATCTTGACTGTAGGTACTTCATCAGAGAGACACCACCAACATACTCTATCAACAGCAACATCTTGACTGTAGGTACTGTATCAGAGAGACACCACCAACATACTCTATTAACAGCAACATCTTGACTGTACATTATGTAGTCTTAGTCCCCGATGTTAGACTCCGGTTTAACATACTGATCTGTGTCGGTCCTCCATGTTTAGTTGGAACTGGAAAACATGTATATATTCATTTTTATTATTTTATTATGTTATGCACTTTGAACTGCATTTTTGTTTGTTGGAACTGTTCTATATGAAGTTTGATTGGTTGATGTGGTTGTGTTTGTCCCTTTTTGATTGGTTGATGTGGTTGTGTTTGTCCCTTTTTGATTGGTTGACGTGGTTGTGTTTGTCCCTTTTTGATTGGTTGATGTGGTTGTGTTTGTCCCTTTTTGATTGGTTGATGTGGTTGTGTTTGTCCCTTTTTGATTGGTTGACGTGGTTGTGTTTGTCCCTTTTTGATTGGTTGACGTGGTTGTGTTTGTCCCTTTTTGATTGGTTGACGTGGTTGTGTTTGTCCCTTTTTGATTGGTTGACGTGGTTGTGTTTGTCCCTTTTTGATTGGTTGACGTGGTTGTGTTTGTCCCTTTTTGATTGGTTGATGTGGTTGTGTTTGTCCCTTCCCAGACACTTCCTCCGGTGGAGCTGCGTGCCACAGCCCTCAGAGCGGAGATCACAGACGCAGAAGGACTGGGCATGAAGCTGGAGGACAGAGACACAGTCATCAAGGAGCTCAAGAAGTCACTCAAGTTCAAGGTACCTGATGACCTCTCTGAACACACTAGATCAAGGTACACTAACACACTTCCTGATGACCTCTCTGAACACACTAGATCAAGGTACACTAAAACACTTCCTGATGACCTCTCAATGGTTTAACAACAATGAATGCACCACCCTGACACAGAGTTAACCAGCCTTACTAAGGCTGGGATTTAATACCATCTGGCTCATAGGCAACGCCTGCTTTTTAAGGCAATGTTACCGTGTTCATGGAGACCTGCATTAAAGGCTGCAGATATGGGTTCAATTGGAAATGACCTTTAAATGTCTAATGACCTTTATATGTCTAACAGTGCGGTTTCAGATTGAATCCCGACCTAAGGCTGAACACTGTAGGCTAAATGAACCCTTCCTATGTGGTCACATTGAAAGATGGGTCCCTTGCAGGACAGTATCACCAGGGATCATAACAGTTTGTTGTCAAATCAAAATCAATTTTATTTTATTGGTCCGATACACGTATTTATCAGATGTTATCGCTGACTTAGCGAAACACTTGTGTTCCTAGCTCCAACAGTGCAGTAATACCTGACAACACAAAACATCACACACATCATCCCAAAAATGTCAAATAAAGGAATTAAGACATCATTCTTTAGCAAATAATGTAGGAAATAACAACAAACATTCAAAAAATCCTTCAAAGTTGGTTAGGAGCTGGGAACAGGGCGACCATGTCTGTTGACACCATCTTGTGTGTGTCCTCAGGGAGAGGAGCTGAGTGAAGCTAGCGTTCGGCTCAGTCTGTTGGAGAAGAAACTCGACAGTTCATCTAGAGACGCAGACGAGCGCGTAGAGAAGATCCAAACTCAACTAGACGAGACTCAGACTCTGCTCAAGAAGAAAGAGAAGTAAGAACACGTCCAACATACACATGTCTAGATGGTATACGTGTAGGGTCCTGGTCACGTGATGAGGTAGCCCCCGCCTGCAACTTTAAAATCAGTTTCTTTCCCTCTTGGGCAAAGGAACGACACTGTTTTTGAAATCGCAGGTCGGGGGTACCTCATCACGTGACCAGGAGCTACTGTATACCATCGCAGGTCGGTGCTACCTCATCACGTGACCAGGAGAAACCTCATGTCTGCTACATAAACTCTTCAAATAAAGGGTTCCAAAACGGTTCTTCGGCCGTAGGAGAACCTATGGATTCTTTTGGGTTCTCCTACGGGGGACTGCCGAAAAACTATTTTAGGTTCTAGCTAGCATCTTTTTTCAAAACCTACAGGAGGGTCTCTCTCCAGGAACAGGGTTGGAGAACCCTACAGGAGGGTTTCTCTCCAGGAACAGGGTTGGAGAACCCTACAGGAGGGTCTCTCTCCAGGAACAGGGTTGGAGTTGAAACCTACAGGAGGGTTTCTCTCCAGGAACAGGGTTGGAGAACCCTACAGGAGGGTTTCTCTCCAGGAACAGGGTTGGAGAACCCTGGTATAGAGAGAATATGTAGGATAGTATTGTCATACCCAATATTGCTCCAGTTTATTTTTCTGAATTGGCTGAATTGAAATGGGATTGATCCCAACCCTGGTTATCACCATTCATCCTTACTATAGAGGGGTCATTGTCAATCAGGCTGATCTAGAATCAGTTTCTATAACAGATGTCTATTTCCTCTGTAGGGAGTTTGAGGAGACCATGGACGCGCTGCAGGCTGATATCGACCAATTGGAGTCGGAGAAGGCGGATCTGAAGCAGCGTTTGAACAGCCAATCAAAGATGACCATGGACGGGCTGAGAGGAGTGCCAGCGTCGGGAATCGCCTCCATTGTCACGGGGATGACAGGAGGTTAGTGGGGCATCGTCTTCCCGAATAGGAACTTGGAACCATTTAAAACCTGCTGTTATTCCTACTCCCATCTGTTAGGGGACTATTCAGACGTAGGAATTGTAAACCTACTCCCATCTGTTAGGGGACTATTCAGACGTAGGAATTGTAAACCTACTCCCATCTGCTAGGGGACTATTCAGACGTAGGAATTGTAAACCTACTCCCATCTGTTAGGGGACTATTCAGACGTAGGAATTGTAAACCTACTCCCATCTGCTAGGGGACTATTCAGACGTAGGAATTGTAAACCTACTCCCATCTGCTAGGGGACGATTCAGACGTAGGAATTGTAAACCTACTCCCATCTGTTAGGGGACGATTCAGACGTAGGAATTGTAAACCTACTCCCATCTGCTAGGGGACTATTCAGACGTAGGAATTGTAAACCTACTCCCATCTGTTAGGGGACGATTCAGACGTAGGAATTGTAAACCTACTCCCATCTGTTAGGGGACGATTCAGACGTAGGAATTGTAAACCTACTCCCATCTGCTAGGGGACTATTCAGACGTAGGAATTGTAAACCTACTCCCATCTGCTAGGGGACGATTCAGACGTAGGAATTGTAAACCTACTCCCATCTGTTAGGGGACGATTCAGACGTAGGAATTGTAAACCTACTCCCATCTGCTAGGGGACTATTCAGACGTAGGAATTGTAAACCTACTCCCATCTGTTAGGGGACGATTCAGACGTAGGAATTGTAAACCTACTCCCATCTGCTAGGGGACTATTCAGACGTAGGAATTGTAAACCTACTCCCATCTGCTAGGGGACTATTCAGACGTAGGAATTGTAAACCTACTCCCATCTGTTAGGGGACTATTCAGACGTAGGAATTGTAAACCTACTCCCATCTGTTAGGGGACTATTCAGACGTAGGAATTGTAAACCTACTCCCATCTGCTAGGGGACTATTCAGACGTAGGAATTGTAAACCTACTCCCATCTGCTAGGGGACTATTCAGACGTAGGAATTGTAAACCTTTCCTACGAACTTCTCACAGCCTGATGTAGTAGGGAGTTGTAGTTTCTCTAGAGATAAATCAGACCCAGACTGAACTGTGCGATGTAGTAGGGAGTTGTAGTTTCTCTAGAGATAAATCAGATCCAGACTGAACTGTGCGATGTAGTAGGGAGTTGTAGTTTCCAACAGGCTAATATTCTACATAATTTAGCGCATAAATCATGGTAATTAACTACAATGACCACAATCCATAGCGCATCTACTTGTCTGGTCTGTTTCGTTTACGCCTGCTACGGAAGAGACAGCAGAATGAGATTGTAAAGACATATAGAGAGCAGGTATCTCTACCTGATAGTACCTGATCTAAGTGACAGTCATAGTATTTATTTACTTTGAAGAAATACTAAATTGTGATTTTCGTCAGACAGCGGCTCTATAGAGATGATTATGAAATAAAGTCATCAAATAAAACTAAAGTAATATACACAACAACCAAAATAGTGTATTAAAGTCATGTGAATAAATGAATGTTAATTAGTGATAATCAGTAATGGTCAGGTCACTACCATCATGGGACTTTTATTCATTCTTCTGTGTTGTTCAGCGTTCAACCCACATAATACAGAGTACATTTAATGTCTAAATTGTTTTATCTAAATCGAAAACTGTGATTATTTTGTGATAATCGAACCGAAACGACCTCAAAAAGGTCTAATTACTCAGCACTAATAGAAAGAGTTAGAGGGGTTGAGTGTAGAGGAGGTAGGTAACCTAGTGGTTAGAGTGTAGAGGAGGCAGGTAGCCTAGTGGTTAGAGTGTAGAGGAGGCAGGTAGCCTAGTGGTTAGAGTGTAGAGGAGGTAGGTAGTCTAGTGGTTAGAGTGTAGAGGAGGCAGGTAGCCTAGTGGTTAGAGGTAGCCTAGGTTAGGAGGCAGGTAGGTAGCCTAGTGGTTAGAGTGTAGAGGAGGCAGGTAGCCTAGTGGTTAGAGTGTAGAGGAGGTAGGTAGCCTAGTGGTTAGAGTGTAGAGGAGGTAGGTAGCCTAGTGGTTAGAGTGTAGGGACGGCAGGTAGCCTAGTGGTTAGAGTGTAGAGGAGGTAGGTAGCCTACTGGTTAGAGTGTAGGGGAGGCAGGTAACCTAGTGGTTAGAGTGTAGAGGAGGTAGGTAGCCTAGTGGTTAGAGTGTAGAGGAGGTAGGTAGCCTAGTGGTTAGAGTGTAGAGGAGGTAGGTAGCCTAGTGGTTAGAGTGTAGAGGAGGTAGGTAGCCTAGTGGTTAGAGTGTAGGGGATGCAGGTAGCCTAGTGGTTAGAGTGTAGAGGAGGTAGGTAGCCTAGTGGTTAGAGTGTAGAGGAGGTAGGTAGCCTAGTGGTTAGAGTGTAGAGGAGGCAGGTAGCCTAGTGGTTAGAGTGTAGAGGAGGTAGGTAGCCTAGTGGTTAGAGTGTAGAGAGAGGGAGGCAGGTAGCCTAGTGGTTAGAGTGTAGAGGAGGCAGGTAGCCTAGTGGTTAGAGTGTAGAGGAGGCAGGTAGCCGAGTGGTTAGAGTGTAGAGGAGGCAGGTAGTCTAGTGGTTAGAGTGTAGAGGAGGCAGGTAGCCTAGTGGTTAGAGTGTAGAGGAGGTAGGTAGCCTAGTGGTTAGAGTGTAGAGGAGGCAGGTAGCCTAGTGGTTAGAGTGTAGAGGAGGTAGGTATCCTAGTGGTTAGAGTGTAGAGGAGGTAGGTATCCTAGTGGTTAGAGTGTAGAGGAGGTAGGTAGCCTATAGAGGAGGTAGGTAGTCTAGTGGTTAGAGTGTAGAGGAGGTAGGTAGTCTAGTGGTTAGAGTGTAGAGGAGGTAGGTAGTCTAGTGGTTAGAGTGTAGAGGAGGTAGGTAGTCTAGTGGTTAGAGTGTAGAGGAGGCAGGTAGCCTAGTGGTTAGAGTGTAGAGGAGGTAGGTAGCCTAGTGGTTAGAGTGTAGAGGAGGCAGGTAGCCTAGTGGTTAGAGTGTAGAGGAGGCAGGTAGTCTAGTGGTTAGAGTGTAGAGGAGGCAGGTAGCCTAGTGGTTAGAGTGTAGAGGGAGGCAGGTAGTCTAGTGGTTAGAGTGTAGAGGAGGCAGGTAGTGGTTAGAGTGTAGAGGAGGCAGGTAGTCTAGTGGTTAGAGTGTAGGGGAGGTAGGTAGTCTAGTGGTTAGAGTGTAGAGGAGGCAGGTAGTCTAGTGGTTAGAGTGTAGAGGAGGCAGGTAGTCTAGTGGTTAGAGTGTAGAGGAGGCAGGTAGTCTAGTGGTTAGAGTGTAGGGGAGGCAGGTAGTCTAGTGGTTAGAGTGTAGAGGAGGCAGGTAGCCTAGTGGTTAGAGTGTAGGGGAGGTAGGTAGTCTAGTGGTTAGAGTGTAGGGGAGGTAGGTAGCCTAGTGGTTAGAGTGTAGAGGAGGCAGGTAGCCTAGTGGTTAGAGTGTAGAGGAGGCAGGTAGTCTAGTGGTTAGAGTGTAGGGGAGGCAGGTAGTCTAGTGGTTAGAGTGTAGAGGAGGCAGGTAGCCTAGTGGTTAGAGTGTAGGGGAGGTAGGTAGTCTAGTGGTTAGAGTGTAGGGGAGGTAGGTAGACTAGTGGTTAGAGTGTAGAGGAGGCAGGTAGCCTAGTGGTTAGAGTGTAGGGGAGGTAGGTAGCCTAGTGGTTAGAGTGTAGGGGAGGTAGGTAGTCTAGTGGTTAGAGTGTAGGGGAGGTAGGTAGTCTAGTGGTTAGAGTGTAGGGGAGGTAGGTAGACTAGTGGTTAGAGTGTAGAGGAGGCAGGTAGCCTAGTGGTTAGAGTGTAGGGGAGGTAGGTAGTCTAGTGGTTAGAGTGTAGGGGAGGTAGGTAGACTAGTGGTTAGAGTGTAGAGGAGGCAGGTAGCCTAGTGGTTAGAGTGTAGGGGAGGTAGGTAGTCTAGTGGTTAGAGTGTAGGGGAGGTAGGTAGTCTAGTGGTTAGAGTGTAGGGGAGGTAGGTAGTCTAGTGGTTAGAGTGTAGGGGAGGCAGGTAGTCTAGTGGTTAGAGTGTAGGGGAGGCAGGTAGTCTAGTGGTTAGAGTGTAGAGGAGGCAGGTAGTCTAGTGGTTAGAGTGTAGAGGAGGCAGGTAGTCTAGTGGTTAGAGTGTAGAGGAGGCAGGCAGCCTAGTGGTTAGAGTGTAGAGGAGGTAGGTAGTCTAGTGGTTAGAGTGTAGAGGAGGTAGGTAGTCTAGTGGTTAGAGTGTAGAGGAGGTAGGTAGTCTAGTGGTTAGAGTGTAGAGGAGGCAGGTAGCCTAGTGGTTAGAGTGTAGGGTCAGTAACCGAAAGATTGCTGGATCGAATCCTCAAGCTGACAAGGTACAAATCTGTCGTCCTGCCCCTGAACAGGCAGTTAACCCACTGTTCCTAGGCCATCGTTGAAAATAAGAATTTGTTCTTAACTGACTTGGTAAAAAAAAAAAATTCAACAAAAATAATCTAATCTGAAATTGAAAAGAATCGAACCGACCTCAAAAAGCACTAATCGTTCAGCACTATTCTCTAATTTAGACTTTTGAGTGCACAAGTAAAGGCTGTACAATTTAAATTCTGCTTAATGGCATTTCATCAACTTCACTGTGGGAAACGTGCCATGTTGATATGCTTCAGTTTACTGCCTCTCTCCTCTCCTTATTCACACTGTTATTCACACTGTTATAGACTAACACTGTTATTCACACTGTTATTCACACTGTTATTCACACTGTTATTCACACTGTTATTCACACTCAGATCTGTTATAGACTAACACTGTTATAGACTAACACTGTTATAGACTAACACTGTTATAGACTAACACTGTTATAGACTAACACTGTTATTCACACTCAGATCTGTTATAGAGTAACACTGTTATAGACTGACACTGTTAATCACACTCAGATGACCTGGTGTTTAAGAAAAGGAATCCTCTGGATCCTAACACTGTCACACTCTCTCTCCCTCTTCCCTCTCCTCTCTCTCTCTTCTCCCTCCTATTCTTCCCCCTCTTCCCCCTCTTTCCTCTCTCTTATCCCTCCTATTCTCCCCCTCTCTTCCCCTCTTCTCTCTCTCCCTCTTCCCCCTTCCTCTTCTTCCCCTCTCGCCTCCTCTCTCTTTCCAATCCTCTTCTCTCTCTCCCTCTTTCCCCTCCTCTTCTTCCCCTCTCGCCTCCTCTCTTTCCAATCCTCTTCTCTCTCTCCCTCTTTCCCCTCCTCTTCTTCCCCTCTCGCCTCCTCTCTTTCCAATCCTCTTCTCTCTCTCCCTCTTTCCTCTCCTCTCTCTTCCCCTCTTCTCCCTCTTTCCTCTCCTCTCTCTTCCCCCTCCTCTTCTTCCCCTCTCGTCTCCTCTCTCTTTCCAATCCTCTTCTCTCTCTACCCTTCTAATCTACAGAAGAACAGAAAGGTATTTGCATGTTTCTGCTACTCTGCTACACAATTTAGCCGACGGTGTGTTGCTTGTGTGTGTGTGTGTATTGGCCTGTGTTAATAGTGGTGTGTGTGTGTGTGTATTGGCCTGTGTTAATAGTAGTGTGTGTGTGTGTATTAGCCTGTGTTAATAGTGGTGTGTGTGTGTGTATTGGCCTGTGTTAATAGTAGTGTGTGTGTGTGTATTAGCCTGTGTTAGTAGTGGTGTGTGTGTGTGTGTGTATTGTGTATTGGCCTGTGTTAATAGTGGTGTGTGTGTGTGTGTGTATTGGCCTGTGTTAATAGTGGTGTGTGTGTGTGTATTGGCCTGCGTTAATAGTAGTGTGTGTGTGTGTATTAGCCTGTGTTAATAGTGGTGTGTGTGTGTGTGTGTATTGGCCTGTGTTAATAGTGGTGTGTGTGTGTGTGTGTGTGTGTATTGGCCTGTGTTAGTGTATTGGCCTGTGTTAATAGTGGTGTGTGTGTGTGTGTGTGTGTGTATTGGCCTGTGTTAATAGTGGTGTGTGTGTGTGTGTATTGGCCTGTGTTAATAGTGGTGTGTGTGTGTGTGTATTGGCCTGTGTTAATAGTGGTGTGTGTGTGTGTATTGGCCTGTGTTAATAGTGGTGTGTGTGTGTGTATTGGCCTGTGTTAATAGTGGTGTGTGTGTGTGTATTGGCCTGTGTTAATAGTGGTGTGTGTGTGTGTATTGGCCTGTGTTAATAGTGGTGTGTGTGTGTGTATTGGCCTGTGTTAATAGTGGTGTGTGTGTATTGGCCTGTGTTAATAGTGGTGTGTGTGTGTGTGTATTGGCCTGTGTTAATAGTGGTGTGTGTGTGTGTGTATTGGCCTGTGTTAATAGTGGTGTGTGTGTGTGTGTATTGGCCTGTGTTAATAGTGGTGTGTGTGTGTGTATTGGCCTGTGTTAATAGTGGTGTGTGTGTGTGTATTGGCCTGTGTTAATAGCGGTGTGTGTGTATTGGCCTGTGTTAATAGTGGTGTGTGTGTATTGGCCTGTGTTAATAGTGGTGTGTGTGTGTGTATTGGCCTGTGTTAATAGCGGTGTGTGTGTATTGGCCTGTGTTAATAGTGGTGCGTGTGTATTGGCCCGTACTAAGTGTGTGTGCCTCTGTGTCTCTCTACAGCGACTATGGCCAGTATGGGTCCCAGTATGGGTCCCGGTATGGGTCCCGGGTCGGGGGTCCCGGTGATAGACTCTCCTCTCCTGACGCAGCAGATTGAGGCTCAGAGACACAGCATCAAACACCTGAAGAATGAGAACAACAGACTCAAGGTAGATAGACCATAGAGGGAGATAGACCATAGAGGGAGATAGACCATAGAGGGAGATAGACCATAGAGGGAGATAGAGGACTCATCTTTGTATCTTTGACAGCACCATCGAGGGCTATCTCCATTTTAAAGTAGTCTTCTTTTGTGTTTGAAAAAAACGTAAAGATTTTCCGCCAACTGCAATGCCTTGTCACTCATTGAATGTTAGCCTGAGTTCCAGTCGGTTCCGGTTCAGGGAACAAAACCGAAAACTGGAAAATAACCAAATGTTTCAAGGAACAGAATCAGAACTGGGAACGAAAGTGATCTATACTGTCCCGGAACAGAACTGTTATTTTAAAAGCATGGGAACCGGTTAATAATGTTTATTTTACGTTCCAGGAATTGTTTTCCCCCAGTCCCACAAAAAAAAATGTAACAAAGTGCCTGCTTCTGTCAATCAGAATATAATGCCAGTGTCTGTCTGCCAGCTGGAAATCTTTGCCAGTTTGTGTAGTCTACCTACCCCTCCTTCTCTGAAGGTTACTGTAGCCTACTGATGTTACAAGCGTGATTCAGAAGACAAGGAGGGATTTAATTAGAGAAGAAGGGATTGACTTTTTCAACGCTCGTTAGGGACACACTAGTTAACACGTTGGATTTATTAACTACAAAAAAGGTAAAACATTGTTTTAATTCTGGTGACACTCTGCACACACAAGCTTCTTAACGAGCTTCTCTGGTCCAACGTTAAACCAACTCTCGGAAGTTCAAAGACATTCAAAGTTCCTGCATAGAAGCTGCTTCTCCGTAGGTATAATTCTGCGGGACTAATTCTCTCCCCCCTCCCCTCTCACTCTCTCCTTCCCCCTCCCACTCTCTCCTTCCCCCTCCCACTCTCTCCTTCCCCTCCCACTCTCTCCTTCCCCCACTCTCTCCTTCCCCCTCCCACTCTCTCCTTCCCCCTCCCACTCTCTCCTTCCCCCCCCTCCCCTCCCACTCTCTCCTTCCCCCTCCCACTCTCTCCTTCCCCCTCCCACTCTCTCCTTCCCCCTCCCCTCCCACTCTCTCCTTCCCACTCTCTCCTTCCCCTCCCACTCTCTCCTTTTCCCCTCCCACTCTCTCCTTCCCCCTCCCACTCTCTCCTTCCCCCCCACTCTCTCCTTCCCCCTCCCACTCTCTCCTTTTCCCCTCCCACTCTCTCCTTTTCCCCTCCCACTCTCTCCTTCCCCCTCCCACTCTCTCCTTCCCCCCCACTCTCTCCTTCCCCCTCCCACTCTCTCCTTTTCCCCTCCCACTCTCTCCTTCCCCCTCCCACTCTCTCCTTCCCCCTCCCACTCTCTCCTTCCCCCCACTCTCTCCTTCCCCCTCCCACTCTCTCCTTCCCCCACTCTCTCCTTCCCCCCCCACTCTCTCCTTCCCCCTCCCACTCTCTCATTCCCCTCCCACTCTCTCCTTCCCCCTCCCACTCTCTCCTTCCCCCTCCCACTCTCTCCTTCCCCCTCCCACTCTCTCCTTCCCCCCCACTCTCTCCTTCCCCCTCCACTCTCTCCTTCCCCCTCCCTCTCTCCTTCCCCCTCCCACTCTCTCCTTCCCCCTCCCACTCTCTCCTTCCCCCTCCCTCTCTCCTTCCCCCTCCCACTCTCTCTTCCCCCTCCCTCTCATCTCCATTCTCCTTCCCCTCCCACTCTCTCCTTCCCCACCTCCTCCTTCCTTCCTCCCTCCTCTCTCCTCCTCCAGGCTGAGAAGATGCGTGCCCAGCTGTCCTCCCTACCACCTCTCCATGTCTCCAAGCTCCCCACTAGAGACGGCTCTCACCCAGAGGTGCTCTCTAGCGCCCTCTATCGTAAGACTGACCAATTACTGGACACGTTACTGCAGATGAGTGCCAACGTCAAAGTGGTGGACATCACTGGCAAATCCCCAGGTATGATGCGCCCCCCCCACCCCCCACCCCTCTTGTTCTCTGTTGTACCTGTAGAAGAGTCGTTCTCAATGACGTAATTGTTTACATAAAGGCTCCCCCCCAAAAAAAAAAAAAACTGTCACGAAAGCATATTCATACTCAAAAACAAACTGTCCCGAAAGCATATTCATACTCAAAAACAAACTGTCCCGAAAGCATATTCATACTCAAAAACAAACTGTCCCGAAAGCATATTCATACTCAAAAAAGAACCGTTTCTTGTTGTTGCTGTAACTGTATCAGATTGAAGTTTTGGTTTATGTGTGTCGTTGAGCAGTAACTCCTAGTGCCCAGCTGCTGGAACACACAGCCAGACTCCAGTCCCTTAGCAACACTCTGGACAGACTGAAGGTAAACAAACACAGAGGCTGGGGGTCTTCAATCCTATCCTAGTTTGGTCACAATTCACCTTTTTCAAGACAATGTTCCCGCGTTCACAACATTAATACTGCAGATGTCGCCTCCTTTGAAAGTAACCTTTAAATGGTGCATTGTGGACGGCCGCGATCTGATTGAATCCCGACAATACAAAAGGTATCCCAGAATGCATGCTGCCTTGGACAGGTAGTGGTAGGGAGGAGGGCAGGCAAATGTGTGTTTGCAGTATGCTAAATAACTTTTCTCCTGATCGCTTCCCTTCTCTCTCCCCTCTATAACATCTCCCCTATTGTTATCTCTCTCTCCTCTCTCGCCTGTTCTCTCTCTGTCTCTCTCTCTCTCTCACAGGATGAGGTATCAGAACATGTGGTGACCCAGAGACCTGGAGCTAGAGCCTTGTCTGACTTCGCCACATTCCCCTGCTCCTCCTTCGTCAAGGTAACCACACACCGTCCAGGGTCAACCAGCCACACACTCCAGGGTCAACCAGGGTCAACCAGCCACACACTCCAGGGTCAACCAGCCACACACACTCCAGGGTCAACCAGCCACACACACTCCAGGGTCAACCAGGGTCAACCAGCCACACACACTCCAGGGTCAACCAGCCACACACACTCCAGGGTCAACCAGCCACACACACTCCAGGGTCAACCAGCCACACACACTCCAGGGTCAACCAGGGTCAACCAGCCACACACACTCCAGGGTCAACCAGGGTCAACCAGGGTCAACCAGCCACACACTCCAGGGTCAACCAGCCACACACACTCCAGGGTCAACCAGCCACACACACTCCAGGGTCACCCAGGGTCAACCAGCCACACACTCCAGGGTCAACCAGCCACACACTCCAGGATCACCAGCCACACACTCCAGGATCACCAGCCACACACTCCAGGGTCAACCAGCCACACACTCCAGGGTCAACCAGCCACACACTCCAGGGTCAACCAGGGTCAACCAGCCACACACACTCCAGGGTCAACCAGGGACACACTCCAGGGTCACCCAGCCACACACACTCCAGGGTCACCCAGCCACACACTCCAGGGTCAACCAGCGACACACTCCAGGGTCAACCAGCGACACACTCCAGGGTCAACCAGCGACACACTCCAGGGTCACCCAGCCACACACACTCCAGGGTCACCCAGCCACACACACTCCAGGGTCACCCAGCCACACACTCCAGGGTCACCCAGCCACACACTCCAGGGTCACCCAGCCACACACACTCCAGGGTCAACTAGCCACACACTCCAGGGTCACCCAGCCACACACTCCAGGGTCACCCAGCCACACACACTCCAGGGTCAACCAGCCACACACTTCAGGGTCACCCAGCCACACACTCCAGGGTCACCCAGCCACACACTCCAGGGTCACCCAGCCACACACACTCCAGGGTCAACCAGCCACACACTTCAGGGTCACCCAGCCACACACTCCAGGGTCACCCAGCCACACACACTCCAGGGTCACCCAGCCACACACTCCAGGGTCACCCAGCCACACACACTCCAGGGTCAACCAGTCACACACTCCAGGGTCACCCAGCCACACACACTTTTGTCTACGAGCAGATCTGTTTGTGCCGTCACCAGCCATACCGTCTTGCCAACTCCTCCTGGTCGTCCAATGGACCCAGATATGGCCCCATAGGCCAGGTAGTACATTATGTAGGACAGTGGTCACCAACCGGTGGCCTGGTCAATTAGGGCAGTGGTCACCAACCGGTGGGCTTGTCAATTAGGGCAGTGGTCACCAACCGGTGGACTGGTCACCAATCGGTGGGCTGGTCAATTAGGACAGTGGTCACCAACCGGTGGGCTGGTCAATTAGGGCAGTGGTCACCAACCGGTGGGCTGGTCAATTAGGACAGTGGTCCCCAACCGGTGGACTGGTCAATTAGGACAGTGGTCACCAACCGGTGGGCTGGTCACCAACTGGTGGGCTGGTCAATTAGGACAGTGGTCACCAACCGGTGGGCTGGTCAATTAGGGCAGTGGTCACCAACCGGTGGGCTGGTCAATTAGGGCAGTGGTCACCAACCGGTGGACTGGTCAATTAGGGCAGTGGTAACCAACCGGTGGACTGGTCACCAACCGGTGGGCTGGTCAATTAGGGCAGTGGTCACCAACCGGTGGACTGGTCAATTAGGGCAGTGGTCACCAACCGGTGGACTGGTCAATTAGGGCAGTGGTCACCAACCAGTGGACTGGTCAATTAGGGCAGTGGTCACCAACCGGTGGACTGGTCAATTAGGACAGTGGTCACCAACCGGTGGGCTGGTCAATTAGGGCAGTGGTCACCAACCGGTGGGCTGGTCAATTAGGGCAGTGGTCACCAACCGGTGGACTGGTCACCAACTGGTGGGCTGGTCAATTAGGGCAGTGGTCACCAACCAAAAGACAAAGCCAACACGGCCGTAGAAAAGCCAACGACAACACGGCTGTAGAAAAGCCAACGCGGCTGTAGAAAAGCCAACGCGGCTGTAGAAAAGCCAACGCGGCTGTAGAAAAGCCAACGCGGCTGTAGAAAAGCCAACGACAACACGGCTGTAGAAAAGCCAACACGGCTGTAGAAAAAGCCAACACGGCTGTAGAAAAGCCAACGACAACACGGCTGTAGAAAAGCCAACACCGCTGTAGAAAAGAGAATGACAACACGGCTGTAGAAAAGCCAACACGGCTGTAGAAAAGCCAACGACAACACGGCTGTAGAAAAGAGAATGACAACACGGCTGTAGAAAAGCCAACACGGCTGTAGAAAAGCCAATGACAACACGGCTGTAGAAAAGCCAACACGGCTGTAGAAAAGCCAACACGGCTGTAGAAAAGCCAATGACAACACGGCTGTAGAAAAGCCAACACGGCTGTAGAAAAGACAACACGGCTGTAGAAAAGCTAACGACAACACGGCTGTAGAAAAGCCAACACGGCTGTAGAAAAGCCAACACGGCTGTAGAAAAGCCAACACGGCTGTAGAAAAGACAACGACAACGCGGCTTTAGAAAAGCCAACGAAAACACGCCTGTAGAAAAGACAACGACAACGCGGCTGTAGAAAAGCCAACGCGGCTGTAGAAAAGCCAATGCGGCTGTAGAAAAGCCAACACGGCTGTAGAAAAGCCAACACGGCTGTAGAAAAGCCAACAAGGCTGTAGAAAAGCCAACACGGCTGTAGAAAAGCCAACACGGCTGTAGAAAAGCCAACAACAACACGGCTGTAGAAAAGCCAACGACAACACGGCTGTAGAAAAGACAACACGGCTGTAGAAAAGCCAGACAACACGGCTGTAGAAAAGCCAACGACAACACGGCTGTAGAAAAGCCAACGACAACATGGCTGTAGAAAAGCCAACGCGGCTGTAGAAAAGCCAACGACAACATGGCTGTAGAAAAGCCAACGCGGCTGTAGAAAAGCCAACGCGGCTGTAGAAAAGCCAACGCGGCTGTAGAAAAGCCAACGCGGCTGTAGAAAAGCCAACGCGGCTGTAGAAAAGCCAACGCGGCTGTAGAAAAGCCAACACGGCTGTAGAAAAGCCAACGACAACATGGCTGTAGAAAAGCCAACGACAACACGGCTGTAGAAAAGCCAACACGGCTGTAGAAGAGCCAACACGGCTGTAGAAAAGCAAACGCGGCTGTAGAAAAGCCAACGACAACACGGCTGTAGAAAAGACAATGACAACACGGCTGTAGAAAAGCCAGAAAAGCACGGCTGTAGAAAAGACAAGGACAACACGGCTGTATAAAAGACAAGGACAACACGGCTGTAGAAAAGCCAACACGGCTGTAGAAAAGACAAGGACAACACGGCTGTAGAAAAGCAAACGACAACACGGCTGTAGAAAAGCCAACACAGCTGTAGAAAAGCCAACGACAAAACGGCTGTAGAAAAGCCAACACGGCTGTAGAAAAGCCAACGCGGCTGTAGAAATGCCAACGCGGCTGTAGAAAAGCCAACACGGCTGTAGAAAAGCCAACACAGCTGTAGAAAAGCCAACACGGCTGTAGAAAAGCCAACGACAACACGGCTGTAGAAAAGCCAACTACAACACGGCTGTAGAAAAGACAACACGGCTGTAGAAAAGCCAACACGGCTGTAGAAAAGCCAACGACAACACGGCTGTAGAAAAGCCAACGACAACACGGCTGTAGAAAAGCCAACGACAACACGGCTGTAGAAAAGCCAACGACAACATGGCTGTAGAAAAGCCAACGACAACACGGCTGTAGAAAAGCCAACGCGGCTGTAGAAAAGCCAACGCGGCTGTAGAAAAGCCAACGCGGCTGTAGAAAAGCCAACGCGGCTGTAGAAAAGCCAACACGGCTGTAGAAAAGCCAACACGGCTGTAGAAAAGCCAACGACAACATGGCTGTAGAAAAGCCAACGACAACACGGCTGTAGAAAAGCCAACACGGCTGTAGAAAAGCCAACACGGCTGTAGAAAAGCCAACGCGGCTGTAGAAAAGCCAACGACAACACGGCTGTAGAAAAGACAATGACAACACGGCTGTAGAAAAGCCAACACGGCTGTAGAAAAGACAAGGACAACACGGCTGTATAAAAGACAAGGACAACACGGCTGTAGAAAGGACAACACGGCTGTAGAAAAGCCAACGACAACACGGCTGTAGAAAAGCCAACACAGCTGTAGAAAAGCCAACGACAAAACGGCTGTAGAAAAGCCAACACGGCTGTAGAAAAGCCAACGGGCTGTAGAAATGCCAACGCGGCTGTAGAAAAGCCAACACGGCTGTAGAAAAACGCCAACACAGCTGTAGAAAAGCCAACACGCTGTAGAAAAGCCAACGGCTGTAGAAAAGCCAACACGGCTGTAGAAAAGCCAACAAGGCTGTAGAAAAGCCAACACAACACGGCTGTAGAAAAGCCAACACGACAACACGGCTGTAGAAAAGCCAACACGGCTGTAGAAAAGCCAACACGGCTGTAGAAAAGCCAACACGACAACACGGCTGTAGAAAAGCCAACGACAACACGGCTGTAGAAAAGCCAACGACAACATGGCTGTAGAAAAGCCAACGACAACACGGCTGTAGAAAAGCCAACGCGGCTGTAGAAAAGCCAACGCGGCTGTAGAAAAGCCAACGCCAACGCGGCTGTAGAAAAGCCAACGCAACACGGCTGTAGAAAAGCCAACACGGCTGTAGAAAAGCCAACACAACATGGCTGTAGAAAAGCCAACACGGCTGTAGAAAAGCCAACGACAACATGGCTGTAGAAAAGCCAACGACAAAAAGCACGGCTGTAGAAAAGCCAACACGGCTGTAGAAAAGCCAACACGGCTGTAGAAAAGCCAACGCGGCTGTAGAAAAGCCAACGCGGCTGTAGAAAAGCCAACGCGGCTGGCTGTAGAAAAGCCAACGGCTGTAGAAAAGCCAACACGGCTGTAGAAAAGCCAACGCGGCTGTAGAAAAGCCAACGACAACACGGCTGTAGAAAAGACAATGACAACACGGCTGTAGAAAAGCCAACACGGCTGTAGAAAAGACAAGGACAACACGGCTGTAGAAAAGCCAATGACAACACGGCTGTAGAAAAGCCAACACGGCTGTAGAAAAGCCAACGACAAAAAAAGGCTGTAGAAAAGCCAACACGGCTGTAGAAAAGCCAACACGGCTCTAGAAAAGCCAAGCCAACGACATCACGGCTGTAGAAAAGCCAACGACAACACGGCTGTAGAAAAGCCAACGCGGCTGTAGAAAAGCCAACACGGCTGTAGAAAAGCCAACACGGCTGTAGAAAAGCCAACGACAACATGGCTGTAGAAAAGCCAACGACAACACGGCTGTAGAAAAGCCAACACGGCTGTAACAAAAGCGCTGTAGAAAAGCCAACACGGCTGTAGAAAAGCCAACACAGCCAACACGGCTGTAGAAAAGCCAACGCGGCTGTAGAAAAGCCAACGCGGCTGTAGAAAAGCCAACGCGGCTGTAGAAAAGCCAACGACAACACGGCTGTAGAAAAGACAATGACAACACGGCTGTAGAAAAGCCAACACGGCTGTAGAAAAGACAAGGACAACACGGCTGTAGAAAAGCCAATGACAACACGGCTGTAGAAAAGCCAACACGGCTGTAGAAAAGCCAACGACAAAACGGCTGTAGAAAAGCCAACACGGCTGTAGAAAAGCCAACGACATGACGGCTGTAGAAAAGCCAACGACAACACGCCAACGCGGCTGTAGAAAAGCCAACAACGACAACACGGCTGTAGAAAAGCCAACACGGCTGTAGAAAAGCCAACACGGCTGTAGAAAAGCCAACGCGGCTGTAGAAAAGCCAACGCGGCTGTAGAAAAGCCAACGCGGCTGTAGAAAAGCCAACGACAACACGGCTGTAGAAAAGACAATGACAACACGGCTGTAGAAAAGCCAACACGGCTGTAGAAAAGACAAGGACAACACGGCTGTAGAAAAGCCAATGACAACACGGCTGTAGAAAAGCCAACACGGCTGTAGAAAAGCCAACGACAAAACGGCTGTAGAAAAGCCAACACGGCTGTAGAAAAGCCAACGACATGACGGCTGTAGAAAAGCCAACGCGGCTGTAGAAAAGCCAACGCGGCTGTAGAAAAGCCAACGCTGGAAAAGCTGTAGAAAAGCCAACGCGGCTGTAGAAAAGCCAACGCGGCTGTAGAAAAGCCAACGCGGCTGTAGAAAAGCCAACGCTGGCTGTAGAAAAGCCAACGCCAACGGGCTGTAGAAAAGCCAACGCGGCTGTAGAAAAGCCAACGTGGCTGTAGAAAAGCCAACACGGCTGTAGAAAAGCCAACGACAAAACGGCTGTAGAAAAGCCAACACGGCTGTAGAAAAGCCAACATGGCTGTAGAAAAGCCAACACGGCTGTAGAAAAGCCAACGACAACACGGCTGTAGAAAAGCCAACACGGTTGTAGAAAAGCCAACACGGCTGTAGAAAAGCCAACGCGGCTGTAGAAAAGAAAAGCCAACGCGGCTGTAGAAAAGCCAACGCGGCTGTAGAAAAGCCAACGCGGCTGTAGAAAAGCCAACGCGGCTGTAGAAAAGCCAACGCGGCTGTAGAAAAGCCAACGCGGCTGTAGAAAAGCCAACGCGGCTGTAGAAAAGCCAACGCGGCTGTAGAAAAGCCAACGCGGCTGTAGAAAAGCCAACACGGCTGTAGAAAAGACAACACGGCTGTAGAAAAGACAACGCGGCTGTGTCGACTTACTTTTTCGATGCGAAAGTGATCTTGACTCAGAAAAAGTTGGTGACCACTCTATGTAGGAAATACCCAACTTAGGTGATTTTGAGGTTAGAGTGTCCACCCCAGAGATTGAAGTGTTGGGAGTTCAATACCTGGCCAAGTCATACCAAAGACTGTACAAATGAGACCTGATGCGTCTCTACTTGGCACTCGACATTAAGGAGATTAGATTGGAGGTAAGGTCCTGTGATAGACTAGTGTCCTGTCCAGGGGGTCAAGCTGTCCATCAAGCTGCAGAAACAGGAGACAGACTAGTGTCCTGTCCAGGGGGTGTACTGGTACATCAAGCTGTCTCACTACAGAAACAGGAGACAGACTAGTGTCCTGTCCAGGGGGTGTCCTGGTACATCAAGCTGTCTCACTACAGAACAGGAGAAGAGGGGGACATGGTGAGGGAGGGGCCAGATCTATAACTAGTGTCTGTCTGTCTGCAGGTCCAGGAGGAGAAGAGGGGGACATGGTGGGGGAGGGGCCAGGTCTGTAACTAGTGTCTGTCTGTCTGCAGGTCCAGGAGGAGAAGAGGGGGGACATGGTGCTGGTGGGGAAGGTGATGATGCCGTGTTCCCGTGGTCAGGAGCAGGTCCACCGTCTCGTCCTATCACAGCCTCAGCTCCAAAGAGTGCACCGCCTCCTGCTGACATAGGCTCCACCCACAACCCAACCTGCTGACATAGGCTCCACCCACAACCCAAACTGCTGACATAGGCTCCACCCACAACCCACCCTGCTGACATAGGCTCCACCCACAACCCACCCTGCTGACATAGGCTCCACCCACAACCCACCCTGCTGACATAGGCTCCACCTTCAACCTGCCCTGTTGCTCCTTTTTTTTTAGGCCAAAGCATTGGGTTTGTGTTCGTATGCAGATGGTGCTTGACTTGGGCCGTGAGCTCACTGAACTGAGCGCCAGAACCTTAATTATCTATATTGCCTGAGTTCCAATCTGCCGTTATTGCAAAGTTCTGGCGCCTGGATATAAACGGTAGCAGCACCTAAAATAAGTACCAGCGTCAAGTCAAGCCTCGTTCACACGTACAGTTAGAATATTAATACGTTCACTTCCTCTAGATCGCTCGTTCACTTCCTCTGTAGATCATACTCATTTCCTCTGTAGATCATACTCACTTCCTCTGTAGATCATACTCATTTCCTCTGTAGATCATACTTATTTCCTCTGTAGATCATACTCATTTCCTCTGTAGATCATACTCACTTCCTCTGTAGATCATACTCACTTCCTCTGTAGATCATACTCACTTCCTCTGTAGATCATACGCTCACTTCCTCTGTAGATCATACTCACTTCCTCTGTAGATCATTTGGTAGATCATAGGGCCTGTAACGGCAGGATAGTGGGTTTGATTCCTAGAACCACCTATACACAAAAATGTATTCACGCATGACTGTCAGACACTTTGGATTAAAGCGTCTGCCAAATTATATTACGTAAACACACACTACTACACTGTCTGCTGAGGGTGATGCTGCCTGCTACACTACTACACTGTCTGCTGAGGGTGATGCTGCCTGCTACACTACTACACTGTCTGCTGAGGGTGATGCTGCCTGCTACACTACTACACTGTCTGCTGAGGGTGATGCTGCCTGCTACACTACTACACTGTCTGCTGAGGGTGATGCTGCCTGCTACACTACTACACTGTCTGCTGAGGGTGATGCTGCCTGCTACACTACTACACTGTCTGCTGAGGGTGATGCTGCCTGCTACACTACTAACCACTGTCTGCTGAGGGTGATGCTGCCTGCTACACTACTACACTGTCTGCTGAGGGTGATGCTGCCTGCTACACTACTAACCACTGTCTGCTGAGGGTGATGCTGCCTGCTACACTACTACACTGTCTGCTGAGGGTGATGCTGCCTGCTACCCATCATACTAACCAGTCTGCTGAGGGTGATGCTGCCTGCTACCCATCATACTAACCAGTCTGCTGAGGGTGATGCTGCCTGCTACCCATCTTACTGTCTGTCTGCCAAGGGTGATGCTGCCTGTTACCCATCATACTAACCAGTCTGCTGAGGGTGATGCTGCCTGCTACCCATCTTACTGTCTGTCTGCCGAGGGTGATGCTGCCTGCTACCCATCATACTGTCTGTCTGCTGAGGGTGATGCTGCCTGTTACCCATCTTACTGTCTGTCTGCTGAGGGTGATGCTGCCTGTTACCCATCTTACTGTCTGTCTGCCGAGGGTGATGTTGCCTGTTACCCATCTTACTGTCTGTCTGCTGAGGGTGATGCTGCCTGTTACCCATCTTACCGTCTGTCTGCCTGCTACCCATCATACTGTTTCATCATTTATTTAAGATGGTCAATGCACATTAGGCCCTATTTAGACTTGACATAAGTTGACTTTAACATGGACTTAAATCAACAATATTTGTACTTAGGTCCATGTTTTATATCCATGTTGAGTCTATTTACCTCAGGTCTGAATCAGACCCATTATAGTTTCCAGGTCCAACATCAATGTAAAAGTGACTGAGTTATTTCCTGTCCGTTGTCCCGTAGTTCACGACAGTGTCGTTGTGTAGACGGTGTTGTTGGACATACAACTATTCCTTTTACTCTTAACTATCTACAGCAGGGGTGTCAAACTCCTTTTCCCAGAAGGCCGTATTCGGTCTTCACCCCCCCCCGCAGAATAAAAATAAATAAACAATTCAAACAACCTTGAGTTTGACACATGATCTAAAGGGAGAGAAAGTTGTCAGATGTGTGTATTAAGTTGGTATTATTTTACTGCAGTTTAATTTACATTTCAAAGGGAGTGAATATATAATTCATTTGAAGGGATTTTATGAAACATGGATCAAATGTTTTGATTTCATAAAATCAGTGTCATGTTTTACTTTTACGGGTCGTAGATTAATTTATTTCTTATTTATTGCACATATTAAATGCCAGTAAATTGGGACAGTCATCTGTTACCTGATTGGTTGTAATCTGTTTTCAGTAGCTAATATAGTCATGTGTATTACAGGTGAGACTCTTGCTGTGTAGAATGACTCCGGTTTAGCCTTCATTAACCTACATGCCTCATCAGTTACTGTCTGCTATGAAGTGTCATACTGGTATCATAAAGGCTATCTCATCTCTGCTATGAAGTGTCATACTGGTATCATAAAGGCTATCTCATCTCTGCTATGAAGTGTCATACTGGTATCATAAAGGCTTTATAGTTTTTTAAAAATAACCTCAAGTTATATTGGCATTATTTTCATGGCATTGTTGGCTTTCCTTACATTATCATTGGAGAGATAATATATTAACATGGTATTCATTATTTTATGCATTAGTGATTTATAGAGAATGTACCTCTGTGCAGCCTGTTGATAGCATATAATGTACCTCTGTGCAGCCTGTTGCTAGCATATAATGTACCTCTGTGCAGCCTGTTGCTAGCATATAATGTAACTCTGTGCAGTCTGTTGATAGCATATAATGTGTATCTGCACTCCCTGTAACATCTTCAAGTGTACTATAATTAAAAAACAGCTAAAACTGATAGTAACAATGCACAAATGTACCGTAAGGTGACGTAGGCATACCATACCATTATTACCATCTACTACAACCCTGTCGCTGGCCAATCTACTGGCCAATCTACTACAACCCCGTCGCTGGCCAATCTACTGGCCAATCTACTACAACCCCGTCGCTGGCCAATCTACTGCAACCCCGTCGCTGGCCAATCTACTGCAACCCCGTCGCTGGCCAATCTACTACAACCCCGTCGCTGGCCAATCTACTGCAACCCCGTCGCTGGCCAATCTACTGGCCAATCTACTACAACCCCGTCGCTAGCCAATCTACTGGCCAATCTACTACAACCACGTCGCTAGCCAATCTACTACAACCCCGTCGATGGCCAATCTACTACAACCCCGTCGATGGCCAATCTACTACAACCCCGTCGCTAGCCAATCTACTGCAACCCCGTCGCTAGCCAATCTACTGCAACCCCGTCGCTAGCCAATCTACTGCAACCCCGTCGCTAGCCAATCTACTGCAACCCTGTCGCTAGCCAATCTACTACAACCCCGTCGCTGGCCAATCTACTGGCCAATCTACTGGCAATCTACTACAACCCCGTCGATGGCCAATCTACTACAACCCCGTCGCTAGCCAATCTACTGCAACCCCGTCGCTAGCCAATCTACTGCAACCCTGTCGCTAGCCAAGCTACTGCAACCCTGTCGCTGGCCAATCTACTGCAACCCCGTCGCTGGCCAATCTACTACAACCCCGTCGCTGGCCAATCTACTGGCCAATCTACTACAACCCCGTCGCTGGCCAATCTACTGGCCAATCTACTTACAACCCTGTTTCTGGCCTCTATCATTGTGCTCTATGCCCTAAAAGGTATTTCAAATCAAATCAAATTTGATTGGTTACATACACACATTTAGCAGATGTTTTTGCGGGTGTAGCGAAATGCTTGTAACCTTTATTTGTGTGCGACTGAATTTTCCAGAGCCCTGTGTCTCCACTGTAACTAGTACCGCTGTTTAGGGTTGCAAATTTACGGTAACTTTCCCCAAATTCCCAGGTTTTCCAGAAATCCCGATTGGGAGATTCATGTTATCTGATAAGCAGAAAATCCAGGAATCTTCAAACCATGATTTCTGGAAAACCTGGGAATTTGGGGAAAGTCATCAGATTTACACCAATGTAATGTAGCAGCTCTAACCACTATTACTTGCACTGTAACCATCTGAACAATAAATAAGCTGAAGGAGAAGGAATGTCCTGCTGTCTGTCTGTCTGTAGATGTTCGTCAGCATCTATAGTAAGCCTATCCACGGTCGTATCTAGACTATCATTAAACGTGAAGACTGTATACTATCAAATCAATTCTCTAGCTTTAATTGGCACGTGATTAAACTAATCATGTAAACATTCATTAACTAGGAAGTCGGGGCACCACGGGAAAATGTTTAGAATTAAAATTTCCAGAACAGAACTCAATTAGGTCTTCCATTAATGATTATTAATTGTTACCGTATCAGATCTCATTACTGAACTTGGCAAACCTTGGAAATCTGCACGAACCCTAGTTTCCATAATGAATCAGCAATATACAAATTGGCTTAATTATGTATTTACTAACTAACTAAATAATAACAAAGAATTACATAACAAACAAACATTAGATAGCAAGGCTATTAAACAAGCTAAGCGCCAGTACAGAGACAAAGTAGAATCTCAATTCAACGGCTCAGACACGAGAGGCATGTGGCAGGGTCTACAGTCAATCACGGACTACAGGAAGAAATCCAGCCCAGTCACGGACCAGGATGTCTTGCTCCCAGGCAGACTAAATAACTTTTTTGCGTGCTTTGAGGACAATACAGTGCCACTGACACGGCCTGCAACGAAAACATAGAAGCTGTTTTTCAGTCTCTCGGTCCCAGCTTTGATGCACCTGTACTGACCTCGCCTTCTGGATGATAGCGGGGTGAACAGGCAGTGGCTCGGGTGGTTGTTGTCCTTGATGATCTTTATGGCCTTCCTGTGACATCAGGTGGTGTAGGTGTCCTGGAGGACAGGTAGTTTACCCCGGTGATGCGTTGTGCAGACCTCACTACCCTCTGGAGAGCCCTGCGGTTGCGGCTGGTGCAGTTGCCGTACCAGGCAGTGATACAGCCAGACAGGATGCTTTCAATTGCATATCTGTAAAAGTTTGTGAGGGTTTTAAGGTGCCAAACCAAATTTCTTCAGCCTCCTGAGGTTGAAGAGGCACTGTTGCACCTTCTTCACCACACTGTCTGTGTGGGTGGACCATTTCAGTTTATCCGTGATGTGGAGAGAGGAACTTGAAGCTTTCCACTTTCTCCACTGATCCTCACGTTGATGTGTATAAGGTGGTGCTCTCCTGTTTCCTGAAGTCCACGATCATCTCCTTTGTTTTGTTGACGTTGAGTGTGAGGTTATTTTCCTGACACCACACTCCCAGAGCCCTCACCTCCTCCCTGTAGGCTGTCTCGTCATTGTTGGTAATCAAACCTACTACTGTCGTGTCGTCTGCAAAGTTGATGATTGAGTTGGAGGCGTGCATGGCCACGCAGTCATGGGTGAACAGGGAGTACAGGAGGGGGCTGAGCACGCACCCTTGTGGGGCCCAAGTGTTGAGGATCAGCGAAGTGGAGGTGTTGTTTCCTACCTTCACCACCTGGGGGCAGCCCATCAGAAAGTCCAGGACCCAGTTGCACAGGGCAGGGTTCAGACCCAGGGCCTCGAGCTTAATGATGAGCTTGGAGGCTACTATGGGTGTTGAAGGCTGAGCTGTCGTCGATGAACAGCATTCTTAAGTAGGTATTCCCCTTGTCCAGATAGGATAGGGCAGTGTGGAGTGTGGTTGAGATTGCATCCTCTGTGTATCTATTGGGGCGGTAAGCCAATTGATGTGGGTCTATGGTATCAGGTAGGGTGGAGGTGATATGATCCTTGACTAGTCTTTCAAAGCATTTCATGATGACAGAAGTGAGTGATAGTCATTTAGTTCAGTTCCTTTGCCTTCTTGGGTACAGAAACAATGGTGGCCATCTTGAAGCATGTGTGGACAGCAGACGGAGATAGGGAGAGATTGAATATGTCTGGAAACACACCATCCAGCCGGTCTCCACATGATCTGAGGACGCGCTAGGGATGCTGTCTGGACCGGCAGCCCTGCGAGGGTTAACACGCTTAAATGTCTTACTCACGTCGTCCACGGAGAAGGAAAGACCACAGTCCTTGGTAGCGGGCTGCGTCATTGGC
This sequence comes from Oncorhynchus tshawytscha, assembly GCF_018296145.1. Classification (NCBI taxonomy): domain Eukaryota; kingdom Metazoa; phylum Chordata; class Actinopteri; order Salmoniformes; family Salmonidae; genus Oncorhynchus; species Oncorhynchus tshawytscha. The sequence continues at coordinate 2,809,040 of NC_056436.1, read as the reverse complement.
ACCGAGTTATCCTCAAAGCGGGTGAAGAAGGTGTTTAGCTTATCCGGAAGCGAGACGGTGTCCGCAACAGGGCTGGTTTTATTTTTGTAATGTCTTTAGACCCTGGATTCTGTCTGCTGCCTTAAGATTTACACACGCGAGGTGTCACAAATAAATATCTCTGTAGGACTGTGGTCCGTGGTAACCTGACCCGAACAGGCCAGTCATGACGCCTGCCAACATACGTCTCGTGTCTGAGCCGTTGAATTGAGACTCCACTTTGTCTCTATACTGACATTTTGCCTGATTGATTTCTTTGCGGGAGAACTTGAGGGAATGACTACACTGTTTTGTATTCTGCTTTCTGCCTAACACAAGGTTGGGACAAACAGACAGCAGCTAGAGTGTAGAAAGCATGTTTATTTATATTTTGGTCATAAAAAGACTATAATAATAAGTATTTAAATACACACCAATTACGACCCTGTCTCTTTAGAAACAGACAAATTATTTACTTTTTTTAAATTTACTTCATAATTTGTTAAAAAAGGTGAACAAAATGGAAGCAGATCGGAATAAAACGTTAGAAAATGTAAACAATTGAACTACATTGTATTTTATTCCACAGCACACGTACACGGAATCAAGTGTAAAAGTCCTCCTAGGCGCTCACTGCCAGGGTGTTTGTCTGCCCAGGACTCTGTTGGTGATTCTCTGCAACACAAAGGATTCATTCACTACAGTTGATTCATTCACTACAGTTGACTCATTCACTACGTTTGATTCATTCACTACGGTTGATTCATTCACTACGGCTGATTCATTCACTACAGTTGATTCATTCACTACAGTTGATTCATTCACTACAGTTGATTCATTCACTACGTTTGATTCATTCACTACGGCTGATTCATTCACACTGAGGAAACTCCTAAAGAATTTAAAATACATTCTATACTAGTTTACATGTATACATATGCTGGACAACCTAATATAACAACCTAATATACATAATATTCAATTCGATACAAACAATATACTAACACTGCTGTCCTGTAGTCATTATATACTACTGCTGCTGTCCTGTAGTCCAGGACCCTATATAGTACACTACTGTTGACCAGGACCCTATATAGTACACTACTGTAGACCAGGGCCCTATTCCCTATATAGAACACTACTGTTGACCAGGACCCTATATAGAACACTACTGTAGTCCAGGTCCCTATATAGTACACTACTGTTGACCAGGACCCTATATAGTACACTACTGTAGACCAGGACCCTATATAGAACACTACTGTTGACCAGGACCCTATATAGTACACTACTGTTGACCAGGACCCTATATAGTACACTACTGTTGACCAGGGCCCTATATAGTACACTACTGTTGACCAGGACCCTATATAGTACACTACTGTAGACCAGGACCCTATATAGTACACTACTGTTGACCAGGACCCATGCGGTAGAGTTGTGGGTTTGAACTACTACCTTGTTGTAGAGCTGAGCGTTGAGTCTGTAAGAGCGGTACTCCTCTCTCCTCTTCTCCTCCTCTCTCCTCCTCTGCACCTCTGGCAGCTGCTCATACATCCTGATGGGGAGAGAGGAGGGGGGGAGATGACAGGGGAGAGATGAGAGAGGGGGAGGAGAGGGGAGATAGATAAACATTACCTGCCCAGATATAATCATGAGTATGAATCATTAGGTTGTCCAGCATATTATAACTGTATTCTGACCAGCAGCAACTCTTGATTTTTCCAGCAGCACTCCTTGGGCTAAGGCTAAGGCAGGGCTAAGTCAAGGCTAAGGCAGGGCTAAGGCAGGGCTAAGGCTAGGGCTAAGGCAAGGCTAAGGCAGGGCTAAGGCAGGGCCCTAAGGCAAGGCTAAGGCAAGGCTAAGGCAGGGCTAAGGCAGGGCTAAGGCTAGGGCTAAGGCAGGGCTAAGGCAAGGCTAAGGCAGGGCTAAGTCAAGGCTAAGGCAGGGCTAAGGCTAAGGCTAGGCTGAGGCAGGGCTAAGGCAGGGCTGAGGCAAGGCTAAGGCTAGGGCTAAGGCAAGGCTAAGGCAGGGCTAAGTCAAAGCTAAGGCAAGGCTAAGTCAAAGCTAAGGCAGGGCTAAGGCAGGGCTAAGGCAGGGCTAAGGCTAGGCTGAGGCAGGGCTGAGGCAGGGCTAAGTCAAAGCTAAGGCAAGGCTAAGGCAAGGCTAAGTCAGTCAGGCTAAGGCAGGGCTAAGGCAGGGCTAAGGCTAGGCTAAGGCTAGGGCTGAGGCAGGGCTGGGGCAGGGCTAGGCAGGGCTGAGGCAGGGCTGGCAAGGCTAAGGCAGGGCTGAGGCAAGGCTAAGGCTAGGCAAGGCTAAACTAAGGCTAGGGCTGAGGCAGGGCTAAGGCAAGGCTCAGGGCTAAGAGGGCTTTCAAGGCTAAGGCAGCTAAGGCTAGGGCTAAGGCAGGGCTAAGGCTAGGGCTGAGGCAGGGCTGAGGCAGGGCTAAGGCAGGGCTGAGGCAGGCTAAGGCTAAGGCTAAGGCAGGGCTAAGGCAAGGCTAAGGCAGGGCTAAGGCAAGGCTAAGGCAGGGCTAAGTCAAGGCTAAGGCAGGGCTAAGGCAGGGCTAAGGCTAGGGCTAAGGCAAGGCTAAGGCAGGGCTAAGGCAGGGCTAAGGCAGGGCTAAGGCAGGGCTAAGGCAAGGCTAAGGCAGGGCTAAGGCAGGGCTAAGTCAAGGCTAAGGCAGGGCTAAGGCTAGGCTGAGGCAGGGCTAAGGCAGGGCTGAGGCAAGGCAAGGCTAAGGCAGGGCTAAGTCAAAGCTAAGGCAAGGCTAAGGCAAGGCTAAGTCAAAGCTAAGGCAGGGCTAAGGCAGGGCTAAGGCTAGGCTGAGGCAGGGCTGAGGCAGGGCTAAGTCAAAGCTAAGGCAAGGCTAAGGCAAGGCTAAGTCAAGGCTAAGGCAGGGCTAAGGCAGGGCTAAGGCTAGGCTAAGGCAGGGCTGAGGCAGGGCTAAGGCAGGGCTGAGGCAGGGCTAAGGCAAGGCTAAGGCAGGGCTGAGGCAAGGCTAAGGCAAGGCAAGGCAAGGCTAAGTCAAGGTTAAGGCAGGGCTAAGGCAGGGCTAAGGCAAGGCTAAGGCAGGGCTAAGGCTAGGCTGAGGCAGGGCTAAGGCTAAGGCTAGGCTGAGGCAGGGCTAAGGCAGGGCTGAGGCAAGGCTAAGGCTAGGGCTAAGGCAAGGCTAAGGCAGGGCTAAGTCAAAGCTAAGGCAAGGCTAAGTCAAAGCTAAGGCAGGGCTAAGGCAGGGCTAAGGCAGGGCTAAGGCTAGGCTGAGGCAGGGCTGAGGCAGGGCTAAGTCAAAGCTAAGGCAAGGCTAAGGCAAGGCTAAGTCAAGGCTAAGGCAGGGCTAAGGCAGGGCTAAGGCTAGGCTAAGGCAGGGCTGAGGCAGGGCTAAGGCAGGGCTGAGGCAGGGCTAAGGCAAGGCTAAGGCAGGGCTGAGGCAAGGCTAAGGCTAAGGCAAGGCTAAGGCAGGGCTAAGGCTAGGGCTAAGGCAGGGCTAAGGCAAGGCTAAGGCAGGGCTAAGGCAGGGCTAAGGCAGGGCTAAGGCAGGGCTAAGGCTAGGCTAAGGCAGGGCTAAGGCTAGGCTGAGGCAGGGCTAAGGCAGGGCTGAGGCAAGGCTAAGGCTAGGGCTAAGGCAGGGCTAAGGCAAGGCTAAGGCAGGGCTAAGGCAAGGCTAAGGCAGGGCTAAGTCAAGGCTAAGGCAGGGCTAAGGCAGGGCTAAGGCTAGGGCTAAGGCAAGGCTAAGGCAGGGCTAAGGCAAGGCTAAGGCAGGGCTAAGGCAGGGCTAAGGCAGGGCTAAGGCAAGGCTAAGGCAGGGCTAAGTCAAGGCTAAGGCAGGGCTAAGGCTAGGCTGAGGCAGGGCTAAGGCAGGGCTGAGGCAAGGCAAGGCTAAGGCAGGGCTAAGTCAAAGCTAAGGCAAGGCTAAGGCAAGGCTAAGTCAAAGCTAAGGCAGGGCTAAGGCAGGGCTAAGGCTAGGCTGAGGCAGGGCTGAGGCAGGGCTAAGTCAAAGCTAAGGCAAGGCTAAGGCAAGGCTAAGTCAAGGCTAAGGCAGGGCTAAGGCAGGGCTAAGGCTAGGCTAAGGCAGGGCTGAGGCAGGGCTAAGGCAGGGCTGAGGCAGGGCTAAGGCAAGGCTAAGGCAGGGCTGAGGCAAGGCTAAGGCAAGGCAAGGCAAGGCTAAGTCAAGGTTAAGGCAGGGCTAAGGCAGGGCTAAGGCAAGGCTAAGGCAGGGCTAAGGCTAGGCTGAGGCAGGGCTAAGGCAGGGCTGAGGCAGGGCTGAGGCAGGGCTAAGGCAAGGCTAAGTCAAAGCTAAGGCAAGGCTAAGTCAAGGCTAAGGCAGGGCTAAGGCAAGGCTAAGGCAAGGCTAAGGCAGGGCTAAGGCAAGGCTAAGGCAGGGCTAAGTCTTAGCGTCGAGTCTTAGCGTTGAGTCTTAGCCTATACAGTTCATTAGCGCTAGCAGTAGCAATATACAGTTCATTAGCGCTAGCAGTAGCAATATACAGTTCATTAGCGCTAGCAGTAGCAATATACAGTTCATTAGCGCTAGCAGTAGCAATATACAGTTCATTAGCGCTAGCAGTAGCAATATACAGTTCATTAGCGCTAGCAGTAGCAATATACAGTTCATTAGCGCTAGCAGTAGCAATATACAGTTCATTAGCGCTAGCAGTAGCAATATACAGTTCATTAGCGCTAGCAGGCCTATACAGTTCATTAGCGCTAGCAGTAGCAATATACAGTTCATTAGCGCTAGCAGTAGCAATATACAGTTCATTAGCGCTAGCAGTAGCAATATACAGTTCATTAGCGCTAGCAGTAGCAATATACAGTTCATTAGCGCTAGCAGTAGCAATATACAGTTCATTAGCGCTAGCAGTAGCCTATACAGTTCATTAGCGCTAGCAGTAGCAATATACAGTTCATTCTGAAAGTATTTAGACCTCTTGACTTTTTCTACGTTTTGTCACGTTACAGATTTATTCTAAAATGGATCTCCACACAACACCCCATAACGACATCACAACACCCCATAACGACATCACAACACCCCATAATGACATCACAACACCCCATAATGACATCACAACACCCCATAACGACATCACAACACCCCATAATGACATCACAACACCCCATAATGACATCACAACACCCCATAACGACATCACAACACCCCATAACGACATCACAACACCCCATAACGACATCACAACACCCCATAACGACATCACAACACCCCATAACGACATCACAACACCCCATAACGACATCACAACACCCCATAACGACATCACAACACCCCATAACGACATCACAACACCCCATAACGACATCACAACACCCCATAACGACATCACAACACCCCATAACGACATCACAACACCCCATAACGACATCACAACACCCCATAATGACATCACAACACCCCATAATGACATCACAACACCCCATAATGACATCACAACACCCCATAATGACATCACAATACCCCATAACGACATCACAACACCCCATAACGACATCACAACACCCCATAACGACATCACAACACCCCATAACGACATCACAATACCCCATAACGACATCACAACACCCCATAACGACATCACAACACCCCATAACGACATCATAATACCCCATAATGACATCACGACACCCCATAACGACATCATAATACCCCATAACGACATCACAACACCCCATAATGACAAAGCAAAAACAGGTTATATACATTTTTGCAAATGGGTTAAAAAAAAACTGAAATATCACATTTACATAAGTATTCAGACCCTTTACTCAGTACTTTGTTGAAACACCTTTGGCAGCGATTACAGACTCAAGTCTTCTTGGGTATGATGCTACAAGCTTGGCACACCTGTATTTGGGGAGATTCTCCTATTCTTCTCTGCAGATCCTCTCAAGCCCTGTCAGCTTGGATGGGGGGGGGGCGTTGTCTTGGCTGTGTGCTAGGGGTCCTTGTCCTGTTGGAAGGTGAACCTTTGCCCCGGTCTGAGGTCCTGAGCGCTCTGGAGAAGGTTTTCTCTGTACTTTGTTCCGTTCATCTTTCCCTCGATCCTGACTAGTCTCCCAGTCCCTGCCTCTGAAAAACATCCCCACAGCATGATGCTGCCACCATGTTTCACCGTAGGGACGGTGCCATGTTTCATCAGAGCAGAGAATCTTGTTTCTCATGGTCTGAGAGTCCTTTAGGTGCCTTTTGCAAACTCCAAGCCGGCTGTCATGTGCCTTTTACTGAGGAGTGGCTTCCGTCTGGCCACTCTACCATAAAGGCCAGATTGGTGGAGTGCTACAGAGATGGTTGTCCTTCTGGAAGGTTCTCATCTCCACAGAGGAACTCTAGAGCTCTGTCATAGTGACCATTGGGTTCTTGGTCACCTCCCTGACCAAGGCCTTTCTCCCCCGATTTCTCAGTATGGCCAGCTCTTGGAAGAGTCTTGGTGGTTCCAAACTTCTTCCATTTAAGAATGATGGAGGCCACTGTGTTCTTGGGGACCTTCAATGCTGCAGAAATGTTTTGGTACCCTTCCCCAGATCTGTGCCTCGACACAATCCTGTCTCAGAGCTCCACGGACAAGTCCTTTGACCTCGTGGCTTGGCTTTTGCTCTGACATGCAGTGTTAACTGTGGGACATTATATAGACAGGTGTGTGCCTTTCCAAATCATGTCCAATCAATTGAATTTACCACAGGTGGACTCCAAACAAGTTGTAGAAACATCTCAAGGATGATCAATGGAAACAGGATGTACCTGAGCTCCATTTTGAGTCTCATATCAAAGGGTCTGAATACTTATGTAAATAAGGTATGTGTTTTTTATTTATATTTTTAAAAACCTGTTTTTGTTTTGTCATTATGGGGTATTGTGATGTCATTATGGGGTATTGTGATGTCATTATGGGGTATTGTGATGTCATTATGGGGTATTGTGATGTCATTATGGGGTATTGTGTGTAGATTGCTGAGGATATTTTATTGATTTCATCCATTTTAGAATAAGGCTGTAATGTAACAAAGTGTGGAAAAAGTCAAGAAGGGGTCTGAATACTTTCAGAATGCCCTGTAGGTCCAGTTGGTGTGTCAGAAATACTTTGGCTATTTTCACAGCAGGAATTATGAGCACAATAGCTGGCGGCGGTGGGGAGAAACGGCTGGATTTCGATTCATAAATAAATTGGAGTGTGACGAGGGCTTGGCCAATCAACGCGTGCCATTGTCTCCAGTTCTGCAGGTTATTGACGGTCTCTGGGGCCACGGAATATTCTAGTCCATTGTGGATTGATACTACAGTTTACTAAATAGCATAGGCTACAGTAACGAGTGCTAACAACAGTAAAAATGTTTGGCGTGTCGACAGTCAACATTTGTCCTGAGGACGTCTTTACACATAGGCTCCTGTAAAGTGTATTGTGTGAGGACCTGTTCTCAATAAGACAGAGACACCCCAGGACTCCTGTTGATGTGGCCTGATAGGACGGGATCATTCCAATAATGTTTGGAGGGGCGTGTCTTCGGTGAACCGGACAAGAGGCAGCTCTTTGGTAAAGGGGATGGATACATGCAGTATGCACTGCAGGGAGGCCCATGTGAACTGTGAATAATGCAGAAGCCTGGTGGCAGAAGCCTGGTGACAGAAGCCTGATGACAGAAGCCTGATGACAGAAGCCTGATGGCAGAAGCCTGGTGGCAGAAGCCTGGTGACAGAAGCCTGGTGACAGAAGCCTGGTGGCAGAAGCCTGGTGACAGAAGCCTGGTGACAGAAGCCTGGTGGCAGAAGCCTGGTGGCAGAAGCCTGGTGGCAGAAGCCTGGTGACAGAAGCCTGGTGACAGAAGCCTGGTGGCAGAAGCCTGGTGACAGAAGCCTGGTGACAGAAGCCTGGTGACAGAAGCCTGGTGGCAGAAGCCTGGTGGCAGAAGCCTGGTGGCAGAAGCCTGATGACAGAAGCCTGGTGACAGAAGCCTGGTGGCAGAAGCCTGATGACAGAAGCCTGGTGGCAGAAGCCTGGTGGCAGAAGCCTGATGACAGAAGCCTGGTGGCAGAAGCCTGGTGACAGAAGCCTGGTGGCAGAAGCCTGGTGGCAGAAGCCTGGTGGCAGAAGCCTGATGACAGAAGCCTGGTGGCAGAAGCCTGGTGACAGAAGCCTGGTGGCAGAAGCCTGGTGACAGAAGCCTGGTGGCAGAAGCCTGGTGACAGAAGCCTGGTGGCAGAAGCCTGGTGGCAGAAGCCTGGTGGCAGAAGCCTGGTGGCAGAAGCCTGGTGGCAGAAGCCTGGTGGCAGAAGCCTGATGACAGAAGCCTGGTGACAGAAGCCTGGTGGCAGAAGCCTGATGACAGAAGCCTGGTGGCAGAAGCCTGGTGGCAGAAGCCTGATGACAGAAGCCTGGTGGCAGAAGCCTGGTGACAGAAGCCTGGTGGCAGAAGCCTGGTGGCAGAAGCCTGGTGGCAGAAGCCTGGTGGCAGAAGCCTGATGACAGAAGCCTGGTGGCAGAAGCCTGGTGACAGAAGCCTGGTGGCAGAAGCCTGGTGGCAGAAGCCTGGTGGCAGAAGCCTGATGACAGAAGCCTGATGACAGAAGCCTGATGACAGAAGCCTGATGACAGAAGCCTGGTGACAGAAGCCTGGTGACAGAAGCCTGGTGACAGAAGCCTGATGACAGAAGCCTGACGAGTCGGGGAGACCATTCGGAAACCTTTACGGATAGGCTCCTGGTTAATCCATGGCAGGATAAGACGGACACAAGACACATTGCTGGTGAAGCGGCTTTTTGAACCAGGGTTATCCATGCATGCTGTCTGACCTGTGACTTACCTCCTCCTATAAGGACACACATGACGCCCCAGAACATATCTAAATTAGGTTTAGGTAAAGGGTCAGTTTTAGGTTTTAGATAGTTGGTTTAAGTGTCAGTTGTGTCCCTCCTGTCTGGTCTCAGTGTTAATGTCTGCTTCCTGTACCTGCCCTGTCTGACAGCACAGGGGGTGGGGGGGTAGGGTTATCAATGTTGTGTAACCTACCTCCTCCTCCTGGCCCCCCTGTTGTTAGAGCCTGCTTCCTGTTCCTGACCTGACCGTCTGATAGCACAAGGGGGGAGGTGGGGTTTACGAGAGGGGAACAAAGGGGAGGGGTCACGGGAGAGAAACAGAGGAGGGGAGGGGTTACGGGAGGGAAACAGAGGAGGGGAGGGGTTACGGGAGGGAAACAGAGGAGGGGAGGGGTTGCGAGAGGGAAACAGAGGAGGGGAGGGGTTACGAGAGGGAAACAGAGGACGGGAGGGGTTACGAGAGAGTAAACAGACGAGGGGAGGGGTTACGAGAGGGGAACAGAAGAGGGGAGGAGTTACGAGAGGGGAACAGAAGAGGGGAGGAGTTACAAGAGGGGAACAGAAGAGGGGAGGGGTTACGAGAGAGAAACAGAAGAGGGGAGGGGTTACGAGAGAGAAACAGCGGAGGGGAGGGGTTACAAGAGAGAAACAGAAGAGGGGAGGGGTTACGAGAGGGTAAAACAGAAGAGGGGAGGGGTTACGAGAGAGAAACAGAAGAGGGGAGGGGTTACGAGAGGGTAAAACAGAAGAGGGGAGGGGTTACGAGAGAGAAACAGAAGAGGGGAGGGGTTACGAGAGGGTAAAACAGAAGAGGGGAGAGGTTACGAGAGGGTAAACAGAAGAGGGGAGGGGTTACGAGAGGGTAAACAGAAGAGGGGAGGGGTTACGAGAGGGTAAACAGAAGAGGGGAGGGGTTACGAGAGAGAAACAGAAGAGGGAGGGGTTACGAGAGGGTAAAACAGAAGAGGGGAGGGGTTACGAGAGGGTAAAACAGAAGAGGGGAGGGGTTACGAGAGAGAAACAGAAGAGGGGAGGGGTTACGAGAGGGTAAAACAGAAGAGGGAGGGGTTACGAGAGAGAAACAGAAGAGGGAGGGGTTACGAGAGGGTAAAACAGAAGAGGGGAGGGGTTACGAGAGGGTAAACAGAAGAGGGGAGGGGTTACGAGAGGGTAAACAGAAGAGGGGAGGGGTTACGAGAGGGTAAAACAGAAGAGGGAGGGGTTACGAGAGAGAAACAGAAGAGGGGAGGGGTTACGAGAGGGTAAAACAGAAGAGGGGAGGGGTTACGAGAGGGTAAACAGAAGAGGGGAGGGGTTACGAGAGAGAAACAGAAGAGGGGAGGGGTTACGAGAGGGTAAAACAGAAGAGGGAGGGGTAACGAGAGGGTAAACAGAAGAGGGAGGGGTTACGAGAGGGAACAGAAGAGGGGGGGGTTACGAGAGGGTAAACAGAAGAGGGGAGGGGTTTAGAGAAACAGAAGAGGGGAGGGGTTACGAGAGGGTAAACAGAAGAGGGGAGGGGTTACAGAGAGAAACAGAAGAGGGGAGGGGTTACGAGAAAAACAGAAGAGGGGAGGGGTTAAAACAGAAGAGGGAGGGGTTACGAGAGAGAAACAGAAGAGGGGAGGGGTTACGAGAGGGGAAACAGAAGAGGGGAGGGGTTACGAGAGGGTAAAACAGAAGAGGGGAGGGGTTACGAGAGGGTAAAACAGAAGAGGGGAGGGGTTACGAGAGGGTAAACAGAAGAGGGCAGGGGTTACGAGAGGGTAAAACAGAAGAGGGGAGGGGTTACGAGTGAGAAACAGAAGAGGGAGGGGTTCGAGAGGGAAACAGAAGAGGGGAGGGGTTACGAGAGGGTAAACAGAAGAGGGAGGGGTTACGAGAGGGTAAACAGAAGAGGGGAGGGGTTACGAGAGGGGAAACAGAAGAGGGGAGGGGTTACGAGAGGGTAAACAGAAGAGGGGAGGGGTTACAGAGGGGAACAGAAGAGGGGAGGGGTTAAGAGGGGAAACAGAAGAGGGGAGGGGTTACGAGAGGGGAAACAGAAGAGGGGAGGGGTTACGAAGGGTAAACAGAAGAGGGGAGGGGTTACGAGAGGGGGAAGAGGGGAGGGGTTACGAGAGGGGAACAGAAGAGGGGAGGGGTTACGAGAGGGTAAACAACCACAATGTAAAAAGTTTATGGAAAATAACCTGCATGTATTTCCACTTGTTAATGATTAAAACGAGAGACATCCTCATTCAAAATGAAAAGCACAAATGTTTAATGCTAAAAAGCAGAGGTGATTAAAGGCGACATCGATCCAGGCTTACTGTTTAGATCGTAGCACCATCTCCTTCTTGGGAACGGCTCTTTGAAACACTGCTGTGCCTTGGGAGAGAAGACGGTACAAATCAGACGTGTTTAACAAACCTATTGTGTTAAGTTGTTGAATCTGCAGGTTGGGAGACTGGGGGGAGGGTTGGTACCTGCGGGTTGGGAGACTGGGGGAGGGTTGGTACCTGCGGGTTGGGAGACTGGGGGAGGGGTTGGTACCTGCGGGTTGGGAGACTGGGGGAGGGTTGGTACCTGCGGGTTGGGAGACTGGGGGAGGGTTGGTACCTGCGGGTTGGGAGACTAGGGGAGGGTTGGTACCTGCGGGTTGGGAGACTAGGGGAGGGTTGGTACCTGCGGGTTGGGAGACTAGGGGGAGGGTTGGTATCTGCGGGTTGGGAGACTAGGGGAGGGTTGGTATCTGCGGGTTGGGAGACTAGGGGGAGGGTTGGTATCTGCGGGTTGGGAGACTAGGGGGAGGGTTGGTATCTGCGGGTTGGGAGACTAGGGGAGGGTTGGTATCTGCGGGTTGGGAGACTGGGGGAGGGTTGGTACCTGCGGGTTGGGAGACTGGGGGAGGGTTGGTACCTGCAGGTTGGGAGACTGGGGGGGGGTTGGTACCTGCAGGGTTGGGAGACTGGGGGAGGGTTGGTACCTGCAGGTTGGGAGACTGGGGGAGGGTTGGTACCTGCGGGTTGGGAGACTAGGGGGAGGGTTGGTATCTGCGGGTTGGGAGACTAGGGGGAGGGTTGGTACCTGTTTAACAAACCTATTGTGTTAAGTTGGGAGACTTGGGAGACTGGGGGGAGGGTTGGTACCTGCGGGTTGGGAGACTGGGGGAGGGTTGGTACCTGCAGGTTGGGAGACTGGGGGAGGGTTGGTACCTGCAGGTTGGGAGACTGGGGGAGGGTTGGTATCTGCGGGTTGGGAGACTGGGGGAGGGTTGGTATCTGCGGGTTGGGAGACTGGGGGAGGGTTGGTACCTGCAGGTTGGGAGACTGGGGGAGGGTTGGTACCTGCGGGTTGGGAGACTGGGGGAGGGTTGGTACCTGCGGGTTGGGAGACTGGGGGAGGGGTTGGTACCTGCGGGTTGGGAGACTAGGGGGAGGGTTGGTACCTGTTTAACAAACCTATTGTGTTAAGTTGGAAGAGGGTTGGGAGACTGGGGGAGGGTTGGTACCTGCGGGTTGGGAGACTGGGGGAGGGTTGGTACCTGCAGGTTGGGAGACTGGGGGAGGGTTGGTACCTGTTTAACAAACCTATTGTGGTTGGAAGAGGGTTGGGAGACTGGGGGAGGGTTGGTACCTGCGGGTTGGGAGACTGGGGGAGGGTTGGTACCTGCAGGTTGGGAGACTGGGGGAGGGTTGGTACCTGCAGGTTGGGAGACTGGGGGAGGGCTGGTATCTGCGGGTTGGGAGACTGGGGGAGGGTTGGTACCTGCGGGTTGGGAGACTGGGGGAGGGTTGGTACCTGCGGGTTGGGAGACTGGGGAGGGTTGGTACCTGCGGGTTGGGAGACTGGGGGAGGGCTGGTACCTGCGGGTTGGGAGACTGGGGGAGGGGTTGGTACCTGCGGGTTGGGAGACTGGGGGAGGGTTGGTACCTGCGGGTTGGGAGACTGGGGGAGGGTTGGTACCTGCGGGTTGGGAGACTGGGGGAGGGTTGGTACCTGCAGGTTGGGAGACTGGGGGAGGGTTGGTACCTGCGGGTTGGGAGACTAGGGGGAGGGTTGGTACCTGCGGGTTGGGACAGTCTCCCTGGTCTTCTGGGTTGGTTGAAGAGCTCGTTTCTCTCTCTGCTGAAGACGACCTGCAGCTTCCTCTCCTCTACCTGCAGCACCAGACGCTTCACCCTCTCCCGAGACCGAGACACAAACTCTGGCCGACGCAGCTCCAGAGCCTCCTACAGGAGTTGAAGAACAGGTTTTAGATCTGCTTAATCGTGTTGAAGAGGAGCAGTTTGTTTGACCTTTGACCAACAACGTAGGCAACACGGCGCAGGCAACAGACACAGAGTAGGCAACAGACACAGAGTAGGCAACAGACACAGAGTAGGCAACAGACACAGAGTAGGCAACAGACACATAGTAGGCAACAGACACAGAGTAGGCACCAGACACAGAGTAGGCAACAGACACAGAGTAGGCAACAGACACAGCGTAGGCAACAGACACATCGTAGGCAACAGACACAGAGTAGGCAACAGACACAGAGTAGGCACCAGACACAGAGTAGGCAACAGACACAGAGTAGGCAACAGACACAGCGTAGGCAACAGACACATCGTAGGCAACAGACACATCGTAGGCAACAGACACAGAGTAGGTAACATACACATAGTAGGCAACAGACACAGAGTAGGCAACAGACACAGAGTAGGCAACAGACACGAGCAGGCAACAGACACGTCGCAGGCAACAGACACGTCGTAGGCAACAGACACAGCGTAGGCAACAGACACATCGTAGGCAACAGACACATCGTAGGCAACAGACACAGCGTAGGCAACAGACACAGCGTAGGTAAGACAAGCAGGCACACAGCGTAGGCAACAGACACAGCCGTAGGCAACAGACACAGAGTAGGCAACAGACACAGAGCAGGCAACAGACACAGAGTAGGCAACAGACACAGCCTAGGCAACAGACACATAGTAGGTAACAGACACAGAGTAGGCAACAGACACATAGTAGGCAACAGACACGCCGTAGGCAACAGACACATAGTAGGCAACAGACACATTGTATGGAACAGACACAGCGTAGGCAACAGACACAGAGTAGGCAACAGACACAGGGTAGGCAACAGACACATCGTAGGCAACAGACACATCGTAGGCAACAGACACAGAGTAGGCAACAGACGTAGAGTAGGTAACAGACACAGGGTAGGCAACAGACACATCGTAGACAACAGACACATCGTAGGCAACAGACACAGAGTATGTAACAGACACGGAGTAGGAACAGACACAGGGTAGGCAACAGACACAGAGTAGGCAACAGACACAGAGTAGGCAACAGACACAGAGTAGGCAACAGACACAGAGTAGGCAACAGACACAGAGTAGGCAACAGACACAGCGTAGGCAACAGACACATAGTAGGTAACAGACACAGCGTAGGCAACAGACACGGCGTAGGCAACAGACACAGCGTAGGTAACAGACACAGTAGGCAACAGACACAGTAGGCAACAGACACAGTAGGCAACAGACACAGAGTGGGCAACAGACACAGAGTAGGCAACAGACACATTGTAGGCAACAGACACAGAGTAGGCAACAGACACAGAGTATGTAACAGACACAGGGTAGGCAACAGACACAGGGTAGGCAACAGACACAGGGTAGGCAACAGACACAAGGTAGGCAACAGACACAGTAGTAGGCAACAGACACAGGGTAGGCAACAGACACAGAGTAGGCAACAGACACAGAGTAGGCAACAGACACAGAGTAGGCAACAGACACAGAGTAGGCAACAGACACAGAGTAGGCAACAGACACAGGGCAGGCAACAGACACAGGGTAGGTAACAGACACATCGTAGGCAACAGCCACATCGTAGGCAACAGACACATCGTAGGCAACAGACACATCGTAGGCAACAGACACATCGTAGGCAACAGACACAGTAGGCAACAGACACAGTAGGCAACAGACACAGCGTAGGCAACAGACACAGAGGGGCAACAGACACAGTAGGCAACAGACACAGTAGGCAACAGACACAGAGTGGGCAACAGACACAGAGTAGGCAACAGACACAGGGTAGGCAACAGACACAGGGTAGGCAACAGACACAGAGTATGTAACAGACACAGGGTAGGCAACAGACACAGGGTAGGCAACAGACACAAGGTAGGCAACAGACACAAGGGTAGGCAACAGACACAGGGTAGGCAACAGACACAGAGTAGGCAACAGACACAGAGTAGGCAACAGACACAGGGTAGGCAACAGACACAGGGCAGGCAACAGACACAGGGCAGGCAACAGACACAGGGTAGGCAACAGACACATCGTAGGCAACAGCCACATCGTAGGCAACAGACACATCGTAGGCAACAGACACATCGTAGGCAACAGACACAGAGTAGGCAACAGACACATCGTAGGCAACAGACACATCGTAGGCAACCGACACAGAGTAGGCAACAGACACAGCGTAGGCAACAGACACAGCGTAGGCAACAGACACAGCGTAGGCAACAGACACAGGGTAGGCAACAGACACAGCGAAACACAGAGTAGTGAACCAGACCTGGAGAGAGATGCGGACCAGGGCGGCGGGGGCGTTGCCAGTGGGTTCAGGCCCAGGAGGGGTGATGATGCTGTGCTTGGTGTGCTGCCTCTCACTGGGTCTGTCGCGGTCAGCCTCCAGCTGATTGGTCTGTAGTCTGTCTGTCAGTCTCTCCCTGACAAATCACAGCACAGTTCTTATAACCACAAAAAAAAACAGTTCAAAGTTCTTAAACTATACAATAGAATAATAAAAAAATAAGAAAGATTTTTTTAAAACAATACATTTTTAAACAAATAGTAGATTAAGATTAGACAGACAGACCTGTCCTGTATTTGTCTCTGTCTGAGTGGTTCTCTCCAGGGCCGGGTGGTTCTGCTGTAGGGTTCAAACCAGGCCGGGCCCTGGTGAGGCTGCTGCTCCGGCTTGTTCTCCTTCCTGCCCTCAGCTCTCAGGTCCTCAGCAGGGATGTACCAGGATACACCTGGAAGTAGGAAACAGACATGACGAAACACCTGGAAGTAGGAAACAGACAGGAAGAGACACCTGGAAGTAGTAAACAGACAGGAAGAGACACCTGGAAGTAGTAAACAGACTGGAAGAGACACCTGGAAGTAGTAAACAGACTGGAAGAGACACCTGGAAGTAGTAAACAGACTGGAAGAGACACCTGGAAGTAGTAAACAGACTGGAAGAGACACCTGGAAGTAGTAAACAGACTGGAAGAGACACCTGGAAGTAGTAAACAGACTGGAAGAGACACCTGGAAGTAGTAAACAGACTGGAAGAGACACCTGGAAGTAGTAAACAGACTGGAAGAGACACCTGGAAGTAGTAAACAGACTGGAAGAGACACCTGGAAGTAGTAAACAGACTGGAAGAGACACCTGGAAGTAGTAAACAGACTGGAAGAGACACCTGGAAGTAGTAAACAGACTGGAAGAGACACCTGGAAGTAGTAAACAGACAGGAAGAGACACCTGGAAGTAGTAAACAGACAGGAAGAGACACCTGGAAGTAGTAAACAGACAGGAAGAGACACCTGGAAGTAGTAAACAGACAGGAAGAGACACCTGGAAGTAGGAAACAGACATGAAGACACACCTAGAAGTAGGAAACAGACAGGAAGAGACACCTAGAAGTAGGAAACAGACATGAAGACACACCTGGAAGTAGGAAACAGACAGGAAGACACACCTGGAAGTAGGAAACAGACAGGAAGACACACCTGGAAGTAGGAAACAGACAGGAAGACACACTATCTCCTTAATGCCATGACGTACACTGACCAGGTGAAAGCTATGCCGAGTGCCCTAAACTATCTCCTTACTGCCGAGTGCCCTAAACTATCTCCTTAATGCCGAGTGCCCTAAACTATCTCCTTACTGCCGAGTGCCCTAAACTATCTCCTTACTGCTGAGTGCCAAAAAGAGACCCATCAGGTCTGTGGTATGACTCGTCCAGGGATTGAACTCATAACCTTCCAATCTCAGGGCGGACACTAACAATAAGGTTGGTAGAACTGCATGGTACTCACTTCTTATCAGACAGCGATACATGGAGATATACACTGAGTCTACAAAACATTAGGAACACCTACTCTTTCCATGACATACACTGACCAGGTGAATCCAGGTGAGAGATAGGATCCCTTATTGATGTCACTTGTTAAATCCACTTCAATCAGTGTCGATGAAGGGGAGGAGACAGGTTAAAGTAGGCTTTTAAAGCCTTGAGACAATTGAGACATGGATTGTGTATGTGTGTCCTTCAGAGGGTGAATGGGCAAGACAACATATTTAAGTGCCTTTGAACAGGGTATGGTAGTAGGTGCCAGGCGCACCGGTTTGTGTCAAGAACTGCAACGCTGCTGGGTTTTTCATGCTCAACAGTTTCCTGTGTGTATCAAGAATGGTCCACCACCCAAAGGACATCCAGCCAACTTGACACAACTGTGGGAAGCATTGGAGTCAACATGGGCCAACATCCCTGTGGAACGCTTTCGACACCTTGTAGAGTCCATGTCCTGACGAATTGAGGCTGCTCTGAGGACAAATGGAGGGTGCTTCAAATAGTGAAGCTAGTCCCGCTGCACATTGCTCGTTTCTGCCTTTAAATTAGTATTAGTATTGTGTTACTGATTTGGAGCGCTCCAGAGTTTAAAAATGTAAAATGTCAGTTCTCCGTACCTTGAGGGTAGTAGGGCCTGGCAGAGGGTTGGCTCATCTTCCTCTTCCTCTGCGTTTTAGGAGGGCTCCTGTACCCCGCTCTACCCCTCTTGCTACCAGAGTGTGAGGAGGGGAGCACCCTGGCACCCCTGGCTGAGCCTGGCGAGGGGAACGTTGTGCCGACGTCTCGGGTGTGGCGACGTGTTCCGTTACTCACAATCTCCAGGTCCCCTGCGGAGAGGAGAGTGAGAGATGGTCATGTTTGAGCCACTCCTTCCACACCTCAATGTTTATACACTTAACAAAAATATCAAAACGCAACATGTAAAGTGTTGGTCCCATGTTTCATGAGCTGAGATAAAGAACCCACAAATGTTCCATAAGTACAAAAAGCTTATTTATTTCAAATTTTCTGCACAAATTTGTTTACATCCCTGTTAGTGAGCATTTCTCCTTTGCCAAGATAATACGTCCACCTGACAGGTGTGGCATATCAAGAAGCTGATTAAACAGCATGATCATTACACAGGTGCACCTTGTGCTGGGGACAATAAAAGGCCACTCTATAATGTGCAGTTTGCATGCTGACTGCAGGAATGTCCACCAGATCTGTTGCCAGAGGATTGAAAGTTCATTTCTCTATGATAAGCCGCCTCCAATGTTGTTTTAGAGAATTTTACGGTACGTCCAACCGGCCTCACAACAGCAGACCACGTGTAACCACGCCAGCCTAGGACCTCCACACCCGGCTCCTTCTCCTGTGGGATCATCTGAGATCAGCCACCCGGACAGCTGATGAAACGGTGGGTTTGCACAACTGAAGAATTTCTGAACAAACTGTCAGAAACCGTCTCAGGGAAGCTCATCTGCGTGTTCGTCGTCCTCACCAGGGTCTTGACGTGACTGTAGTAGGGCGTCGTAACCGACTTCAGTGGGAAAATCTTCACCTTCGATGGGAACTGGCACGTTGGAGAAGTGAGCTCTTCACGGATGAATCCCGGTTTCAACTGTACCGAGCAGATAACATCTCATCCTGGCTACATGGCAGACAGCGTGTATGGCGTTGTGTGGACGAGTGGTTCGCTGATGTCATCCTTGTGAACAGAGTGCCCCATGGTGGCGGTGGGGTTATGGTATGGGCAGGCATAAACTACGGACAACAAACACAATTGCATTTTATCAATGGCAGTTTGAATGCACAGAGATACCGTGATGATCCTGAGGCTCATTATCGTGCCATTCATCCACCGCCATCACCTCATGTTTCAGCATGATAATGCACGGCCCCATGTCTCGAGGATCTGCACACAATTCCTGGAAGCTGAAAACGTCCCAGTTCTTCCATGGCCTGTGTACTCACCAGACACGTCACCCCATTGAGCATGTTTGGGATGCTCTGGATCGACGTGTACGACAGCATGTTCCAGTTCCCGCCAATAGGACAGTTGAGCTAACATGCGCTAATGTGATTAGCATGACAGTTGTAAGTAACAGCAAATTTTCCAGGACCTAGACATGTCTTATACGAGCAGAAAGCTTAAATTCGTGTTACTGTAAATGCACTGTCCAATTTACAGTAGCTATTACAGTGAAATAATACTATGCTATTGTTTGAGGAACAGAACACTTTTGTCACGGCAACTGGTTTGATACATTCACCTCTGAAGGTAAATAATGTACTTTACATTCAGTAATCTGGCTCTGATTGGTCATCCTGAGGATCCCAGAGATAAAATGTAGCAACATATTGTCCAGTATTGCAAATTCTTCACTCGATCAATCTGAAACTTTACACACACGCTGCTGCTAGTGGCCAAAATATAAATTACGCCTAAACTGTAATATTATATTATGGCCTCGCTTGGATTTCAAAGATGATAAAAATAAATAAACAAATAAATGAAAATGCATGTTTTTGTTGGTTTGTATTACCTTTTACCAGATCTAATGTGATATATTCTCCGACATTAATTTCACATTTCCACAAATGTCAAAAGTGTTTCCTTTCAAATGATACCAAGAATATGTTTCAGGTCCTGGAGCCACAGGAAGTTAGATTTGGGTGTGTTACTTTAGGAGAAAATTGAAAAACAGGGTCAGATCCTTAAGAGGTTTTAGGTCTCTGTGACCAACATCTGTATTCCCAGTAACGTGAAATTCATAGATTAGGGCCTAATGAATATATTTCAATTGACTGAATTCCTTATACAGTGCATTTGGAAAGTATTCAGACCCCTTCCCCTTTAGTTACAGCCTTATTCTAAAATGTATTCAATATTTTTCTCCCCTCATCAATCTACGCACAACGCCCCATAATGACAAAGCACAAACAAGTTGTCCACCTGTGATAATTGCAGTTGACAGTGCATGTCAGAGCAAAAACCAAGCAGTGAGGTGGAAGGAATTGTCCGTAGAGCTCCAAGACAGGATTGTGTCGAGTCACATATCTGGGGAAGGGTACCAAAACATTTCTGCAGCATTGAAGGTCCCCAAGAACACAGTGGCCTCCATCATTCTGAAATGGAAGAAGCCACCAAGACTCTTAGAGCTGGCCGCCAAGGCAAACTGAGCATTTTGGGAAGAAGGGTCTTGGTCTGGAAGGTGACCAAGAACCCAATGGTCACTATGACAGAGCTCCAGAGTTCCTCTGTGGAGACGGGAGAACCTTCCAGAAGGACAACAATCTCTGCAGCACTCCACCAATCAGGACTTTATGGTAGAGAGGCCAGACGGAAACCCCTCCTCAGTAAAAGGCACATGACAGCACACTTGGAGTTTGCCAAAAGGCACCTAAAGACTCTCAGACCATGAGAAACAAGATTCTCTAGTCTGATGAAACCAAGATTAAACTCTTTGGCCTGAATTCCAAGCTGTAGACTCAAGGCTATAATCGCTGCCAAAGGTTATTCAACAAAGTACTGAGTAAAGGATCTGAATACTTACGTAAATGTGATTTAATATATTTATTTAATTTTTACATACATTTGCGAAAATTTCTAAAAACCTGTTTTTGCTTTGTCATTATGGGGTATTGTGATGTCATTATGGGGTATTGTGATGTCATTATGGGGTATTGTGATGTCATTATGGGTTATTGTGATGTCATTATGGGTTATTGTGTGTAGATTGTTGAGGGAAAAAACAATTGAATCCATTTTAGAATGAGGCTGTAAAGTAACAAAATGTGGAAATAGTCAAAGGGTCTGAATACACTATGTGAACTGTAACTCAGTAAAATATTTGAAATTGTTGCGTGTTGCATTTATATTATTATTCAGTGTACAGTGGGGCAAAAAAAGTATTTAGTCAGCCACAAATTGTGCAATCCTACAATGTGATTTTCTGGATTTTTTTCCCTCATTTTGTCTGTCATAGTTGAAGTATACCTATGATGAAAATTACAGGCCTCTCTCATTTTAAGTGGGAGAACTTGCACAATTGGTGGCTGACTAAATACTTTTTTACATGTTATTTTCAGAACATACTGGGTTACTGACCTGCCTGTACGCCTTTGCTGACATGTTTGACTGCCTTCTTGGAGTGGGAGGGGCCACGATGCGAGGGGAGGGTGTAGGTGCTGGTTGAAGATGCAGAGTCAGCTGGAATCTGAGGAGCCACACAGGAGCCGATCAATGGCTATCAAAACTATAGATCATTCAATATACAGTAGAGTACAGAGCCTGAGAAAGATGGGTCTGAAAACAAACAGTTGTATAACAGAAAGGGTAGAGAGAGCGGAGAGGAGAGAGAGGGAGGAGAGAGAGAGAGAGAGAGGCAAGCTGGTCCTGGGGATCTGTACACAAACAGACCCCACAGAGCCCCAGGACAGCAACACAATTAGACCCAACCAAATCATGAGAAAACAAAAAGATAATTACTTGACACATTGGAAAGAATTAACAAAAAAAACAGACCAAACTAGAATGCTATTTGGCCCTAAACAGAGAGTACACAGTGGCAGAATACCTGAACACTGTGACTGACCCAAACTTAAGGAAAGCTTTGACTATGTACAGACTCAGTGAGCATAGCCTTGCTATTGAGATATTCCGCCGTAGGCAGACATGGCTCTCAAGAGAAGACAGGCTATGTGCTCACTCACTGCCCACAAAATGAGGTGGAAACTGAGCTGCACTTCCTAACCTCCTGCCCAATGTATGACCATATTAGAGAGACATATTTCCCTCAGATTACACAGACCCACAAAGAATTAGAAAATAAACCACATTTTGATAAACTCCCATATCTATTGGGTGAAATATCACAGTGTGACATCACAGCAGCAAGATTTGTGACCTGTTGCCACAAGAAAAGGGCAAACAGTGAAGGACAAACACCATTGTAAATACAACCTGTTTATGTTAACTATTTCCAGACCATTACAACACTGTATATAGATCATCTGAAATGTCTTTCTTCTTCTGGAAGTGTAATGTTTACTGTTCATTTATACTGTTCATTTATACTGTTTATTTATACTGTTCATTTATACTGTTCATTTATATACTGTTCATTTATATTCTGTTCATTTATACTGTTCATTTATATTCTGTTCATTTATATTCTGTTCATTTATACTTCTGTTTATTTATACTGTTTATTTATACTGTTTATTTATACTGTTTATTTATACTGTTTATTTATACTGTTTATTTATACTTATACTGTTCATTTATATACTGTTCATTTATATACTGTTCATTTATATTCTGTTCATTTATACTGTTTATTTATACTGTTTATTTATACTGTTCATTTATATTCTGTTCATTTATACTGTTTATTTATACTGTTCTGTTTATTTATATACTGTTCATTTATATTCTGTTTATTTATACTGTTTATTTATACTGTTTATTTATATTCTGTTCATTTATATTCTGTTCATTTATACTGTTTATTTATACTGTTTATTTATACTGTTTATTTATACTGTTTATTTATATACTGTTCATTTATATACTGTTCATTTATATTCTGTTCATTTATATTCTGTTCATTTATATTCTGTTCATTTATACTGTTCATTTATATTCTGTTTATTTATATTCTGTTCATTTATATTCTGTTCATTTATATTCTGTTCATTTATATTCTGTTCATTTATATTCTGTTCATTTATATTCTGTTTATTTATATTCTGTTTATTTATACTGTTCATTTATACTGTTCATTTATACTGTTTATTTATATTCTGTTCATTTATATTCTGTTTATTTATACTGTTTATTTATATACTGTTTATTTATATTCTGTTCATTTATATTCTGTTCATTTATATTCTGTTCATTTATATTCTGTTCATTTATATTATTTATATCTGTTCATTTATTTATACTGTTCATTTATACTGTTTATTTATTTATTTATATTTATACTGTTCATTTATATTCTGTTCATTTATATTCTGTTCATTTATATGTTCATTTATACTGTTTATTTATATTCTGTTCATTTATATTTATATTCTGTTCATTTATACTGTTTATTTATACTGTTTATTTATACTGTTCATTTATATACTGTTCATTTATATTCTGTTCATTTATATTCTGTTTATTTATACTGTTCATTTATATTCTGTTCATTTATATTCTGTTCATTTATATTCTGTTCATTTATATTCTGTTCATTTATACTGTTTATTTATACTGTTTATTTATATTCTGTTCATTTATATTCTGTTCATTTATAC